>NC_056766.1:40149307-40459515 GCF_018687715.1 Carya illinoinensis | reverse complement strand
TTCTTGATGATGTTGATTGTTTGGACCAATTAAAAAAATTATGTGGAAAATGCGATTGGTTTGGTTCTGGTAGTCGAATCATCATAACAACAAGGGATGAGGGTTTACTAACTAAGCATCATGTTCATTTCAAATATCGTATGAAGGAAAGGGATGCTTGTGGAATTTGCAGTGAAGTAATCTCCCTGAGCCCTTTACTAGAATTTCAGTATATAAATATACACCAGGAATATTGAAACAGGTTCAAAGGCCTCAAAGAATATGCTTTTAGACCAAGACCAGATCTATAAAGGGAGATTTAAGTGCCTTGAAAACTATGTTTTACAGACTTAATGACCATAGGAAGGGTAAGTTTAATAAGGTTAGAATTGTACAACATAATATAAAAGGAATTACAATTTTCTAGGATTCTTTTCGAGTTAACCAGATAGGATATGTATTGGACCTGATTTCTTATCCCTTTTTCACCTTTTCAGCTTTCTATGAGACTATGATGACCATTTCCCGTATTGGAAAGGATGTTCGATGAATTGTTATACTAGGCATTAGAATGCCACCATTAAAAGGCTGAAAGCTTTGGATAATGTCATTTTATAAACTTTCCAAGCTCCAAACTGAATTGCTCAAGACTTAAGAGAATTAAACACATTGTATAGGTTTGGCTAATGTGTTTTCATCTTACTCACACACAAGGGAATTGCTTTGCCACCATTTAATGACAAAGGAATTGGATGCTCCATAAGTTTGTTCCACGTTTTGGCTTGGACTTGATATCTGCACCAACTGTATACGTTCATGTTGCTAGCACTGCTATATTTTTCTAGGGCCCGCGGGGGGGGGGGGGGGGGGGGGGGGGGGGGGGGTGGGGAGGTGGGGAGGGAGAGGAGGGAAGAAAGGTTATCTGTGTGGAGCTTTTTTTCTTAACATGTGTGGCTCAAAATGATACAGATCAAAGGTCCTAAAGCTCTAGATGGGATTATTATCATATTTTTGTACCTGTCTCAAAATTAGAAAGAACTCTTGAGGAAATAATAATCCCTGTCATGAAAACATTCCAATTCCTTAAAAGACTTACTGGTTACTAATGAGGTCATGTACTAATGCATACTAAAAGACTTCTATATTAGTATCACCAATATTGGCTTGCCATTTTGTGGTTATCTTGCTGGAGCTCTTGGATTCTATTGTATCTAATCGCGCCTAACTTGATGGCTAACCATACATGACAGAGGCAGTGGCGGAGCTAGGATTTTATTTCAGTAGGTGCAAAATCTAAATAAAATAAGAAAGTATGAACTATTTTTCTTTTGCAGAACATTTCTTCAATTATAATAACAATAAGTTTGTTACACTTTCTTCAGATGAGGATGCATTGCTACATGTGATGGATGCCAACTGCAGACATGCTTCTGTTCCCCTAGCACCCCCTCCTTGATGGCCTATGTCTTGTTGATGTATGTTGTGCAAAAATTGTGTCACAATACTGTTCCATTCCAAATATTGAATTTATTGTCAATAACCAGAGGGATGATCCAGATTTAGTCAATACCATAAACACAGACATGTAAGAGCCTAGATGGTTAAATGGGTTATGCCCCTGAAGATCTATCAGGTAGGAATTGCAGCCAGTAGAGTTTTATTAATCACTTGTCTTTTTGTGTTTTGTTTAGAAATTTGGAAAAGTTGTAATGATTAGATGAGAAAGTTAAAAATTTAAAAATTAAAAATTAAAAAATAATTGTGTTTAAATGGTATTTGGATGTTAAGATGAGATGAGACGGTTTGAAAGGTTTGTGAAATCAAATTAGGCCAAAGTGATTCATGTGCCGCATGTTAATCTCAATCATTTACCAACTATGACTGAAACCTAAGTGTTTTACTCTTGAGAATACTAGTCTTCAAATCCTATGGGGAAATCCAATCTCCACTCTTCAAAGTTTTACAAGACAAGTTTAAACTGAACATATACTGAGAAATATTTTCTCGAGATAAAGCACTCTTTTTAGGGTCACTGATCATTACTCATTTTGAGCAGGTTGTATTGATCCTAAGAGCCTTGACTCACTACTAAAGAGTTGATGATCTTGAACGACAAAGGGATGAAAAAAATAAAAGTTTGAAGAAGGCCGATTAGTATTCCTAATGAACTTCCAACGATGAAGATAGGCTGATTTTCCTTTAAGGAAGCATGATTATGCCATATTATAGCTTGAGGTCATAAGGCATGAGTTCTCAGGGCATGTTTTGAAGTATTGCATGCATATTTATCAATCAAAACCTGATATGAAAAAAGTTTGTGGAATAAATCCTTTCACTATTAGCAGCTTGTTTAGAACTTTAATTACATTATCTCATTGTAACTCATGAATAAGCTAGCACCCATTGACATTCCATGTATCTTAGAAAATATTAACCAAATAGGATATGTATTGGACCTGATTTCTTGTCCCTTTCTAGCCTTTTCATGTTGCTAGAAGTGCTGTATTTTTCTAGGATCATGGGGAGGGAAGAAATGTTATGTGCGTGGAGCTGGTCACCAATCGATTCTTACGCAAGGTAATTATTTACATTACTTGCCACTGGTGGATGGATTAGAAAATAAAAAAGCCCATCTCACACTGTTGAGGACAAGCTAGAATGCAAACGATACCGCCTTTTATCACCAGCATCTACTACAAATCTTTTCACCATTTTGGCTTGGCTTTGAGTTCTCGACCGACAGATTCTGTAATCCAAAAAAAAATATATTTTAGTGAGAAAGATATATAAAAATAATATAATATAATATAATTATTAAGTTTAAAACTAAAGGAAGCTGCCGAAGAAGTTTGTGGCCAACCTATAAGCTTTTTGTCAAGCTGTCACACGTTATTATTGTACGTAAAGCACCTTATGTTAGTGGAAGTGGAATTATTTCTTAAGATTATACTTTGCTTTCAAACAATAATTTAGATTTGCTTTCAAATAATATTTTGCTTTTCTTTTTTATTTCCTTCTTGTTAATAAAAATAAAAAGAGAGTTCGTCTCTCATATGTTTGTTTTTAGAGATTAAGTCATCTCTTTCTATGAATGGTGAGGTTAAGTCTCTATTTAGGCAGAGAGTGATATCTCTTAAATATTTTTCTGTAAAAAGTATCAATAATAATGAAAATTAGACCAATCACAAAAGAAAATAATATACTAATGGAGCTTCAAATACATTATTTTGATTTATGATGTCGTGTTTTATATGAGAATATCTCAGAATGAATCTGGTCATAAATGTAAGTTTTTCTGATAAATGAATGATGACAGTTTTCTTTATAAAAAAAAATTTTAGATTTGCTATATAAGGCTAAATAGATCTCAAAGCTTTGAAATGAAGAATTTCTAGGGCCTCTTAACTCAACAAAAAAAAAAAAAAAATGGAAATTATGAGATGCAATAACCATTTTTTCTTAAAAAAAAAAAGTAAGAGATAGGAATAAGATCCAATAACAAAAACCATAGGATTGTTTCAAATTTCCCCTATAAGATTTGATGAAGCAGATTTAGGATTCTAATTACTTGCTATAATATATACAACATTCTATATCTTTTTTTTATTTAAATCGGAATTTTGTATAACATGAAGATTGTGCCCAGATTGGTTACACAATATCAAAAATCTCATCTCATCTCAACTCATCATTACAACTTTTTCAAATATCCATATAAAATAATAAATAATTTAACTTTTTCAAATCTTAATACAAAATTAATATTAAAAAATTATATTATAACAATATTTTATTCATTACTATTTAAAACAGCTCATTTCATCTGTGTAACTAAACGGTCCTTAACCATTTTTCTATTTTTGAGAAAAATGAAAGTGAGGGAAAAGAGAAAAGAAATAAAATAAAAAAGTACTTGAAATAAAATAAATATAAAATTAACGACTAACCATTTTCTCTTTTAATCGGAACTGTGAACTTGCATGTTATATAAATATATATATATATATATATATATCTTCTATATATAAAAAGTGTGTATGAAACGGAAAATCTTGTTTTAACGGTTTTTCTTGTTTTTCCGTTAAAGTTAATACCGTTTGTTTTAACGGTTTGACATATAAAATGAAGATATAAATATTGAGAGAGATAGCATTCAATGTTGTTATATGATTTATTAATCACAATAATAATAATACTTAATATTTTATATAATAATTAGTAATTAAAGATTAGTTATTATATTTTTCTCATTTTCCTTAACATATACACGTGTATTAGGTGCATAAGACGTAAATCCCTAAGTATAATATATGTGTATTATACATTTCATTAACTCAGATTATTGAATATTTCAAATTTAAAAATCTCATATAATATATAATACAAGTGTGTTTAATCAAAGTGTTTTTTCTTTTCCCATGGTAGTAGGACGTAACTTCGGTAAGTCATATTCCACACGGAGGCTTGCTATGATGGGTACGTGACAAAGGCCGTGATCCTTGAGCTAATCAAGAAAGAGTAAATTCGGCTAACAACTTCAAAATATATTTTAGGATTTATATATATGCTATATATAGAAAATATTATACCACAAATTTTATAAAAAGATTATATTTTAACTTTATGTTGTTCCTGATCGACTCAACCAACAACAAAATAAGAATTTCAATGTTGTCTCTATTGATCGTCTACAGGATGACATAAATTGATGAATAATAATACAAATATCAAACGATACATATTTTGAACTACCGTTTATGTTAGACTTTTATTAAATTTTTCGTATACATTTTTGCTAAAATTATAGATGTTATAAATATATATTGGATTATATGATATTTTGAACTAATTTTTTTATTTTCTCTAATATGCCTTAAATTATTAAGTGACATCAATAATTTTTATAAAATATATATTATTTTTTACAAATAATCATTTCATAAAATTAGACAAACGTACTTTGCACGTTGCTCCCACCTAGTATATATATATATATATAAAAGAGGGAGGATCGATCGATCATGTGTAATTTATCCTAATATAATTAATTGAGGTCCTCTTTGTAACGGACATTCCACTCCCGGGGGCTTTAATGCCCTTCAATAAACACCGGCAACGTCAACGACTCAACAACATTCTATAAAGTAATTTCATGAGACTCGTTACAGCTGATAAAAACCACATAAATTAAAGAAAAAAGAAAGAAACAAGTTCAACAAGTGTTTTTATTTCTTATTGCTCTTTCACAGGGAGTTATGGTATTTTTCTCGACTCATCAACCACGAGAACTGGTTTCCGTGTTGACTAATGGAATTTGATCGGACCAACAATCCAGTTTACTCTCGGTTCTTTATCTCCGGTTTCTATTGAGCGAAAGGAAGTTGATAACAACTGTAAAACCTTCTTTAAAGAGGCATATATATTAAATAGTCATGAAGTCTCGCTCTTTTTTTTTTTTTTTTTTTTTTTTTTTTTTTTTTTTTTATTTTTTTTATTTTTATTTTTATTTTTATTTTTATTTTTATTTTTATTTTTTTAAAATCAACAGCATCGACTGCAAATCTTGTCACCCACCTTGGCTTCGCTCTGAGTCCTCGACCAACATATTCTAACATCCAAAAGAATATTTTAGTGATAAAGATATATAAAAATAATTAATATAATAATTATATTTAAAACTAAAGGGAACCTGCCGATGAAGTTTGTGGCCAACACATAAACTTTTTGTAAAGTTGTCACATGTTGCAGAAATGCTAAAGTCACAAACGAGAATTCTAATTGGGGATCCCGACAAAAGTATTTGCATTTTTTTTTTTAACTTAGTGATTATGGTACTGATTTTAATTTTTAAAAACGTTGTAATTTTTTTAAAATATTTAAAAATATTTTAAAAATACATAAAAAAAAAAAATTGCACTTATTGGATCAAATCTCCATGTGTAGTTGTAAAGCCACTTCACACGTTATTATTGTATAGTCCTCATCATGATTGTCCAGTACTTCACCTTCTAGCCCCTCTGCCATTGACAATGCCATTCCCTAACCTATTTGAACTGTCACTTTCATTTCAGTTTTCTCAACTCCTATACCATGTTTCTCTTTCTATTACGAATTACAATTCATTAACTAAATATGATACATAAATTAGATTGTGAATTGAGATAAATATTTCATGGATTATAACTTTAAAGGGTTTGGATTTTTATTTTTTATTTTTCCATTGTATATGCAAGTTTATAATATAGTAATACTGGAGTTATATTTATTTTAAAAATGTTATAATTATAAAGAAATTCTTAAAAATAAATTCTCAAACTGACATAATTTCATATTTATGTCATGTTAGATTTACTTTATCATAAAAATAATTTTACTATCTAACATATTATATCAAGTCACATCAGTCTGTAATTTACGAATATAGCGGTTACATCATTGTAGATAACCATATCCTGTTACTAGACAGGCGAATGCGAATCCACTCTTTGGGCAGCTACCCATTCCAGGATAATAAACAACCAATGGCAAAATGTTTGGGGTTTCCCTCCGATCTCCCGATACTTGATTTGTACCAACCACCCGTAGCTTAGGGCTGTGCATAAAAGGCATTGGGCCCAATCCGTCCGTAATACCCGATATGATCAACCTGTATAAAATCGGTTTCACCGGGTCAAACTCTAATACGGGTATAAAGACCACATTATCCGTCGAAACCAATCCACCAAAAACACCCCATTAGAACCTCTCCAGTTCTTCTCAAACCCTATCCACTGACTCCATTTCTCCTCCCTGTTAGCCATCGCCGTTGACGTTCACTGTTGCCATTCGTTGTTATCATTAGCCGTCGACCTTCCGTTGCTGCTGCCCTTTGTTGTTGCTCCACCTTGCGTCCAGATCTTCCCCTGCGACGACTTCGTCCTCTATGACCCACATGGCTTCTGGCACGATTCCTACACCTTCTTTTCGATTGATTCTCAGTATTTGTTCCTTGGGTCTCAGATCTCTTCACCTTGGCCAGGTTCCTACACCTCTTTTTTACTTTATTTTATTTTTCTTTCTGTCCTTGCCTTGTGCTTCATCTTCACTATTTTCTTCCTCGTTTCCATACCATTCATCGTCGTCGTCCATCGACGATGAGTTTTCGTGGGTGTTTAATGGTTGGAGTTCGTCGGATTCAAGGATGGCTCGTGGTGGGAGGGGGTAGTTGATCTCCTCGAACCGGGACTTGGGTTTGGAAAAGTTTAGGCGTCTGAGGATTTTGGGTCTTGCTTGGCATTGGGAGAGTGGATCATCTGAGTCTATCTGGAAAGATTGTTTGATATTCTTGGAATTTGGCTGGTCGATGTCGAGGACCAGATGATCATGAAAGGGTTTAGAACGGGTTCGAACGATGAGATACGGGCTTGGCGCTACGACGATTTTGAGCTTTACGGGTTTGTTCGTCGAGTGGTGGTTTCTAGAAGCCGGCCACGGGTGGTTGTGCTCGCAGGAGTAGGTGACCACTAGCATCATCCACGCGGCTCCTCATTACCGGTTTTCTCGCCGGACATCCTTTGGAGTGAATAAGTTTTCGTTTCTAACAGATGGAAAACGCCCTAGTTTTTAAAGTCGGGTCATACGGGTTCGACCCGGTTTGGTTTTGTTCGGGTCGAGTCCGTCCGGATCAAAGTTTTGAAATCCGTTTCGGAGACCATTCCGGTTGAGTCACTGGAACGGAATATTTTGGTACCGGTACGTTTCGGTGTACCGTTTCGGGATTAATTATATATTATATATAAATATTTATATGTATATATAAACTAATAATTAATAAAATAAATACATATATATGTAAGTGTGTGATATGTATATGTGTATATATATAGAAGAATTAAAGATTTATAAAATGAATATATATTGAAAACAATCACAAACTTGAGTTAAGACACAAAAATAAAGGAAAAAAATTAAAGAATAGACAAATTATTAAAAGTAACAATACCTCTAGTACACGGAAAGGGGTATTTGAATTCTAAAAGTACAATTTTATTCATTATTTTTCAACTTATTTACAAGAGAGTTTTTTTTTTTTTTCCTACCGGAATACCGGAATTCCGGCCGGAATTGACCGGAACGGCCAGAATTTGACCCGGAACGGAATAGATACCTATCCCATTCCGGTCACTGTTCCGGCACGAAAAATTCCGGCCATTCCGGCCGGAACGGAACGATTTTCAAAACATTGGTCCAGATTAGCTATTAAAACGAGGTCTTACGGGTCGGGTCGGGTACAAAACTGGCTTTACCAGGTGAAAACAAATACTCAGATTTCTCTATATATGGAAGACCTATCCATTGAGGAGGGGGGTTTAAGTGGGATTCATCTATAGTAAAAGTAGAAGTATTTCTGCAGACTGCGGCTACTCAAGATGAGAAATTTTGTTTTTTAATCCTCCTATTTATGATTAAATCACCCATAACATGGGTGATCAACCTACCAACTTTTCTTCATTCACTAACCAAAATGCTTGGTTTTTTTTTTTCTTTTTATATTAACTTTCACATCACACCCCAAACACTAAAATCTACAAGCTAGTTTTAATCTTCACTTGGGACACACTAATAATTCCTGTTTTGTTCCGAAGTGTAAAACTCAATATTGTGGTGTGAGGTCTATATGCCATCCTACTTTGGGTTTGCATGACATTTTGTATACAAAATACTCGAAGTTCAGGTACTTTAAGTTACAAGTCTAAGGGATTTGCGTGTAGCATGTTAATCACAATCGTTTACAAACAATAAGTCACGATGACTCAAAAAGACCCAAGTTTTTTACTCCTTAATTGTTGTTTTCAAACTCTAGCTAGGGAGAAATCCAATCTCCACTCTTTAGAGGATGAGTTTAACACAACACGTATTGATCAGAAATATCTTCTCGAGATAAAGTACTTGTGGTAGGGTTATTAATTATTGCTATTGATAACCATTTATATTTGTTGTACACAACTTTTCAAGTTACTTCATAAAATAAACTTTTTTTTTTTTTTTTCATATTTCTTAGGGAGGAGAGGAGGAAAAAAAAAAGGAATAAGAGATCTCAAAGACATTCTTTAGAGAGAACTCCATGAGAATGTAATTGGAGAGAATTTAGTGAGAATGTAGAGGTTGTATCAAACTATACTTTAGTAGGTTTTGCATCCAAGATCGTGGATGTAGGCGTCAGTTTATAGCCACGTAAATTATGAATTGTTTTATTAATTTCCAGTATTTATCATTAAACAAGACATGAATGGTCATTTCAAACGCACCACAACCAAGATGATAGAGGAAAGGGTCATGTGACCATATGGATGAGACCGAAAAATACATCAAGTGAAAGCTAAGCAATCTAGACTTTCTACGACTTAGTGAGATATCATGATATTCTTACTTTCTAGGACTTATACAAGGTATTATTTTTATTTTTTCTAAAGGGTTAAGTTTATAAAAAATTAAATTTTTTGTATATTGATTTGACTTAATG
Source organism: Carya illinoinensis (assembly GCF_018687715.1). Taxonomy (NCBI): domain Eukaryota; kingdom Viridiplantae; phylum Streptophyta; class Magnoliopsida; order Fagales; family Juglandaceae; genus Carya; species Carya illinoinensis. Next base: position 40,450,034 of record NC_056766.1, on the reverse strand, counting down.
TGATGTGTTTGAATTTTAAGAAAAAGAGAACTGAAAAAAAAGGAGGAGGAGGAGGAAAGGCATTAACTTTATCAGGAGAGCAATATTAGTACATTACTTTGATATCATGTCCTTTACACTATTATATAGATCAAAAAATAAAAATAATGGATGATTGACGTCGAGAAGAGGACGGCCACTACCGTGGGTAAAAAGGAAGATTGTGGCCAAAGCATATATACGCTTTCTGTAAAGAAGCTGTCACGCATTATATATTTATTTTCTCCTCATTATTCTTTTACCACTAAGTTATTAAAAATTGATATATGCTATTCCTCAAATAGAACGGTCTTAGGTCATGATTTAAGATCTCTTTTCTTAGGTTTTAAACATTACAATATGATATAAAAAAACGCATTAGTTTGTAAACTTTATCACGAGAACAATATTTCTTTGATTTCATGTCCTTTACACTATTATATAGATTAAAAAAAATAATAATAATGGACGATTGACGTCGAGAAGAGGACCACCACCATGGGTAAAGCATATATATGCTTTCTGTACAGAAGCTGTCACACACTATATATCATTGAGGCATATAAAATTTGAAATTTTAAATTGAAAAATATTTATATTTAAATGGGGTTTAAATGTTGAAATGAGATGAAACTGTTTAAAATGTTGGTAAAATCAAATCAGGCCCCTAAGTGATTCATGTGCGACATGTTAATCTCAATCATTTACCAACTATGATTGACTGAAAGGGAGGAGAGGAAGGAAAAAAAGGGGGGAATATGATATCTCAAAGACATTCTTTAGAGAGAACTCTATGAGAGTAATTGGAGAGAACTTGGCGAAGATGTATAGGTTGTATCAAACTATACTTTAGTAGGTTTTATATGCCATTAAACCCAATCGAAAGTCCTTTTGTCCTCTTACTACCTACTTTTGAGGACAAACTGGGATGCAGACAATACCCCTCTTATGATTTATCAACACGTAGGCCGCAAAGATTTTAACATCCAAAAAAGAGCGGTGGCAGAGTAGCACCGCTAACACATTTTTAAACTTTTTTTTTTCTTTTCATATTTTTTTAATATATTTAAATATTTTTAAAAAATAAAAAATACACTAATACACTTAAATTTATTTCCTTAATTATTAAGTAAAAAATAAAAAATAAAATTTGTTAACCGAGCAATCAACTAGAAGGATAAGTCTTGGGCGGCTTGATAGCTTTTGTCCCAAAACCAATATTTTAGCGAGAAAGATATATAAAATTATTTTTATTATAAAATAAATCTAACATTTCATATAAATTACATTAATTTATAAATTTAATTTTATTAACACTTTCTTAAATATAATATAGAAATTAAATTGTAAATTGAGGTAAAAATCTCATTGATTAAAACTTCAAAGGGTTCAGATTTTTATTTTTTATTTTCCCATCACGTATACAAGTTTATAATATAGTACTACTAGAGTTATAGTTATCGTTAAGCTTCATTGCATAACATTTTACTTTGTAGTATTCTTTACCAGAAACGCTGCTAAGCGGTCCATCCGCTTTTCTTTAAAAAGCAGCCCTCCACTTAGAAGCTGCCACCTCAGTATTTTCACTAAACGATTCCTACACTTGTGCGCATGGGATTACAATGCTTTCTCTGTTCCTTTTCAATCTCACACGGATTTTGCCTCGCTCAAGCATTTCACCTCCAGACCACTTTGCGTCCAGACTCCAGACCACTCCCCGTACTACCAAAACCATCACCGACCAGTTCACCACCACCAGCATCCACCGCCGACCAGTTCACCACCACCGTCAACCAGTTCCTCCTTCACCGATTTCTCCCAATTTCAGCCCATCGCTACTGGCCGATTGCATTCCGCTACTGGTTTTAAAAAAACAACACCTCAGCAACCATAATACCATAATCATATTGAAAAAACAATTAACCCGATAGTTTTTGGTTTCCCGTAAGCTACCCACCATCCGAACGAAACCCCCCTCCCCACCCCAACCCCTTCCCGTAATCTGAAACCCCACCCCTTCCCGTAAGCGAAAACGAAACCCCATCCCCATCCCCGTCGCAGCTTCGGAATCGGGTCTTCCGTTCACAGCAGCGAAAACGAAAATGGAAGAAGAAAATGAGAAAAATAATTTTTTTTACTTACTATTCCGTCGTGAAATAAGATGAGAGCTTGCGGGCCGAGAGTGGCGGTCGTTTCACCACCACCGTCGCGTAATGGGGCGGCCGTCACAGAAGGGGGTGGGCTGCTCGCGGGCTCTGATTTATTTTGTTTTGGGGGTTAGGTCACACAGAAGATAGAAGGAGAAAGGGGGGGAGGGGGGGGGGGGGGGGGGGGGCGGCGAAGAGGGTAACAGAGATTGAAAAGTCTCTTTCATTTTTTTATTGTATGCATCTCGGTCACACAGTTAAATGGGTTTGCCTCATACGTGGCATCACAGGATTGGTGGGCTGTTTTTAAGCTCTTATAAGCCCAACCGACTCTAAGGTATTCTCATTCTTTACATGGAAGCTTTTCCTGGAAGTTCCTTTATCAATAAGTTATTTCCTCAAACTTTAAATTTTGAATTAGGAACAATTTTAATTTTAATTTTAAATTTTGGCATTACGTGCCATACACGTTGAAAAAAATATATATGATTAGGAAGTTGCCCATCATATTCTTTCACCAAAATCTCTGTCCAAAAAAGAATATTTTAGTAATAAAGATATATAAAAATAATTAATATATTATGATATAATTATTAAATTTAAAACTAAAGGGAAGCTACCGAAGAACTTTGTGGCCAACGCATAAACTTTTCGTAAAGCTGTCACAGGATGTTATTAGAGTATTTTCAATAGAGCAATACTACGTATAGTCACTTTTGCGTATTCTTTGCGCACTCCACTGATATGATTGGTTGGATTAATTTTTTTTTAATATCCAACCAATCATATCACTGGAGTACACAAAAGAGTGCGCGAAAGTGACTGTACATAGAATTTTTGTTTTCAATATTTTCTTTATCTTGTATTTTAAAATATATCATCAAAATTTATTTATTTTTTATTTGACATATTAATTTTTACAATATATCATATATCAACTTATCTAATTTTTCTTTATATTATTTAAATATTATACTTTTTAATATTTTTTATTCATTTCAAATATTTTCTAATTACTAATGGTATTCTCGTCTTTTGATATTTGTAATATCTCCTCATATACAATATCATATAACTATGTTGTATTTCATATTAACCCAAATTTATAAATTAAACCAAAATATAAATTGATTAAAAAAATTATAATTATGGAAATATTCTTATAATATATTATGAAAATAGGAAAGACAATACACAAAACAATCCTTCTACTTTATACCCACCCTCTCATCCTAATAAGAAAAAAACACTAGTTATAGAATGTAGCTACACTCGAAGGTGCAGGATTTTTATTTTTTTATTTTTACAGTAATGCCATGAAATGTTAAGTATTATGATACTTTATTCTGAAAGTGCAATAAAAAGATCCAAAGAGGGACCTTTGATGAGCTGGATAATCGGTAGATGCACCCATGAAACCCAGAGCTTCTTTGGCATCAAACACAGAGGAAAAGTGCATGAATGAGAGAGAGGGGCTGAAATGAAAATATGATAACTGGAAAAGAACTTAGAGGAGAGAAAAGTTAATCAACAGAGAGGCCAGGGGATGGGCTTCCCAAAAATACATCAACAATGAGAAAAGTTAATCAATCTAGACAGTTAATCAATAATGATGGAAATTATATTATTGGAGATGTATTGTGGGACGAATATTGCACATAATAATGCAACGATAGCTCAGAGATATTGTCCAACTCTTTTAAGTGATTATTAATTTAATTAGCAATAAATACTATTAGAAAAGACCAAAATCAGAATAAATAATAATATTTCTCTGGATTTGATTTATAATGTCGTTTACAGCATCAAATAGATTTTAAAAAAATAAAAAAAGAATGGCGGAAGAATTTTCCACACCAAAGACAAAATACTGCACGCCTTCTCCGGTCTCATTCCTTTACAAATAAGTTATTAAAATTAATATATACCATCCCTCAAACTTTAAATTTTGAATTAGAAATAATTTTAATTTTAAATTTAAATTTTGCCAGTACATCCCATACACGTTGATTAGTCCATTTCATGAGTGATTATTCATTTAATTAAAAAAATATATTATTAGAAAAGATTAAAAAAAAAAGAAGTAAAAGAAATTGGGCCACCTAAAATGAATTTAGATATATTTAAATGTTAAGATGAGTTTAGATATATTGGTGAGAAGTTGAAAAATATTGTAAGTTTTATGTGTAAAGAAGTTTTGAGTTGAGTTATGTTTAATGATTTGAGAACTGAGTGTTTAGATATTAGATTGAGTTTAAAATTAGACTGAATTGAGTTGATCTTAGAATCTTCTAACATCCAAACGAAGCCTAAAATAGTTATTCTATTCTATTTATAATCATCCTCTCTTATAGAACCTATAATATAATTACTTTATTCATTTCTATTCCATACCTTCCTAAACTCCTGAACAAGTATATGTATAATTTAATTTCAGCAATATTGTTTTAATTGTCTAAACAATTATTACTAATCTATTTCAAAATTTCCCGATAACATATCATGACATTCTCTTTTATATTTTGAATTGTTAAGTTTATAAGAGAAATTTCATAATTTATAAAATAATGTGATTTGATGTAATACATTAAAATTTGTTAAACTGAAAATAAAGTAGAAGAAACTATAATATACAACAAAAAAACCATATTAATTAATTTGTAAAATTTACTATTATGAGATCTCTACCTAAACTAAACATGTTAATTTTAGTTTTTGTTGAATTTAAAAATTAAAATAAAAAATTTTATTTTAATTTATTTGCGAGGTATATATTTTGCGGTAGCATGGAAAAGCGATAAGAAAATAATTTAATTCTGATCATGTCGTTATATATCAGTATATATACATGTCGTACAAGTTGATGTAGTACAAATTTAAGTGATTATTCATTTAATTAGAAACATATATGATTAGAAAAGGTAAAATGAAAATGGAAGAGAAATATTTCTCTTAGATTTAAAATGTCCTAATTTACACCATTAAATAAATAATAGTAATAATAATAATAAATGATTGACACCGAGAAGAGGCCCACCAAGGGTACCGATTTATTATATGAGACAAAAGATTGCATTTGGCTAATGAGATATTTTGAGATATTTTGTGAATAATAGTAAAAATGTAATAATATAATATTGAATAGTAGTGAAAAGTATATGAAAATTAATAATAAAATAATAAATAATAGGGAGGTATTATCAGAATACCTCAATACCCAAAAGAAAAAAGATAGAAATTATAAGATGCAATAACCATTTAAAGAAAAAAAAAAGATTGAAATAAGAGCCAATAACCATTTAAAAAAGATATATATATACACACACAACGTTCTCTCTCTCTCTCTCTCTCTCTCTCTCTCTCTCTCTCTCTCTATATATATATATATATATATATTTCTTTTTTGGTTTAAATCGGAATTTTGTATAACATGAAGACTGCATTAACCATTTTTCTCTTTTTGAAAAAAAGGAAAATGAGGAGAAAGAAAAATGAAATAAAATAAGAAAGTACGTGAAAACATGCAATTAACGATCCTCTATTTCTATAATCTCATTTATTGCTTCTTTTGTAGTTCTGAAAATAGAAGAAGTTGTGAACTTGCATTTATATATATATATATATATATATATATATATATATACACACATAAATTTTAGAGGGAGGATCGATCATGTGTAATTTATCTTAATGTTGACCATTGACTTGGATTAGTTTTCTATGTTATTTAAAGTAAAATTAAAATAAAAAAAATTAATAAAAAAAAAATCTTGCTAGTTTGTAAACTTTACTATAATTTGTTAGTTTGTAAAAATCTTATTTCATCTCTATATCTAAATACTACAATATAAAAGGAAAAGCTGGCAATCGAGAGGGGGGATCATGGGCTTCCCAAAAATGCATCAATTAAGTTTCTTTTGTTTTTACAGTTGAGCTTAAATGAAATAAAATGAGTTAAGATATAAGTTAAAAGTTAAATAAAATATTGTTAAAATATATATTTTTAATATTATTTTTATTTTAAAATTTTAAAAAAATTGAATTATTTATTTTATTTTATATGAAAATTTAAATAAGTTATAATAATTAAATAAGATAAGATGAAAAAAATATGAGAATGGTTGAAAAAATGAACGGGGCTAATAAATCTAGACAGTTGGGACGACCTTGACCTTGCATGGAAATTCTATTATTGGAGATTGTGGGACCAATATTGCACATAGAATAATGATAACATTATCATTCTTCTACTATTCTATTACATCATTTTTTAAATTTTAATTTTTAAAAAATTTTTCTTTTACTTAATAATTAAGAAAATAATTATTAATAAAATTGTATATTTTTAAAATTTTTTTTAATGATTAAAGATATTACAAAATACTTAAAAGAAAAAAAAAACCAATAGACTAAGAGCAGTAAAATGATGGTAAATAATAATATTGTCCTGATTCTTAATTTAATTACCAATATATAAGATTAGAAAAGACAAAATTTAAAATAAATAATATAATATGATTTACAACATTAAATAGAACTTTTTATTAAAAAAAATAAAGAGAAGAATGATGACCTCCATCGAGAAGAGGCCCACCAATAACAACCATCCAACAGAATGCATGACGTTGAAGCCAAAGCGGCCAAGCAACTCAAAACGTCACTCCCCTAAAAAAGTCAAAGTCAAATTTTGTGGCTTCCTAAAAATGCAAAAAAAAAAAAAAGAAGAAAAAGAATCTTCTCCACGAGACTCCACGGGACTCCAATCCTTCTTGAACAATCCTTCTCCACGGGACTCCAATCCAACCGGAAAATTTGCGACATGCTAGCATTGTACGATTTGGTAGTTTGCTTGAGACTTCTTGAACAATCTTCTCGATACATTCAAGCATTGTACGATTTGGTAGTTTGCTTGAGACTTCTTGAACAATCTTCTCGATACATTCAGATTCGTCCCTGCCAATGCAAAAAGATTAATGAATTTGAACTTGCTCTTCTCTGAAGACATGGGGACATGATTTAGGCACATGAATTTTATTCTCATGAAATAAATGTCGACATTATTGGTAGGGTAAGAAGAAGTTACAAAACATTCATATGATCCTTAATTGTCGACCTTACATGAATTGTCTTTGAAATAGTGGATACAGAGTTGCATGTAGGAGGAACTTCTTGGTAGTGGTAGTAGATATTTAATCCCAGAATCACAAAAGACTTCTAAAATTTGACTACGTTTTGCATATAACTATTCAATGCCAAAAATAATCATAAATATCAAATTATTTTCCTTTTGTATGGTGTTTTCCAATGTCAGATCTTACAATTTTATCTCAATTTTCTTCATAAATATCTCAAATACAGCATGCGCATACACATGTGAAACTACATATTGGCAAAACTTACCGGAAGTTCGCTAATTGTAAACCAGAAAAACCGGCTACTTTTACCAAAGCTTTCTTCCATTTCACCATCTTTGCGTGATCCTTGAGCTTATCTCCAAGTTTATCAAAGGATTTTCCAAAATTCCTTTTTTGATGCTCTACTTCCCATGACTCTACTTGGAAAAAAATTGGTAGAACAATTTGTTTTTTTGTTTCCTCGCAGTCAAGAATCTTCAATAGTTCGTTTAAACACCATTTGGATTCTGCATAATTTTTAGAGAGTATGATAATAGAAATCATAGACCCTTCAATAGCTTTAAAAGGTTCCGATGAAATCTCCTCTCCTCTTTCAAGATTGTAGTCAATGTAAGTATTGATTCCCCTTTCAACCAACGCTTTGTATAGATGGGAAATAAAGTAATGGCGAACATCTTCACCTCTAAAGCTCAAGAATACATCATGATTACAGGAAAGGGTGGGAGGAGATGAAGACGGTGAAGAAGAGGAAGAAGCTCCTAATTGAAAGGCCGTGGAATTAAAAGTCCTGCTGATTTCAGTACGTATGTACGATTACCATTTACAAAGAGGTCGAAATGGTCAAATTATAGAGATAAAGTGCGGCAAAGAAAGGAGAAATTACTTGTCGGCAGATACTTCTTGTCAACCTTCAAAGTTGGAGCCACAACTATCGACTTTACTCTGTCTTGGCACAGTGGAACAGCATCTGTAACATTTTTCAAAGAGAATATATTATGGGGTCCAATATCCTTACAAAAAAGCAGATCTGAGCCGCGAGGTGGGTAAATTCTGTAGAGAGAGAGGGCATCCGTGCGAGGGAAGAGGGAGGAGCTTCGGGCTGGGGGAGGAGGAAGGGCTCCATGGATGCTCGTGGTGGTGCGAGGTCGTGGCTGGACGCGACAATGGTGGCTCACGGCGGCAGTTGTGGTGGATGTGCACAGAGGATCCGTGAGACAGAGAGCATGCGAGGAAGGAAGAGGGGGCTGCGTCGGCGTGTGGACGAGAGGAAGGAGGTGGTGGCAGCAGCGAGGTTCTGACTGGCGGTGGCTAGAGGCGACGATGGTGGCTCACGACGGCAGATCCAGTGGCTGTGCACAGGGGATCCGTGAGAGAGAGAGAGAGTATGAGAGGGAGGAAGACACGGAGAGAGGAGAGGGAATGAAAGATAATCCGTAACGATGAAACTAGGGTTTTTGGTGATTAAAACGGCGCCGTTTTGCATTTGGGATGGGCGGGCTGGGCCTCTTTGTGTCTAAAATGATGGGATTTTGATTCTTTGGTTATTGGGCTTAATGGCTGATTCCGAACCTACATGAATTGGGCCTTTTTTTTTTCGGTTGCATATTAAAAAAAAATATATTGTTATATATTTGTTTACCTAGCTACTATAACATAGTTCTTTTTAATTTTTTCACTTAAAATATGAATTCTTCATAAAATTGTATTAAAAATTTAAAATATAAAAAAATAAGATTTATATTTTTGTAAAGTTTTATTTGTTTTAATTTATACGTTAATAATTATTACAAATTTAATAATAATGTTTATAAAAAATTTTGAATTAACTATTGTCTTATGTAAAAATATAAAAGATGATGCTTCAGTTGGAGCTGGGCGCGCGATAGGCGAAAATGGGAAAACAAATCACAAATGGACTAATTTTGAAAAAATTAGAAGAAAATTAAAAAAATAATTTTAAAAAAATTTTGAACATTAGATGTTATTACAAATACTTACTACTTAGGACATACAAAAATGTTAGGAAAAAATACTATTCCTCTAAAATTTGCATTTAAAATACATACCATCATGTATACACTACAACAAAAATGATTTTTTGGGACGAAATTACTTTGGGACGAATTGAAAATCGTCCCAAAAAGTGGGATTTAGGAACGAAATTTGAATTTCGTTCCAAAATGACGATGGTTATGCCATACCGTTCGAACGCGTTCGAACGGTATTCTTAGGGACGAATATTTTTGTCCCAAATAAGTTAACCGTTCGACCGTTAATGATTAACCGTTCGAACGTTTAATTTTCACCGTTTGAACGTAATATTGGCGCGATAGGCAAAATTATTTTGGAGGGAAATTGATAAACCGTTCGAACGGTTAATATTAACCGTTCGAATGATGCATATTCACCGTTCAAACGTTATTTGAATCGGTCGAACGGTGACAGAGTTTTAATTTTTTAAGTTTTTTGCCAAATTATATTTAGATTAACTAGTAATTATAAAAAATTGGTTAATTAAATAATATGAATAATCTAAATTAAGAATTAGTTTAGAAAATATAAAACAATACCATTGCATATAACTTAAATACTGAATTTACAAAACACAAAATATTGTCCATACAAAAAACAGGAAATAAATAAATAAAATTTATCATAAAGTAATTAAGACCCCAAGTCTTTGCACACTTCCTCGACTGCAGCTATACGTTCCTCTATTTGTGTCAGTCGAGTACTGATGGTGACCTGAGTCGCAGACATGGCAGCAAACTCTGTACGAAGCTCAGACACAGCAGAATGGATCTCCATACGCACTGCATCGATCACTGCTGATGTCTGCTCGCTGATCGCTGCACGCACTATGTCAGCCATCTCCTCACGAGTAACACTGTGGACTGATGCCTCGGCCCGTGTAGATGTCTCTGCAGCTGCAGCTGAGACTCCATGATCTCCCGGCTGTGCATCTCTGTGAGGATCAACTGGTTCTGGAACATGTGCACGAAAACGCAGTCTCGAGTGTCCCGTGCTGCGTGAGAGGGTGGTGCTGTTTATCGGTCCCATCGGCTCCCGTTTACGCTCAGCAACATCTGGCACAACACCAGCACATAGTAGATATCGGGTGATCAGGACTCCGAATGGTAGTATATCCATCGAAATGTACCGAGATTCTGATCGAATCCTATCGAATATATATCCCACCAAGTCGATAGGAATGCCACGAGCGACCCGTATCATAAATTTCGTCCGATCAATGCCAACTTCTGTCTTGTGCTGCCGAGGGTCAATATTATTGGCAATTATCAAATTTAATATCTTAAAGAAAGAAGATAAATCTGCCTGTTTGATGCTCTTCGTCCCGTCATACGGTGGAGCATCTGGACCGACAACCAAATCCCTCACCTCGTGATCAGCAAGGGTATCGACCTCATCAGTATAAACTGATGCCTCCTCCTCAGCTGTCTCCGCCTCAACTGAAGGATCAGACTCTCTAGGCACCACATTCGGATATGCATCTGGCAGCCTAGGAATACCGAGATGCTCAGCAAGTCCATCTCGTGAAAATACAACGGGTACTTCTCGGACAGTGATACTGTAGGCCCCAGAATCATCTGCGCTGGCACTGCCGAGTTCTCTATAGAACTCAGCAACAATGTCAATGTAGGAGACTGGCTCCCATGCTTCCTCCCGTTCATCCAAGATAGGTCCCCAACCACGATCACTGAATATTGAGGGCAATGAATGACCCTCCCAGATAAGACTCTGGAAATCAGAAATCTTCACTGGTCGCTCCAGTGAAACTGTCCTCTCCCGAACTGGACCACTACTACTCTCACCAAGATTGCGTCGCTTACGTGCCGGTCTAGAAGTAGACATTATAATCAACCTGAAATTTATAATTACAAACTAGATATATAACATTAACAAGAAAAATACAATAAAGAACTATTTACAGTAGTTTGAAACAAACAGCAATTTAATAATATTTGCCATTCTGAACAACATTATCAACAATAAATATGTCACTCAATATCAATATTAATAATATAAATATAATATTAAACACCGTTCGAACGTTTACTGTAACGGTCGAACGGTTACAGACAAACCGTTCGACCGTTTAGTTATATCGTTCGAACGATGTAACTTAACGGTCGAACGGTTACAGACAAACCGTTCGACCGTTAAGTTATATCGTTTGAACGTTTACTGTAACGGTCGAACGGTTACAGACAGACCGTTCGACCGTTAAGTTATAACGTTCGAACGCTAAGCATAGCGTTCGAACGATATTCGTCGATCGGGATTCCAGGCCGAGTCGACTCGGCCATTGAAATCCATGGAATCCTTCGATTCCCTGGATTTTACACCAAAATAAATGCAATAGAAACCTAAATAAATGTTCCTAACATGGATTTATGCAAATCTACCAATTATTTTGATGTATAAATCGGTTTACCCTAACTTAAACAATTAATCTATCAAAAACCTAAATCTAAACGGTAAAATGCTTTAAAAATGAAAAATACCGGTTGTTAGAGGTAGGGGCTTCGAGTGGGCACTGTTGACGGCGGCGAAGACGGCGTTCAACGGCGGAGATCGACGGTTTGGAGGCTTTTTCACGGAGGAAATGCGTGAAAATGACGTCGGGATGGGCTTATATATGCAGTGCCGTTCGAATGGTACGTTATACCGTTCGAACGCATTAACTAAATATTACTATCCATCCCTAATTAATCGGTTTTCAAATATTTAAATGCAATATTCCGTATTAATTATATTAAATATAATAATTAATTCAATTATAATATATTTTAATTGTTAAATATATTAAATGCAATATATTTAATGCACTTATATATTATTAAACACTATGTATTATATATATAATTTTTTGGCAATTTATAGTATATATTATATTATATTTAATTAAAATATATTATACTATTGAATATTATATAGTATATAGTATAAGTTATATTATATAGTATAATTAATATAATATAGACTACTATATACATGAAGCTATGTTCATGTATTTATATAACATATATATTATATGTGATATTAACTAGTATCACATATATATATACTAGTATAGATGACACTATATATATTAATAGTAGATATTCTATTATTAAATATCTACTATTAATATTATAGAAATAAACATTATATATATATGCATGTGATACATATAACCCTATGCTATGATACCATATATATGTTATATATAATAGGTTAATATATGTAGTACTTGACTATAATATTAGATGTAATATGATATTTTATACTATATATGTTACTAAACTATATAATATATGTTTGATTATATATTATATAGTTATATTACTATGGCTCTAAACTATAGTATATTTAGAAATTATTATATTTAAAGGTATAGTGCAAAAAAAATACAATAAGCAACAATATAATTACACGTTCGAACGGTTTACTATTGGCGTTCAAACGTTTAATAATACGTTCGAACGTTTATATTAACGTTCGAACGTTAAATTAGCGGGGGAAATTATTCCTGCTAATCGATTTGACGTTTGAACGGTATAATATAACCGTTCGAACGTTAATTATTAGCCTTCGAACGTATATTTTCACGTTCGAACGTGAAATTAGCGGGGGAAATTTTTCCCGCTAGTCGATTTGACGTTCGAACGTTCATTAAACAACCGTTCGAACGTCAATGTTCTGCATTTACACGACAGAACCTCACAATCTCGGACTCGTTTCAGTCGACCGAGCATCACTCCCACGCTCATTTTGTTCCAACCAACGCCATTATTCTTCAATCTAGCCCTCAAATATTACAAACTCCTATCAATCTCTTATATTTTCGAATTAAGAGGTTGTTTTTACCGTTTGGTGAAGAGTTTTTACCGTTTGGAATTTTTGAAGCTTTATCTCTCCAAATCAGGTATTCTCCTTAAATTTGACCTCATTTTAGTTTTTATATAAGTGTTTTCGTTTGCTTACATGAGTTAGTCATATATTTTGCTATCTTTTGATGTAATATGGACTGTAATACTTGGGGTTTTCGGAGGTTGAAGACGAGTGATTTCTGGATGTAAACCGTTCGAACGGTACGTGTACCGTTCGAACGACTGTATAGGAGATCGAACGGTCACGAGCACCGTTTGAACGATTTCTTGGGCAGTGTTAAAATAATTAACATTTTAAATGCAAGAGTGTAATTAAAAATAATTAACATTAAGATAATACACTTCCTCGTAACTTCTATGAAGCAAAAAAATTGAAACGAGGACTTGGATTTGATTACAACGTAATACATGCATGTAAGAATGACTGCATATTATTTTGGCAAGAGAATGAGCAGTTGAACGAATGTCCCATATGCCACGAGTCAAGATGGACATCTGACAAACAAAATGTGCCGCAAAAGGTAGTACGCCACTTTCCATTGACACCTAGATTACAACGATTATATATGTCACGTGCAACAGCTGCAGACATGATATGGCACTCATCAGCCAGAGTTAGAAACGATGATATTTTATCACATCCTGCTGACTCTCAGGTGTGGAAGGAATTTGATAAGGAGCATACATGGTTTGCAGAAGAACCACGTAATGTGAGACTTGGGTTGGCAACAGATGGATTTAATCCGTTTGGGAACATGAGTACTAGTCACAGTACTTGGCCAGTCGTACTTATGCCGTATAATCTACCACCGTGGAAGTGTATGAAAGATCCATATTTCATGATGAGTTTGCTCATTCCAGGTCCGAGATCGCCGGGAAATGATATAGACATACACTTACAGCCATTGATTGTAGAATTGAAAGATTTGTGGGAGAATGGGGTTGTCACATTTGATTCATCAACAGGCAAGTCGTTCAAGATGTATGCTGCGGTTTTATGGACAATAAATGATTTTCCAGCATATGGAAACTTGTCAGGTTGGAGTACTAAGGGGAAAATGGCATGTCCAACATGTAACAAACATACTAAATCTGAATGGCTCACTTACGGGAGAAAATTATGTTTCATGGGTCATCGTCGATTTCTACCTGGTGATCATAGATGGCGGGGAAATTCACAAATGTTTGATGGTACTGTTGAATGGGGCCAACCTCCACCATATTTGTCTGGTGAAGATTTACTTGCACAATTTGTAGATGTTGGTTGTAATGAATTTGGTAAAAAACAACGAAAGAGAAAACGAGCTACTTCTGAGTTGAATTGGACTAAGAAGAGTATATTTTTCGATCTTCCATACTGGTCAAAGTTAAAATTACGGCACACTCTTGATGTTATGCATATTGAAAAAAATATATGCGAATCCGTATTGGGAACATTGATGTCAATTGAAGGAAAAACGAAGGATACATTAAACTCAAGGAAGGATTTGAAGCGGTTGGGAATAAGACCGGAAATGCAGTTGCAAGAAAATGGTTCGTCCGTTTACATGCCGATTGGGTGGTATACATTGTCAAGGAATGAAAGGGCTACTTTTTGTGAGTGGATAATGAAAATTAAATTACCAGATGGTTATGCCTCGAATTTGACAAGGTGTGTGCGAACAAATGATTGGAAAATAACTGGGTTAAAAAGTCATGATTGTCATGTCCTTTTGCAGCGTATCTTGCCTATTGGTATACGTGGGTACTTGACTAGAGACGTGCGCGTGGCTTTGACTGAGTTGGGTTTATTTTTCAAAGACTTATGTGCACGGACATTAAATGTAGAAGCTTTGGATCGAATGGAACGGGAAATTCCCATCATATTGTGTAAGCTAGAAAGTATTTACCCACCGTCATTTTTCGATGTCATGGTTCACCTGGCCGTCCATTTGCCACGTGAGGCTCGACTTGCAGGACCAGTTCAGTATAGATGGATGTATCCCATTGAACGATTTCTTGGGAAGTTGAAACGAACAGTTGGTAATAAAGCTCG
Organism: Carya illinoinensis; assembly: GCF_018687715.1. Classification (NCBI taxonomy): domain Eukaryota; kingdom Viridiplantae; phylum Streptophyta; class Magnoliopsida; order Fagales; family Juglandaceae; genus Carya; species Carya illinoinensis. Next base: position 40,434,805 of record NC_056766.1, on the reverse strand, counting down.
CCCAGAATGATCAATTGCAGAAGCATATATTGATGATGAGTGGCATACCTTCTGTTCCAAATATTTCCACGGAGTTGACACTAGGTTTGATCGGCCAGAAAGAAACTTTGACGTTGACAGAGCAAGACAACGAAATGTGTTTTCCGTGTTTTCCCAACAAGTACGTCCACTTGGTGCAGTGCGTGGTTATGACTTATGTGGAAGAGAGTTTGAGAAAGCTCAGTGGTACGTGCTGAACAATTGCCCTGACATAGAGATTTACTTGAAGTAAGTATTAATCTTTTCTTAATTTAGTATTCGCTCATTTACTTTCGCAAAATTCTAATAATATAAAATACATGTGGTAATCATCAATTTCAGTGATCATATTAACATGCTCAAGGAATTAGGAGTAAATGATATAGACCGGAAACATGAAGAGGAGTTTCCGAGGTGGTTTGAACAACGGGTAATGACATTACATATGCGACACTTCATTCAATACAAATAGAAAATATTGATTGTTTTTTTTATTGATATAATAGACGTTTTACTTAATATGTAGGTTGTACAAATGCATGCCAATAATCCAAACAATATATCAGATGAATTGTATGCATTAGCGCGTGGCCCATCGAGACGGGCTACAAGATATTCTGCATGTATTTCTCGTGGTAGTAGGTATCACACAATAGATCGAGATCATTATAGGAAAACACAAAATAGTGGTGTCCTAGTTGAGGGAAGTCATGATGGAGAAAATATTGATTTCTATGGAGTGATTGTTGATATAATTGGAATGAAATATTTGGGGGAGCTTGCAGTGTATCTGTTTAAGTGTGATTGGTGGGATTTAAGCAATCCTCGAACTGGAGTCCGTGATGATGAATATTTCTTGAGTATTAATACATCAAGAAAATGGTACGAGGATGATCCATTTATTTTAGCTTCTCAAGCATCTCAAGTATTCTACTTAGATGACCCGAAGTTGGGAACTCAATGGCGAGTAGTACAAAAATATGCTCCAAGAAATATATATGATGTTATCCCTCAGGCAGAAGGGCGAGATGAAGAAGAAGATGATGCCTCTACTCAAGAAGCATACCAAGAGAGTCAGCCCGTCTTTAATTTGTTTGTGGATTTGAGCCAGTATGAGATGATTCCATTGAATAGAGAAGATATTGAGGCTGAAATTGTTGATGCGACACTTGAGCAAAGTGTTGATTCATCTGAACTATCTACAGAAGATGAGACTGAATTGTCAAATGATACTGATACAGATAGTGATTGACGAATTATATTTTCACATTACGTGATGATGAGCACTATTTTACTTAATGAATATTGTATCAGTTTTTTGAAATTATGCCTCCGAAGAGAAAGGAAGTGCGCAACCCATCTCCACCTGTTCCTAGCTCTCCTTCAGACTCACCATTAGAGATTGACTCTACAGAACAAGGTAAAATTCTAATAGTCATAAAAGTTATTAATTAAGATTATAATAGAAAATTGATTATAATGTTATATATCATGATGACTTCACAGTACAATCTCGTCAAGGTCGAGGCACTACGAGAGGCGTGACGTTGGAAAAATATCGTAAGGTGGGTAAGATCAAAGTTAACATTCTTGATGAACATACCGGAGGCGAAGGACAACCAGCAGCTTGGGGTCGGAGAGAGGAGCGTAAAACTGTGGAAGAGCTTATGAGTAATGCATTCCGCAAGTATAAGGCGAGGTGTCATGAGCATTATAATAAGTTTGAGAATAGTGAAGAAGCACGCCAACATCCTTTTCAAGATGTGCAACCTTCTGATTGGGAAAAACTTTGTGACATGTTTGAGGATTCATCATATAAGGTATAATTAATTTAATTATTTTAGTCCTATTTTTAATTTCGCTTTCTAATATTTTCAATTCTTATGTAGGAGCGAAGTTCTATAAACAAAACAAATAGATCAAAATTGAAGATTACTCATCATGCAGGCTCAAGATCTTTCCACCGCCTCTCTAAAAAATTGGTATTGCTATTCTTTCATTTGTATATAGTTAACTGAATATATCAATCATAATGACTTTATATCTTAACAAATCTTTATTATAGCAAGATTCAGATGCCAATTATGATCTGACAAAATTATATGCTGCATCACATACTAATCGTAATGGAGAGTGGAGTCATCCTGATGCCCGTGAAAATTATGTAAGTATTATAATTTGTTTTAAATAAATATATTTGAATATTTATGATGATATTAACTCTTTATCTTATGTGTAGGATAAAATGGTTGCCCTGCGTGCTGAATCTGCGTCAGATCAAAATTCCTCAAATACAGATGTTGAGATTTTTACACAAGTTCTGGGTGAACGTTCAGGATATTTGAGGGGTTTGGGTCGCTGTGTAAAACCTTCTCCCTCTTCCTCTTCTTCCGGGTCTGCCTCTATAGCTCAAGAGAATGCGAATCGTAGAATTGAAGAATTGATTGCAAAACAACAAGAGTTAGAGGCTCAATTGGCGAGACAAGGAGACATGGAGATGCGCCTCAAACAACATGAAGAAGAACAAGCAGAGTTCAGGAGAGATATGCAACTCCAAATGCAACAGCTTATGCAACAGTACAGGCCTCCAACCAACTGATGGTTTTTTACGTCTAGCTTATGACATTATCTAATTATGTATGAACAATGCTAGTTTTATGGTTATTTATTTCTTCGCACTTATTATAAAACTTTTGTGAGTAATTAAACAGTTCTTAATTTATATTTTTCAAATAATATGGATGTCTATTTAGTTTTTTTATAATTATTGGTTTTAATAAAAATAATATCCGTTCGAACGACAAAGTCACGTTCGAACATTAATGGGCATGCCGTTCAAACGATAATGTAACGTTCAAACGTCAACTCGCAAACCGTTCGAACGATACCAGATGCTCAAAAAACCGTTCAAACGCATGACATTACCATATCGTTCGAACGTTGATCATCACCGTTCGATCTCTTATACCGTTCGATCGTCTCATTTAACGTTCGAACGTATTTCTACTGATCGTTTGAACGTATCTTGATAACCGTTCAAAACAAACATTGACGTTCGAACGGTATATGAGAAGCATTCGAACGCCATTCTGGGACGAATTTTAACCGTGACAAAAAAAAGCATCGTTCGAACGGTATCGAACGGTCACTTTCAAAATTGTTCCAAAAGATATATTTTGGGACGAAATTGTATTTTTCGTCCCAATATATCTTCTGGGACAGTGATGTTGGGACGACCTTGGGACGAAATTTTTTCGTCCCAAAAAATCTTTCGGAACGAAATCGATATATTTTGGGACGAAAATTTTCGTCCCAAAATATGTTTTTTGTTGTAGTGATATAAATTAAAATAAAAAAAAAATTATTTTATTTTTTTAATTGAACACAAACTAAAATTAACATGTTTAGTTTAGGTAGAGATCTCGTAATAGTAAAGTTTAAAAATTAATTAATATGGTTTTTTTTTGTTTATTTTATTTTATTTTCATTTCAAAAAATTTTAAAGTATATCAAATCAAGTCATTTTAGTTTATAAATTATGTGATTTCTTTATAAATTTAACAATTCAAAAAAATATATCATGATATCTTATTGGAAAATATCGAAATAGATCAATAGTAATGATTCTTTAGACACAAAACCATATTGTTGAAATACTCTGTTTGGATTTGAAGATCATCTCAACTCTTCTCACTATTATTCACTACTATTCATAAATTTTAATTAATAAATCTTAGTACTATTTACAATCTATTTTAACTCATCTCATTTTTGAATTCAAATAAAACATAAATGATGATAAATATGATTCACTTGAAAGCTTTCAAAATATTATTGTAGCTTTCTGAATTCACTTATGGATAGAGTTCACACTACTAGTAATTTATTATTTAATTTATTTTCATTTTAATATTTTAATATGTCTCAACCTCTGAGACTCGTCCTATAATCGTGAATGTCTCCTGGGAAACCGCTGAATCGGCCAATCCAGTCTATTTATATATATTTTTTGAATATATGTATATAAAACTTCGCCATTTCATTTAAATGAGTGAAACGGCATCATTTTAGGGTCTAAAAGTTAAAAAAATATATGTGATAGGAGGGCATTTTAAGCCAAGCAACGCATTTTCAAAATGAATTAATAACCCCCCCACCCTCTTCTTCTTTCTCGTGTCGTCTTCCTCCTCTCTACAACTTTCTTCTTCTTCCATAGTAGACGACGGCACGACGCTTCTTCTTTCTTTTTCTGTTCCTCCTTGTTGAACTCAAGGTTTCAAGTTTCATGTGATTATAAATCTACACATGGATTTTGATGATAACAAATGAATTCAAAGAATAAAGAAGTCTCAAGCTCAAGTTGTCTACACAATGGAGTCAAGCACATCAAGGAAACAAGCATGAGCAAGAAGGGAACAAGTTCATATTAAAATTATAAAGTAATGTTGTAAATCTCTTCAAAATTCGAAATTAGGATTAATGCTCAAAATTAATATTTTATCATAAAGCATTAAAATACATTTTCCACATGTGCATGAATATTTTTGAAAATTAAATTTGAAAATTTTGAAAGATGATTGATTGTCATCTTTTGCATGTGCATGCCTTGATTAAAGGGTTGAACTTTGAAAATATTAAAGATGATTGATTGTCACATTTCACATGTGCATGTTTTATTTGAATATTTTCAAAAATGATTGATGCTTTTTTAGACTTATACAAAAAGTAAAAGATTAGGTTTGAATTTTTTGAAAATGAAAGTGTGCTCATTTTGTCATATGCCAAAAGTAAAAGATTAGGTTTAATTTTTTTGAAAAAGTGAATGATGTTGTCTTTGACAATTGAAAAAGAAGAACCTTTTATTTGAATTTTTTGAAAAAGTGAATGATGTTGTCTTTGACATGTGAATCTTTTTAAATTTGAATATGAAGTCTCATATGCCTATAAATAGATCATTTGAGAGTTTCACATTCACAACACCAAGAGCATATAACATTCATTCAAAGCTTTCATTCTCTCTTCTCTAAGCCTTGAGCCTTAATCCTTGTTCATTTTGAGAGATATAGTTTGCGCTGTATTGTTCTTATTTCACTCATTGAGGAGTGTTTTCTGATAACCTACCCACTATCAGCTCTTGTATCAGAAAAAGGGTGTGTATAACCCTTGTGTGTGTAGAAAGTATTTTACACGGGGAATAGTTGAATCACCACGTGTAAGGTGATTGCAAGTGTAGAGGGTGTTCTACACGGATCCTTTGTAGCGGTATTGTTCAAAGGTGTAATAGGTTTCTATCTCCACCTGAAGGAGGTTGAATAGTGAATTTGGGAATCCTCAAGGGGTAGCTTGAGGCGAGGACGTAGGCAGTGGGGCCGAACCTCGTTAACATACTGAGTTTGCTTCTCTCTTACCCTTACTCTTTATATTTATTGTTATTTCATATTTTGTTTATATTTTATATTATATATTTGATTTATAATTGTTATTTTTTTTATACAACTCAATTCACCCCCCTTCTTGTGTTAGTCATCCGGGCAACAATTGGTATCAGAGCTAAGAGCTCTATTATAAGATTAACTATCTTTTGAGTTAAGATCTTATGGCTAACATTGCAGCTTCATTTGGTGAAGGTCAATCTAGCAGTCGGCCTCCACTCTTTTGTGGAGATAATTACTCATTCTGGAAAGTGAGAATGAGAATATTTCTTCAAGCTCAAGGTAGAGAAATCTGGAAATGTATTGTAAATGGACCTTATATTCCAACAAAAGTGGTTGATGGAGTAAAAGTCAAAAAGGAAGAAGAAGAGTTTGATCGTGAAGACGATAGACTTTATACTTTAAATTTAACTGCTATGAATTTATTATATAATGCTCTTAATGGAAATGAGTTTAATAGAATAATGAATTGCGCTACGGCAAAGGAAATTTGGGATAACTTGGAAGTAACTTATGAAGGAACTTCGCAAGTAAAGAAATCAAAAATTTATATTCTTACTCATGAATATGAAATGTTTAAGATGAATGATGATGAATCTATTTCTAGTATGCACACTCGTTTTACTAACATCATAAACAGCTTGACAGCTCTTGGCAAAGTTTATTCCAAGGTGGAGATAGTAAGAAAAATTCTCAACTCTTTACCAAAACATTGGGAATCAAAAGTTACAGCGATTCTTAAAGCTAGAGACCTCAAGAAGCTCGAAGTCAATGAACTCATCGGGTCACTTATCACCCATGAGTACACATTGAAAAGAGGAGAAGAAGAAGGAAAGCCAAAGAAGAGCTTAGCACTTAAAACTGTTCCTCATGAAAGTGAAAGTGATGAAGATGAGGAAAATGACGATAAAGATGAAGAAGTTGCGATGATAACAAGAAGAATTCAGAGGTTCTTGAAGAAAAATAGAACTCCTCCGAGGAAATCTTTCAAAAAGTTTTCCAAGAAAGATTCAAGTAAAAACGACACTTTAATTTGTTATAAATGCAATAAACCTGGTCATATCAAGCCAGATTGTCCTCTGCTAAAGAAAGATCGAAACAAGGGCAAGAAAACAATGAAAGTTACATGGGATGATGATTCAAGTAGCTCAGATAGTGAAGCAAGCGATGAAGAATCAGCAAATCTTGAAAGGGAAGATCGTGGGAATAGGCAAAATTGAAATCTATTGATAAAGAAACAGAAGGTATAAATAACACAGAAAGTCTCAATCTCAACAAAGAGAAAACAATAGAGGAAGTTCAACATAGAGCCATAAGGAAAGATCATCAAAATTTAATACAAGATGCAACCAAACAGTGAAAATTTGTGAAAGATCATCCAGTGGAACAAATTTTGGGAGAACCTTCACAAGGTGTAAGTATTCGATCATCTCTTAGAAATATTTGTAATCATACTGCTTTTCTATCTCAAATTGAACCCAAAAATATTGATGACGCACTTCTTGATGAATCTTGGATTCTAGCTATGCAAGAAGAGTTGAATCAATTTGAAAGAAATGATGTTTGGACACTTGTTCCTAGACCCAAAAATCATACTATTATTGGAACAAAATGGGTTTTTAGAAACAAGAAAGATGAGTCTAGATTCATTACTAGAAATAAGGCTCGACTTGTAGCCCAAGGTTTTAATCAAGAAGAAGGAATCGATTATGATGAGACATATGCACCTGTCGCAAGATTAGAAGCTATTCGAATGCTACTTGCATATGCTTGTTATAAAGATTTCAAACTTTTTCAAATGGATGTTAAAAGTGCTTTCTTAAATGGTTTTATAAATGAAGAGGTATATGTTGAGCAACCTCCAGGTTTTGAAAATCATATTTCCCCAAATCATGTTTTCAAACTCACAAAAGCACTATATGGACTTAAACAAGCTCCTAGAGCTTGGTACGAGAGACTCAGTGGTTTCTTGATTGAAAAAGGTTTTTCAAGAGGAAAAATCGACACAACTATTTTCATTAAATATGAAAATGATGATATTCTTTTGATTCAGATTTATGTTGATGATATAATATTTGGTGCTACTAATAAAAATATGTGTCAAGTTTTTGCTAAGACTATGCAGGAAGAATTTGAGATGAGCATGATGGGTGAACTTACATTCTTTCTCGGATTGCAAATTAAGCAAGCAAAAAGTGGGACATTCATCAATCAATCAAAATATATTAAGGAATTACTGAAGAAGTTTGGGATGGAAAATGCTAAGGAAATTGGAACACCAATGAGCCCATCAACTAAACTTGATAAAGATGAATCCGGTAAGTCAGTTGACTCGAAGATATATCGAGGTATGATTGGTAGCTTATTATATTTAACAGCCAGTAGACCAGATATTATGTTTAGTGTGTGCTTATGTGCACGTTTTCAATCATCTCCAAAAGAATCACATTTAATTGCAGTTAAGCGCATTCTTAGATATCTTAGTGGTACAATTAACCTAGGGTTATGGTACCCTAAGCACACATCTTTCGATCTAATCAGCTACATAGATGCAGATTATGCTGGCTGTAAAATAGATCGAAAAAGCACTAGTGGAGCATGCCATTTCTTAGGTCATGCGTTAGTTTCCTGGTTTAGTAAAAAACAAAATTCTGGTGCACTATCTACTGCTGAGGCAGAATATGTTGCTGCGGGTAGTTGTTGTGCTCAAGTTCTCTACATGAAGCAATAACTTGAAGATTTTAAACTCAAGTATAATCACATTCCAATCAAATGTGATAATACAAGTGCTATAAATCTTTCAAAGAACCCAATACAACATTCTAGAACTAAGCATATTGAAATAAGGTATCATTTTCTTCGAGATCATGTGCAAAAAGGCGATATAATATTAGAGTTCACAAACACACACGATCAGTTAGCAGATATTTTCACAAAACCTTTACCAGAAGATAGATTATGTATGATCAGAAGAGAAATATGTATGATGCATGTTATGAATATCTCTTAAAAGATAGACCAGAGTCAATAAAAATAGAGATAGATTTTTTAAATACTTTTACATAAACTTGAGATTCTTAGCCTCATGTTTGAGACGCTCATTCTCTTCATACAATATCATGTCATTCTTATTCATGGGAACCGGCAAGCGGAATGAAGAATCTAATAAAGATTTTAACTGTTTATTCTTCTGCCGAATGATTCCTTCCGTTGTATGAGACTCTTGAACAATTCGTTGAAGTACAACAATTTGTTCTTTGAGCCTTTCAACTTCATGATTTTTGGCTTGTAGCCGCTGAGAAAAAGCAACAATAGAGGAAGAGTAGCGAGTCCCAAGACTCACCAAGTCATAAATAGCATCAGAATCTGACTTATTAGTCAGATTATTATTTTCTTGCTGCAACATGGCACCAATGGCAGCTGCAGAAAGGACAGGAGGTTGAGATGCAGAATGCCTCATGGATGGATCTAGAGAAATGTTAGAAGAATGAGCCATTGAGAAAAAAACAGAAGGCTTAAAACGAGAATGCTGAAAGAATGCAGATGAGTTATAGAGATGAGATGAAAACTTGATGCGGATTGGATGAACTTCATGACTGATTTTATAGAGATAGCATAAAGAATAAGACAAACTATTTTCTCTTCAAATCTTATTTAGTCAAAAGAAATACAAGATATGCTGGACACACATTGTCAAAAGTTTTCTTACTAACCCAGCGAGATTAACAGTAGATTGTCCCTATTTTTCTAGTAAACGCTCTGCTGTTATCTGCCGATGTTGACCTTGTATCTGAACCCTTTCTCGTTCCAGCTCCTCTATTCGTGGTTGCAGATCATAAGCATACCAATCTGCAAATTTTTTCAACTTTTGGTTTTCTTACTTTAACCTTTTATTCTCACTATCCTTATTAGCAAGCTTCTGTCGTAACTCAGATATTTGCATGTTAAGATGATCAATCTCACTCACCCTCGCCATTAACCTTCGAGATAAGATCGTAACAGAGGCAGCATATTGACTACTGAGCATTCTTGATTCTGCAATAATCTCATAATCAGCCTTACTAGAAAAACAGTTCACTGCTCCTATCATGGTATTGACGGCCTCAGGAGAGAAGATTGATGATTGATGCGTCAAGGGTTCCTGATTCAAGTCTGGAACATTAGTGGAAGAGAATTGCTCAGTCATTCTATCGTTGTGGAAAAACAGAACTCAGGTCAAGAAGCGATTATTTTTTTGGCATCCGATAGATGAAAATGATCATTTTTTTATAGAAACTCGGAGCCTTCAATCCCGTTTGTCAACAACATCAGGCGATTGTTTAAATCTTCAGCCGTATTAAATTCATAGAGTTAGGCCTCGAGGCTTTGCAGCACTTGTCGGGTCACGGACGGCTCCATTTTTCAACTATCTACAGTGACTATTAAACGCATCGTTTTCTTTAGTCCATTTATTTGCTGCCGATCCTTTTTAATGATGCCAAAAGGGGGAGAAGTTTTAGACTAGAACATTAACATTGTTTAAATTGCTAAACTTGTTATATATGCTTGGAATTATATTTATACTTTTGCTTGAAAAACTAACGCATATTTTTAGGGGGAGTTTAAGTATTAATACAGGTTTCAAGTTCTATCAAATATTTGTCATCATCAAAAAGGGGGAGATTGTTGAACTCAAGGTTTCAAGTTTCATGTGATTATAAATCTACACATGGATTTTGATAATAACAAATGAATTCAAAGAATAAAGAAGTCTCAAGCTCAAGTTGTCTACACAATGGAGTCAAGCACATCAAGGAAACAAGCATGAGCAAGAAGGGAACAAGTTCACATTAAAATTATAGAGTAATGTTGTAAATCTCTTCAAAATTTGAAATTAGGATTAATGCTCAAAATTAATATTTTATCATAAAGCATTAAAATACATTTTCCACATGTGCATGAATATTTTTGAAAATTAAATTTGAAAATTTTGAAAGATGATTGATTGTCATCTTTTGCATGTGCATGCCTTGATTAAAGGGTTGAACTTTGAAAATATTAAAGATGATTGATTGTCATCTTTCACATGTGCATGTTTTATTTGAATATTTTCAAAAGTGATTGATGCTTTTTTAGATTTATACAAAAAGTAAAAGATTAGGTTTGAATTTTTTGAAAATGAAAGTGTGCTCATTTTGTCATATGCCAAAACTAAAAGATTAGGTTTGATTTTTTTGAAAAAGTGAATGATGTTGTCTTTGACAATTGAAAAAGAAGAACCTTTTATTTGAATTCTTTGAAAAAAGTGAATGATGTTGTCTTTGACAATTGAAAAAGAAGAACCTTTTATTTGAATTTTTTGAAAAAGTGAATGATGTTGTCTTTGACATGTGAATCTTTTTAAATTTGAATATGAAGTCTCATATGCCTATAAATAGATCATTTGAGAGCTTCACATTCACAACACCAAGAGCATACAACATTCATTCAAAGCTTTCATTCTCTCTTCTCTAAGCATTGAGCCTTAATCCTTGTTCATTTTGAGAGATATAGTTTGCGCTGTATTGTTCTTATTTCACTCATTGAGGAGTGTTTTCTGATAACCTACCCACTATCAGCTCTTGTATCAGAAAAAGGGTGTGTATAACCCTTGTGTGTGTAGAAAGTATTTTACACGGGGAATAGTTGAATCACCACGTGTAAGGCGATTGCAAGTGTAGAGGGTATTCTACACGGATCCTTTGTAGCGGTATTGTTCAAAGGTGTAATAGGTTTCTATCTCCACCTGAAGGAGGTTGAATAGTGCATTTGGGAATCCTCAAGGGGTAGCTTGAGGCGAGGACGTAGGCAGTGAGGCCGAACCTCGTTAACATACTGAGTTTGCTTCTCTCTTACCCTTACTCTTTATATTTATTGTTATTTCATATTTTGTTTATTTTTATATTATATATTTGATTTATAATTGTTATTTTTTTTATACAACTCAATTCACCCCCCTCTTGTGTTAGTCATCTGGGCAACACTCCTCCTTCACAAAAGATGCTGACAGTGGACCGAATACTGCACCAACGCATGTCGAGACATAAATGATCGGTTTTTTCTCCCCAAACCCACATTTTCGACCAATTCAATAGACTCGTGGCAGATGTCGATGGTGTCTCAGTTTGGTGCTAAAACCAACGCCAAACCCATCAATGTACAGCCCTAGCAGAGAGGGCCAGAAGGTAAAGTAGATTTGACGATCATGACGAGGACTGTACAATAATAACTAGGGGTGGGCAACGGGGCCCCGCACCCCGCTACCCCGCCCCTGTTCGCCCCGCCCCCGCACGACGGGGCGGGGTACACCGCCCCGCATGGGCCGGGGCGGGGGGCGGGGAGAGCCCAACCCCGCCCCGCATTTCCCCCGCCCCGCCCTCACCTATATATATATATATTATATATATATAAACATAAATATTTATATTTACAAAAACATAAATATATGTTTATATATATAAATATATATTTATATTTTACAAATTGTGTATATATAAATATATATATTATAATTTGTTAGACTTGTTCACAAATTATGCATTAGCAAATTTAAAAACTATATAATTTAAAAACTATTACACTACAACTTACACAAAATATGCATTAGTAAATTTAAAAATGACATAATTTTTAAATTATAGTCATATTTACAAAATTTAAATTTACAATTTAGATCTAAACATATATTTTTTATCACTTTTAGATCTAGAAATAATTTTTTGAAATAATAAAATATAGTTAATATTTGAAGTGAAAATAAAGCGGGGCGGATTGGGTATCCGCCCCGCACCCTGCCTAGCGGGGCGGGGTACCCCGCCCCGGGGATGCGGGGGCGGGTGGCGGGGAGGAAAACCCCACCCCCGCATGGTGCGGGGCGGGGTGCGGGGAGGGGGCTACCCCACACCGTATGGTGCGGGTAGCACCCTTAATAATAACGCGTGACAACTTTACAAAAAGGGAGCGCCTAGGAACCGAATGAGGGGAAATCTAAATTTTACACCCTTCAATAGCAAACAACCACGTTAGCTCTTTTTTTTTTTTTTTTTTGTTACGATGGATGCAAATGGAACGAATCTCAAGTTCTATCAAGACCATCCTCTCAAGCACTCTCTCCCCTCTCATTGCTCGCTCTCTCTCACTCTCCTCAAACACAGCTCGTCGGTCACTTAAAGTTAAATCTCAAGTTTTGAATAGACTTAAAGATAAACTTAAATTTAACAATATGAAAAATGTTGTATAAAAATGGCGTGTGAAGAAAATGTTTGGATGTCAAGAAAATGTGTGTTAGAAAAAGGAATTGAAGTTGCGAAACTAGATTTTGGATAAGGATTTCGTATTCCAATTTTCGTTTTTTTTTTTTTTTTAGTTATTTCCTTTGGTTTTCTTCATAGGTATTCAAAAATTTTCATTGATTTTCTCAATATCCAAACCAATGACAAGTAGAAAAACCGAGAATTAAAGAGGACCTATGATGAGGTGAAAATGAAAAAAAATTTCGTTTCCATTTCTTTTCTCTCTCCTACTGACTAAAAAAAAAAATCCAAACGATGTAAGAAATGTTAACACATTACTGAGAATAAATAGGACCAGATGAGAGAAAAGTGCTAACAAAACACAAAAATTAATAAATTAGCTAATAAGCATATAAATATCATGAACCCACTCTTGGATTCCTTTATCTCACCTTACAACAAAGACATTTACAAACTTGGAGAGAACATGGGTGAGCTAAAAATTATAGTAAAATTGGGCAACATTTACAATGTACATGGACACGGAAGAGAGATGCAAAATCTTCTTTCTTTATTTCTTTGAAAAGAGAGAACTGATTCAGTGATGCAGATGAGCTATAGAGTGAGTAGCTAGTTATTGAAATTATCGCCCTCTTGATTTTAGTTTAATTTTGGGCCCTAATCCTATGCATCTCATTTGTTTCTAAAAAGATTACAAGGCTAATGTGTCGATATGTTATTAGGTGGTATAAAGCAAGCTTTTACACCAAATCCGGTTCGAAGGTTATCTCTTACAAAATGTAAGACCTTATGCATTCGCCAAGATAATCATACATCACCAACTATATTATAATTTAACTATTATTATATATTAAAATATTAATATTTTTACTTTAATTCAAAATTTCTATACTTAAAACTAGGGGTGTCAAATCGTGTTAACGGATCGTGTTCGTGTCGTGTCAAAGTATGTATATTATAATATATAGCTCAACCCTAACTCAATCCGTTAAACTTATCGTGTCAAAATATCAAACCCTAACACGACTTATTAACATAATTGATCGTGTCGTGTCAATCCGTTTTGACCCATTAGTAAATATTACGAAATAGGTTAACACGACACAATACGACCCGTTTCAAATTGTTTATGTAAATTGGTTAAATGGGCCCGAAATTAACTAGTTTGACCTAATTAAATTTACCATAATTTTATATAAATTTAAAAATCACAATATTTATCAAAATTATAAAGCTAAATACAAGTTCAAAATTACAATCCAAACAATAAAAATATTGATATTGAAATTCTAACAATTTTACCTTTAGGTATAAGGGTATAATTGTAATTTTAACTTTCTTAACGTGTCATAACGGGTTGACACGTTATCAACCCGTTAAGCAATCGTGTCTTAACGGGTTAACCCGCTTTGACCCAAACCTATTAAGACTAAACCCTAACCCTCTATTATCGTGTCGTGTTCATGTTGGATTAACAGGTCGTGTAGCATATTGCCACCCCTATTTAAAACTGTTCAAAATAAATAAAATAATAATTTCTTTATAATTAATTGTAATTAAATTGTAGTGTAGTTATTCTTATATTTTCACCGACTGTTCTTTTATCAACAGCATCGACTGCAAATATTTTCACCCACTTTCACTTGGCTTTGAGTTCTCCACCGACAGATTCTAACATTACAAAAATATTTATATTTTAATGAGAAATATATATAAAATAAATTTATAAATTAAAATAATATAACAAAATTATTTTTATCATAAAATCAATCTTATATATAGTATAAATTATATCAATTTAATAATTTAATTATATCAACAGCAACTTTTATTTCCATATATTCTTAATTTGAAAAACAAAGAAGTTTGAGATATATTACAAAATTATAACTTTACGCACCAAAATTACTAGGTGTATTTTCAAATCGTCAAGTTAAGGCCTTTTGACCTCTATTTATATAGATCACCAGAGTGTTCAAAGTTTACTTGCACCAGTGGCTTTTTCTTCTTGATAATATCTGGACGTTATTGATTACTTTGTTTTGGGATACATTCTTCTTGTATGATATATATTTCATGGATCAAATTAAGGGTCCAACTATATATAACGATTTCTCTGTTAGTTTTAAAAAGCAACCTAATTCCCAACGAAAATGCAACCCCTTGGTCTAAAATCTTTTTAAAAAGTGACAGAGTGAGGTCTCAATTTTTTTTCTTAAATCTTGGAACTCAAAAAGTTAAAAAGACTATTTCAAAACTTTCCAATAAGATATCATTATTTTCTTTCTTGGATAAAAAAAATCTACACTCATAAATTAATATGATTTGATGTGTTAAGTAAGAATTTTATTAAATTAAAACTAAAGTAAAAGATATTATATAATTTCATATACAACAAAAAATTATATATTTTAGTTTGTAAACTTTATTATCATGAGATTTATATCTTAACTACATATATATATATATATATATATATATATATATATATATATATATATATATTTTAATTTTTTGTAGTAAATGAATTTAATTTTGATCTAGAAAAAAACTTATTTTTGATTTAGAAAAAAACTTATTTTTGATTTAAATTTTATCATTTAGTGTCATACATTTTGATGCAATGCATTGAAGATTATTCATTTAATTAGAAACATATATGATTAGAAAATATTTTGATACTGATACCCTGGCCTGCAAAATGGCCCCTACCAACATGCAACACAAAGGTAAGGAAGGTTCTATGTGCCGAGAGAGACTTTAATGTCGAGTCCCGTTTGGTTACACAGATGAGATGAGATGAAAAAAGATGTTTAAAATAGTCATGAATAAAATATTATTATAATATAATTTTTTAATATTAATTTTTTATTTAAATTTTAAAAAAATTAAATTATTTATTATATTTTATATGAGAATTTAAAAAAATTATAATGATAAATTAAGATAAGATATTTTAGATTTTGGTAACCAATCAGGCAATGAGGATTGCGTACAGAATTAATAATGAATATTTCGAAATATAATTTAAAAAGCAGCCTAATTCCCGATTAAAAATTAAAAGGAGCATTAAAGAGTTAAAAAAGTAGTAATAAGGAATGATTGACCACCATGAATGGGTAAAAAGGAAGTACTTAGTGAAGAAGTTTGTGGCCGCGTTCCTTCTACATAATATTTTAGTTTATATTATTCTTCAAATATAAATGTTTAGTTTATAAAAGAAAAGTTATAAAAAGCTACTTTCTAAATTTGCATTAAATCGAAAATGAATAAAATAAATAAAAAAGAAGAAAGGAAGTTGCCAAGAAGTTTATCCTCGTTCCTTTATCAATAAGTTATTGAAACTGCTATATACTATCTATCAAACTTTAAATTTTGAATAAGGAACAATTTTAATTTGAATTTTAACTTTTGCCATTACAAGCTAGACATGTTGATGTAGCCCATTTCATGAGCAATTATTCATTTAGTTAAAAAGAAATATATGATTAGAAAACATAAACAAATAAAAGGAAGAACAATATTTCTCTTAGATTTTAAAATGTCCTAATTTATAGCATTAAATAGTTAAAAATAATAACCAATGGTTGAGCTCGCGAAAAAAGTTGATAACAACTTTAAAACCATTTTTAGAAGAAGCATATATTCTTTCTAAACATATAGTGAGGTCTCACTTTTTTAGTAAGAGATTATTCAAAAATTCTATGTGGAGTCATTTTTGTATATTTTTTATGCATTTAACTGATATTATTAGTTATGTATTAAAAAAATTAATGCAGTCAATTATATATAGTATTACTCGAGACTATTTCCAAATCTTAGAACTCGAAAAAATTAAAAAGTAAGAGACTCTTTTGAAATTTCCCAAAAAGATACCATTATATTCTTTCTAAATGAGATATATTATAATTTTATTAAATTAAAAATAAAATAAAAATAACTATATAATTTCATATACCACAAAAAATTGTATAGGTTAGTTTGTAAACTTGATTATTATGATATTTCTACTTGGACTATAATTTTTTTACTTTTGCAGGAAAATAATTTAATTTACTTTTGCAGGAAAATAATTTAATTTTGATATAGAAAAAACTTATTTTTCATTTATATATTAAAAAATAATACACTAAGGGTTTGTTTGTGATTGTGGTTGGAGATCTAAAAAGTGCGGTAGATCGATCTAAAGTGCTTAAATGACAAGATTTGTCCATTAATAGTTTTACAATATGAAAATACTTCTAAACAATATATATATATATATATATATAATTACGTTTAAACAAAAGCATCAAAGTGATGCTTTTTGTCAGAAGCACTTTAGAAAAAGTAGTCCCTATTTTACTGTGCTATGTATATTATGAAATGACTCATCATTTTAACACAATGACAACTTTACACATCTATATTTTTCATTATTCTCGTATAATCTACTCAAGACTTTGCCCATTAATATTTTTCATTCTTCTCCTACCACTTATGCATCGTTGAAGAGATTTTCTTAGACTATTTTTGTTATTATTTTATTATAATATTTTATTTTTATCAAGTATATGCCCTTTTATGTCATTTCTATGTCAAAAAGTACTTTTTTAATTTATTTCCAAACAAATCTAATATGTTTGAAAGTGTTTTAGACATACAGATCCCGAAAAATAAATAGCTTTTTAATAGTAAAGTTTATTACGTTAAGCTCTAAGCTATAAGCCTTAAGTTAAAAATAATATTTTCCACCACAACCCCAAACATGCATTAAGGACCTATTCAAGATTGCGGTAGAAGTTTTAAAAAGTACTTAAATAGCCTTAAAAGCTCTTTAATGAAAAAATTTGGTTGTTTATGTGTTATATATTATAGTACTTTTAATTTCAAATAAGATAAAAAGTACGTTTGAGGAAAAGTTTCGTTTTGATACTTTTCCTCAAACATGTTTTTTCGGATAATGTAGAACGTAATTCAAAATTTAGAAAGATTATTAATAGACGAAAATACTCATACAACTTTAAGATAATTACAACTTTCACACTTTCAATAATAAGGGTATAATATTTAAAAATTCAAATAATCGTCATTTCATCTCAGAAAGCACTTTCTTAATTTCTTTTCAAATAAACGTAACATGTTTGAACGTGTTTTAAACATATGGTTACCAAATAGTAAATAACTTTTCAATAGTTAAACTTATTACTTAAGTCCTGAAGCTATAAGTTATAAGCTATATGTTTGAAAACACTATTCAATATCAATACTGTTTCATTCCAAAAGATTGAATTTATTATCAATACCATAAACACAAACATTAAGAGCCTAGATTGTTAAATGGGTTTCTGCACCTGAAGATCTGTCAGGTAGGGTAGAGTTTTATTAATCACTTTTCCTCTAGAAAATCCTACATATTTATTTTTTTTATAATTTTTTTTTATTCTTGTTCTATCAGAAAATGTGCACAATGGATGAATCGGTTAGTTATTAATGCTTGCTAAATATGTTATAATTATAACAAAATATGTGTAATTAGTTAGTAATTGGTGATTTGTATTTAAGCTTAATTTCTAATATTGTATTCCGTTCTTGCCTGAATGGCAAAAAAAAAGTTGAATTTGCTAATTCCTTACAAGTAATCAATTACTAATTGGTGATTTGTACAAGCAAGTGCATTCTAATGTGAGTTTGTAAATACCCCACAATTAAAGTGTCTTGCCCAAAGTGAACATGAATTAATGTTCTTTTTAAAAAAATCTGACCCTGAATTAATCTTTAGAAAAATACTTCAACTATAAAGTGATTTTATAAAAATAAATTTACAAACTAATGTAACTTGATGTGGTACGTTGTGTATCTACTTTTATTATAAAATAGATCTAACATATCGTAGTCATATCAATTTATATAGTTATTTTTATAGGATATTTTTGTGACCGTAGCATTTCTCAATTCTATAATCCGCCGCTTTGCAATAGTTAATCTATGATATTTACAATTTCATCGAGCTTTGGACTGACCCAACATTTAAGTGTTTAAATAAAGTAAAAATTTCAACTTCCTTTTCTTTTCTTTTCTTTTTCCGTTTGTTTCAAGAAATAATGTCACGATGAGTTGCCTAGATACCAGTTAAAAGGCCTGCCAAATTAGTGAATAAATTTTATTTATGAAGTCCAATATTTTCCAAAAAATAGAACTAGAAAATTTAATCAAGACCTATATTTGAGTGCTGTAAAAGTTGATGGTCATGGTTATTCATCTTGCTCTACAGCTTATCTGTTTGCAACAAAAACTCTTACATACTTTCTGTACCAGAACTGGGATCGCTTCTCACTTAGCTGGAAAGCAAAAATTAAAGTGATTCTCAAGGGTTTTCTTTCCAATTTGAAGGTCGGCCGGATATATAGTTCTCATCTAATACATACATGTACATCTCATGCAAATAAAGACTTTGTCAACCTCTAAACCCATTAATTCCTGTGTCCCCTAACAGCCTCGCAATCTCCTATTCTTAGCACCCCCCCTGTCTCTCTCTCTCTCTCTCTCTCTCATGTCATCAACCTTTCCACCATTCTTCCAGGCCTTCCTCACCCTTCTGTAGCACCCATTGTCATTGCAGCAACCCGCTCCAAGGGCGTGCATGCCGCCCCGAGCTAAGGCGAGTGCTATCCTACGAAATGGGGGCACGTACGGATACGCCATCGTTGCATGCTACTTTTTACATGTTTTTGCATGTCATATTTGTGGTCTCTTCTTCTGAGGCATCAGAATTAGAAGCCCTCCTAAAGCTCAAGGCCTCCCTTCACCCCAATGACGCATTAATCAGCTGGAATGGCTCAACACCACCATGTTCTGAGCATAATGTAAATTGGGTTGGTGTTAATTGTGGGAAAGGAAAAGTTAAGGGTTTACGACTCGAGAATATGGGACTAAATGGTTTCATTGATGTGGACTTGCTCGCGTTACTGTCGAATTTGAGAACCATAAGCTTTATGAAGAACAACTTTGATGGTCCATTGCCGGATTTAAAGAAACTCAGTGCATTAAGGTCTGTGTATTTATCAAACAACAATTTTTCTGGGGAGATTCCTTATGATGCTTTTTCGGGTATGTTGCGGTTGAAGAAAGTGCATTTGGCACATAATCAGTTTGCTGGTAGTATTCCTACATCATTGATAACTTTGCCAAACCTTTTGGAGTTAAGACTTGAGGATAACCATTTTGATGGTCAGATACCAGATTTTCAACAGAAGTCATTGAGTGCTTTTAACGTATCGGGCAATGAATTGGAGGGTCCAATTCCAAAAAGCCTTAGTGGGATGGATTCAAGCTGCTTCTCTGGTGAGTCAACTTTTTATGAGATCGTCTGTATATATATATATATATATATCTATATATAATGTATCATGTGCATGTACTTACACAAACGTGTTTCTTAAGTTGTATTTATTCTTCACAGAGTTATCAGAAAATGGCTGCTTCTAACAAACTCTAAGGTACAAAGTGATAGTTACAAATCTGCAGTCTTATGTTTTGAACTAAAATATTGATTAAGCTTATAAGTGATCTGTTGGATTCTATATTGTTATGGTAATTAAAATAGAGAGTACTATTTCCTGTAAGATTAATTGTTAGATGTATATCTATATACTCAACTTTTCAGTTGATATAATGTCTGAACATATATGATCATCTCAAGGCTTCATTGGCCTCTAGCACTTTCCACTCTAATATTGGACATTGATTAGCCAACTTAAGCCTCCAAAGAACTGAAAGCCCACATGGAACCATGCCTAAAGCTAGCCCACATATGCATATATACAAAGGTAAATATGTGTGAAAACATTCAGGCAGTGATGGTTTGTCCTATCAATGGCAGGAAATTTAGAGCTATGTGGAAAGCCTATGGGTAATTGCGACGAAGGCTCAATTCCAAGTATCCTAGTGATTGTTATTCTTGCAACGATGGCAACAATCGGCATAGGTATAGTGGTCTTCATCAACCATAAGAGGCAACCATCTTTATTGACAAAGGCTCCAGTACAGCCATCAAACTTGCAAAAGAAATCAGGCATAAAGGAATCGAACGAATCAGGGCAAGACTCAATAAACCGCAGTGGAAATACCAAGAAGGTTGAGAATGTGAAGCTGACCTTTGTCAGGGAAGATAGGGAGAGGTTTGATATGCAGGAATTGCTTAAAGCCTCAGCTGAGATATTGGGCAGTGGATCCTTTGGGTCTTCTTACAAGGCTGCCTTGCACAATGGACAGGTGATGGTTGTGAAGCGGTTCAAACAAATGAATAATTTGGGGAAAGAGGAGTTTCAAGAGCATATGAGCAAGCTAGGGAAGTTGAGACACCCGAATCTGCTTCCTCTGGTGGCTTACTACTATAGGAAGGAAGAGAAGCTCTTGGCATTTGACTATGTGCCGAAGGCCAACTTAGCCGTTCATCTACATGGTACACTGATCTCCTTTCTAAAATATGTTTGCTCACATGTGCATGTATATTAGTTCATGAATTGGTAGGCCCTCTGCATATGTTTCTTTATAAACATAGCATTTTTGTCATGCATATATACATACATACATATATACATACATATATACATACATACATACATACATATAATATCCGCCTCTGTTGTGTAATCACTTTGTTCACTGACATCATTTTCAATGCAAAGAAGCACTGTCACATTGTCCAATTATACCAATAGTCCTAATTACAAGCTAGTTTGGAGGAAAACTCTGTCATTCTTCAATTTAGTGTTTATAATTATAAAGCAAGACTCAATCTAGTTGAACAAATCTGCAATTTCTTTTTTCTTGTTCTTCCTTTAAGGTAGTAGAATTTAGTTGTCATCACCCAATTCCTATATATATATATATATTATTTGACACACACATATTTCACTTACTACCTTCCATGCAATTTTATTTTATTTGACGGCTCATTCATTATCCAGGCATGATGACACTTTCAATAATTCATTATAAACTCCATAATTTCACTTTTTGTAAATGCTAATCTCATGTATACTCAAAATGACGATTTCAATTTAGTACATAACTCCCTGTTGTTATAAATGCAAAATATCATGCATGATCATGATCAATATTTTACAATGAATAGTACTAGTCCTGAAAATAACATCACAGAAGGTTGAACTTACTAATACTTTGTTGCATGTCATTGACATCCTTTCATCAGTTCATGAAGCTCTAGGTCAGCCAAGCCTTGATTGGCCAACCCGGTTAAAGATTGTCAAGGGCATAGCCAAGAGCCTTCAATACATGTGCAATGCGCTGCCTAACCTAATTGCCCCACATGGCCACCTCAAGTCCTCGAATGTTCTTCTCAATGAATCCTTTGACCCCCTTCTCACTGACTATGGCTTGATCCCCCTGATCAACCAAGAGGATGCCCGAGACATCATGGTTGTTTACAAGTCCCCGGAGTACTTGCAACAAGGTAGGATAACAAAGAAGACTGATGTATGGAGTTTTGGATTACTGATACTAGAGATTTTAACCGGAAAATTCCCAACAAACATTCTACAGCAAGGCAAGGGAAATGAAGAGGAGGATTTGTCAGTCACTTGGGTGAATTCGGTTGTTCCAGAAGAATGGACAAATAAGGTGTTTGACAAGGAGATGGGTGCAACTAGGAACAGTGAAGGGGAGATGCACAAGCTTTTGAAGATTGGATTGGCTTGTTGTGAAAGAAATGTGGAGAAGAGATGGGATTTGAATGAGGTTGTTGAGAAGATTGAAGAGTTAGTAGAGAGAGAAGATATGGAGGAAGAATTCTACACTTCCTATGCTAGTACTGAAGTAGGGTCTACAAGAGGACTTTCTGCTGACTTTCAATTGTCAATGCATGATGAATGATTCATTGCTGCCAAATCATTGATCTCTTGTGATTGCATCTGGATTCCTCGGAATGGTTTTTACGGATTTTGAAGTGGAAATTTGTCGGGGGGCTAGAGATCTTCTATTTTATGTCAGTGTAACTTCAATCAATATGCAGCTATATATATCATGCGTTTGATGCAAAATTGGAAGGCTTGCCTTCTACTTCTCTCAACACTAGCATTTTCACTTAATTTCTAGTATTTTCATCTCTTTCTCTCAATGTATAACTTCTTTTTCCTCTCAATGTATAACTTGTATGAGTATTTCCACAAGTATTCATGGCTCATTTATATGATATGCTATATGACAATGACCGCTGCCACCTCCGCCACCATAACAACCACAACATGATGACCTATATGAGAGGGCTGGGATGCCAAGTGATCGAGTGTGAGGAAAGACTATTGTTTATAAGTTAAGAATATTAATTATTAATAAAAAGCTAGCTGGGAGTATATTTCCTAGTTTCATATTAAGTATATAGTATGAGTATTCATCCAAAAATAAAATAAAATGAAAGAAAAATAGTCATAAATTCCTTCATCATACTCTCGCAGTACCCTTCAAAGCTTGGAGCATTTTTATCGCTCCAAATGCACCACATCATGGATGACAATCATTTTTCATAAGATCGTAGTATATATCCGGCCAGCCACCAATATGACCACTCTAGCACGCCAAAAGAGTCACCACACATTGAGGCATTACCTGTGTAGTCCAGAATATTTTCAAGAGTAATGTTAGATACAGTCATGAGTTATATAAGCGTTATGCACTCCTTTTGAAAAATAGTAAGGTCCATCATTAAAAAAATTAATTTTTTTATATGGATCTCATGTTTATTAACTTTTTTCTAAAAGAGTGTGCGATATTTACGTACTCCATTACTACAAATATCATTTCTCTTGAACAAAAAATAATCTTTCCAAAAGTAAGGAGTACTACATTTGGAATCGTGTTGATCTATTGAATTTATGCAATTTTAGATTTTTACTCTTTTACTTTGCTATGTTTACTGTCTAGTTCATTTATTTATTCAAATATGCTCTTTTTTAAGTCGAATTTTATCTTAATTTTGGTCATAAAAATGATGGTCAAACTGTGAATGGGTTGATGTCATTATTTTGAAGTCACAGGTTTCATGAACGCAAAAGATGTTTGACACCATAGAGAAGGATATGGAATATCATTTTCAAAAGAGAAGTCATGTTACAGCGACAGAAAGATTTCATAAAAGTAAATCTACAAATTGATATAACTAAATATGATACAAACCACATTAGATCTATTTTAAAATAAAAGTAGTTTTACAATCTAACGTACAATATCAAATTACTTCAGTTGTAGATTTAACATGATTTTTATATAATCTCTTTGTAGTTGAAGTATTTAATCTCTTTCCAAAAATGAGTTCAGACGACTAGAGCTTTTCTCAATCCCCCGAGTATCAAGTGGTTACCATTTTACTTAATTATACAAATGAATTGAATTTTTTTAATATATACTTTCATTCATAACATTTATTTTATTCTACTTTTTTATGCGACATGTCATGAGTTTTATCAATACTCAAAACAAATCAATCCCACAAATATCAACCCCCAAGTTATGCTTTCATTTCTATTTACGCCATTAACTTTTTATTTTAACATGAATTTTGTAGAAACCCATGGATCTACAGAGTTTTTCACTCCTTAAAGTTTATAATGCAACCCACACCAATAACAAGAAGTACGTGTGGATAGATCTTGTTGCCAAACATTACCATGTACTTAAAAGCAACTTCAAATGATTATTGATTACTGCATGCATGTCACTAATTTTTATTCTCGTATAATCTTTTTTCTTGCATGATAGAATGATCACTAAGTCTTAATGAATCTAGCTCTTAGGAATCTTTCTTCCCAATGACATCAACATATTTCCTCCGACCCTCTATAATAATTCAGATTATGTCAGAGGACCGGAATTTTCTTTCAAGCTTGATGCTTCCACCTCAATGGTGCACGTCAGCTACTGGAGTGAAGGACATTAGAACCCTAGTAGGGCCGAAATAGAGCCGAGCCTGTCTTTGAATTGCTAGCTAGGCTTGGCTCAAAAAGCTCAAGCTCGTGCCCGAGCTCGAGACTATTATAATAATCTTTGTTCAAGCTCAACTTAGTGAAGCCCAACCCAAAATCAATCTCGACTCGACTCGAGTTGATTATATTTTAATTTTTGATTAAGATTTAATAATTAAGAAATTAGATAAATAAAATTATAAATTTAATGAAATTTTTATAACTAACAAGTAAAACCTCTATTAAATTATAAAATTGTAAAAATTTATAAATAATTATTATGTAACTAATTGATGTTTGTCTATAATAACATCCCAAACTTCTAAAGAAAATATAATAAATAATTCAATTTTTTTAAATCTTAAAACAAAAATAATATTAAAAAATAATATTCTAACAATATTTTATTCAACTTTCATCTCATCTCATATCACTATCCAAACCAGGCCTAAATCTTATCGACTAACTATTGTACAAATTATAAAATATAGCTATAAGTATATGCAATATATAGGCACTAGTGACTAGGCATATGTAATTAAGTTACATATTGTACATAATTTAATTATAAAAAATGCTATGCTTATATTATTAACTAATAAATATATATATGTATATATATACAGAGGTGTATGTATATATTTATATGTATGAATGAGTTTTAATTTAGTCAACTTGGGCATAAACGAACGGACATTAACGAGTTTTAACCAAGTCAAATAGAGTTTAGTCGGGTATGTATCATTTACTAATCGAGTAGATATCTACTTTAACGTATAAGCTTTTTTTTCATGAATTGAGTTCAATTTGAGTTTAACTAACGAGTATTAAGCGGGCTATCAAACAGACTGGTTCATTTACAGCCCTAGACCCTGTGCATCACACTACGGCAAATTTCACTTTTGCAAAAAATCTATTTTTGGCCTCCATTATTGCAGCAAATAAACTTAATGCGAAAGATAATTTCTGACAAAGTTTTTTTTTACTATGATATAAAACTCACCGCAATAGGTATTATTTCTCACTACAAGAACAACGAGCATTTCTGACGGATTATCTGTGATAAAAATGACTATTTGCAACGAAATGAACTCATTTTGATAGAAAATAGTCATTTTATAAGAAATAGCTAGCCATAAATAAGCAGTTTTCTTATAGTGTCTATCCAATTGACATGTCGTTGGAAATAAGTCGCCGCAACTGTGACCATATGAATTAGGACCTCTAGCAAAAATTAGAGTACTTATAATTATCTCAATAGTCCAAAATGGAAATGCGTTTGTGGCATGCAACAATTCAAGAGAAAATGAATGACGCATATGGATCAAGCTGTGCAAGATCACCAGATTCGTAGAGAGACATGGTGCAGAACATTTGAAGAAAGAAAACTATATAATGATGTTTGATCTATTTATATGGCCTCTTTTTTAAAAACAATTATATTAGCATATTGCATGTTTGTATTTTTAATTTTTTAACCATATCAAAGATTATGCACAATTCGGAGTACCATTACTAGTCTATGTTTGATGCATTTTTCATTAATGTGAAAAATATATATACCATTCATGTAACATAAATGCTCACTAAATACATGTTTGATCTCATGTCCAAATGCTCGATCTTAATGTGCAAATGTCAACAAACTCCATCACATGATTAATTCAAATATTTACTATGAATGTAATCATGTTCATGTTCAATTAAACAAACTCCATACTATGGCCTGTATGGCATAACTCCCTGCTTCCAAAATGAAAGTTTGGAGTTTGAAACCCCCTTCCCCAAATGTATTTAAAAAAAAAAAACATAAATCAATTAATGTTCAAATTATATATGTCCAATATGCATGTTGTCGTAGCACTATGGATATTTCTCTTTCAAACCATACAATTACTAATAGTACAAGAAAAACTGTTTTTTTTTTTTTTCCATGGGAATTATTCGTGGAGAAAAGCATGTTTTTTTTGTAGAAAAGAGGTTATATCCACAAATTTCCTCTATGGGGGACTCGTGGGATATAAGTCGCCGCAAAAAATATTATATCCCACGAAAAACTATAATTTGTGGGAAATACATACTTTTCTACAAGGTACATTTCGTGGCAAGAGTCTTTCACCACTCGTGACAAAAGCTAATTTAATCTCTTCATGGCTCGTGGTAATAGGACACTTCCCACGGGAGGATTTGGTAGGAATTAGTATTACCCACTAAATATATAGTGGGAAATCTGTTGTGGAATACATGTCATCTACATGTAGTATGGTTGGGAGAGAGATATTGGTGGGTATTAGTACTACCCATGAGAACATTTGGTGGAAAAGGCTTTTCCAGGCAAAAGCAAAAACAAAAAAAACAAAAAAGTATTTGCCGCGAGTTGTCTTCGTGGCAAACGCTAATAGAATTCAGGAAAAAAAATAATTGTAAAAGCAAAAAATATGAGAAATAGCAAAAAATGATCATTAACAATTGTCTTATAAAAGCTAAAAAGTATATATACAAACCTTGGAGATTCAAATTGACATTAATAACAATTTCAAAATAAGATCTAAAATTGTGCTAACATGTTTTAAAGAAAAACTCCTAATAAGAAGCCGAAAACAATAAAGAGTTTAGTGCTTTAGCACTAATGATAACATTCAAGTGGAAAAAGAATTATTTCAGATTTCTATTTCCATAACTATTTACCCCAGTTCTTCCATCATGTATCATATTGATAGTAGCAACCTTAACTATGTTGAGCTCTGCAGCAACCATCTTGCTAGGTTAGTAACCAATACCTTCTAAATTTCAATACTAACTATTAGTTGGATGACCAGACCTATTACAAAGAAAATGATTCACAAGTCTTGTAGTGAATGAAAGAGTTGAAACAACACATACATTTTCCTTTGCCTCTTAGTATAGTGCTCTGACATGAGAAGTACCGATTGACCCCAACACATATATTTTCACAAACTAAGAGTACAGGTCTCAAGAATTGGTTTTGACAGTTGGACATGCTCAAGTGCTTGAACTAGAATTCCCCTAGCCTTTTTTTTTTCATTACCAAAAACCTAACAATAAAATCAGGAAAGAGAGATATCAGCCAAAGCATGAAGTGCAAATAATAAAAACAAAGATCTATGACCAAAAATTACTTCACGAGCAAATATCCAAGGAGAAATACAGATGAAATCACGAATATGATACAAGATTTATTGGGGATATCTCAAGAATGAGAGAGAAAACACATGTTAGATATAGTAAATTCATCAAATCATATGGAGTAGCAAAACAATTGCCTAAGGTTAAAAACGAATGCATGTCTAAGGTTTTTTGCTTGATCTGTATAGAAATCTATCATTATTATTCGAATGCATAGAGAAAACAAATGCTACTTCTTCAAAGGTTAAAAACAAGGGAAACAAAATATCTTTGCAACTGCCTTAGGAGGGTAATCTCCATTGAGTCTGGTATCAACACACTGCTTAACCTTGTCTTCACAAAGTTTTGGTGTAGCTTGACAAATTTCAAAACCTTCTACAGTTAGCTTGGGTACATGAACACAATAATTGAACACAAATCAGAGGAGCTAGATTTAAGAAAACCTTACTGTCTCCACTCCACTAATTTTTATTCCAAAATAATTGAAAACAAATTACAGGAGCAATATGTAAAGTATTGGAACAATGTGCAAACATCCTAAGACGTGCAAGTTCAGACATGTGGGTTTGAAAAAATAAACTTAGATATAAACAGATGTTCATGCACAGATGTTCAATATACTTGGAGGAAAAAGAAATTTCTGAGTCAAATAATTCCGGAAGAAAATGGAAGAATAGGAAAATATCATCATTCTTAAATAATCTGAACTCTCTGAAATGTGTTCATTACATACAACATAAAGACATTGGTAGTAAAACTGTAAAAGCTTAGAACATAGCAAATTACTTCATTTCAGTACACTGCAGGTAGATTTCCATGCATATTATGTTGCAGTCATCAGTTCATCTTCACTTATGTTTATACTACAAGAAATAGGAGTTCAAAACAAAGGAAAGGTAAAATCTGACGTAACCAAGCAAAAAGAAAGGTAAAATGACAGCAAGAGCAAAGGAAACATCTATTTCGGATTTTTTTTAAAAAGAGGTTGACTACAGCTCATAATTTTTCAATATTCTAATCCTAACATCAAAATCTAGGAAAAAAATCTAGAAGGTGGGAAGGTGAGGAGACCAAGTATGTGTCAATAGTATGTGGGCACATAATTGACTCCTTGCTTTGTTTTAGAATCATGTGCCATCATAAACCAAAAAAGTTTAAGAACAAACCTAATCAATGAAATATACAAGCAACTCCTCTGGAAATTCACGGTTACCAGAATGTGAACATGTTTCCATGGCATCCTTATAAAGATTATCTTTCTTTGACAATGCAATAGACTGCTTCCATCTTCCTGCTTTCTTATAATCCATAACTATAACAGAACCCAAATTGCCCAGACCAAAACAGAGGAGAATTTTATTCTACCTTATCAAGCAGTAGGTTGAACTAATTTCTCTTGTTTTTACCTTCACAAATACTTGTTTCTACCATACATTATATTACCATCTTACACAATGCTAGATTTCAAACCAGAATTTAAGAGAAGAAAAAAAGAAAGCATGCATATTAGAGACAAAATCCAAAATATAGACTGCATTGATTGCAAAATATAGACATAATACAACATAAAGAATTTGCAATGATTCCTTACATTAAGCTTCTACCCAAAGAACACTGCATTGACAATGATAGTAACATATGAGCTTATTAAGAACTCAAACTCAAACTCAAATAAGTTTAGTGATTGAAATGAGTATATATATATATATATATATATCTGTATGTATGTAATATAGGTGTGTGTGTGTGTGTTGTCGTAGCACATCTTGGTCTAGTCTTCCACTGCAGTTTTTGGTTAGGTATCCATCTTTAAGGATGCAATATGCTTGCTTGTTCGAGCCTCTTAACGGTTCATCTTCCCTAAAAGTCAACTTTGAGAATATGAATTAATTAAGAGATAATATTCTTTTTAATCCTTCCAATCGATTTGTTAAAGCTACAAGATTTATTGAAGTCGGTTAATAGAAACAATAACTAAACTAGACTTTGCCCCTTTTGATGACTAGCAGTAGTACTTGCCATATGAAACCATAAATCTTACAAAATTTAACCATATAGCTATATATATTTATTAGTTGTGTGTGTATGTATGTACATGACGTGAATGAAGAGATTTTGATGGATTCAATGCTATCAGGACAATGCCTTTAAATAATAAAAGTGTCCTATTAATTAATCTATGAGTTTTACTTATCAAAATAAAAAAAAAATTAATCTATGAGTTTCATAAAACCATAAAAAAAAAAAAAAAAAAAAAAAAAAAAAAAAAAACCTTAAAACGGTTGGGGCCATATATATAGTTGCTTTCTAGGATCTCAAGATAGATGTTTTCTGTAGCAAATTAATGATCAATACAAAAACAAATTAGCTATAGAGACCAAATGATCACCTTAAGTTTTCATTTAATTTCACAGTGGTGCGCATGCCAGCACTATATAATACTGATGTATATGGTACTTCATACAGATTTGGGAAAAAGTGATGTATATAATACTTCATACGTAGTCTATTAGCTACTCAGTGCCATCAAGGGAAAAAGTGATACAAGCCATACAGATTTGGGCATTTCATACCTCAACAATACTAGGTATTAGTTTAATATATATAGCCAATAAAAGCTGCCAAGCAATTTAAAACCAATATATATATATATATATAAACCAAAATATATATATATATATATATCAACTGCATAAGACCATGGTCTGATATCCTACTCCTGAGCTTAGTCCATTGCATTGTATAAGCCCACTTACAGGTGCAGACGTACCAAATACATAACAAAACTAATTAAAAGGAACAAAGCACAAACTTGTTGAGCCTAAATCCAAAACCTTAAGCTATCTAATTCTGTACATAGGTTCCGAAGTTGTAGAGATGATCCCACTAGAATGTAATCCTTAATCTCTTACTTAAACGCTATTAGTTATCATGCTAATGTTTCCAATGCTGACTTTAGGGGCACTATATCACAATTCATTACACCTTTGTATAACATCATCTTGAAGATACTAGCAAAATTGGAGCATTCAAGGCAAAATCAATTTTAAACAGCCAACAAATCCAACAACAGCCAGCAGTAAGCATTAATAAAGAAAAACTCTACATTCGATCAAACCAAACCCAACAACAACTAGCATCTAGCAAGAATATCTGATTGGCTATGATTCGATCATATATAAAAAATCAAAAGAGGAGAAAAATAAGCTCCACAAAAAATCACTGATCTAACAGGCAACAACAGAAACTCATCGATCCATCAAAGAAGATTTCTAGCTTGGTCTAAGTTTGTGAAGGGCTTGGTCTGGGTTTGCAAAGATTCCGCAAAGAGAGGAACTAGCTTAGTCTAGGTTTACAGAGGGCAAGAGAGAGGAACTGGTACAAAAGATGGGTTTGCGAATGCTTTCATACTATTATATAAGACAAGTTTGCAATCCCATAAAAGAAGCAGAACAAATGACAATAAAATAAAATGGCAGAATAAAACTTTGTCATTTTATACAATAAAATAAACTGGATGAAGGAGAGAAACAGAGAGAGAAAAAGTGAAATAGAGAGAGATACTGAGAGGCAAAGGGAGTGAAATAAAGAGATGAAGCGAGGGAGGCCATCGAACAGAAGCCATCGGATGGAGAGAAACTTACTAGCAAGGGCGGCGCGGATGGTGCGTTCTGTTGTGAGTAGAGAAACCCAAGGAGAACCGAAGAAATGAGAATGAGTATCGAGCTAGCCGCTAGGGAAGAAAAAAATAAGGGGGGAAAGTGGGCTTAAATATTTAAAACAATTTTGCAGCGATTTATTTTCGCCGTAAGATCTCATAATTCCTCACCGCAAACACAAATTAGTCATGTGCAGACTGTAATAGTATAATTTGACTGAGTTATTTGCAGCGACACGAAATTCTTGAATCATTTTTTTCGTGGGAAAAAATGCTTTTCCCACGACTTCTTCCTCATCGGACGTGATCTATGCAAAAAGTCGTATGTTTTTCCCACGGATAATTTTTGTGTTATAAGTAAGTATTGGCCACGAAAAAGTCTATTTACAATTGGCCAGGGGAACCACAGGGGCACCACATCCCACGTGGCCCCCTTTTTTTTATTTTAAAATCATCTTAAATTGAAGAACAATTAATCGAAGAACTTCAAAATGATCCTAGCAAAAACCCACATTTCAAATGGAAGCACACGAGATTTAGAGCAATTAGATGGAGATGAAATTACCTGAGAACCAATAACTCAGAAAAGTGATGCATTAATTACAATTTGAATATCTCCATAGGGGAAGGAAAAGGAGAAGGGAAATGAAATGAGGTGTGAAGAGGAAAGACTAACCAACTTGGATTGAGGAGAGCAAAGGAAAATAGAAGAAAAAGAAACGAAAATGGGCAATGGCCTCTGCTATTGATGCTTCTCCTTTTGCCTTTGAGAAAGAAACGAAAAGTGTGGTTTGCAAAGCAAGAATAAAAATATGTGTGAACTTTTGTTGCCGCAGTGGTCTGCTACTTGATCGAAAAAGAAGGAAAATAGAAAATGTCGTTTGCTTCAAAGTGTGGTCTGCTGCACCGAAGGAAGAAGAAAAATTTGTGTGAAACTTCGTTACTGTAGTGGTCTGCTACTCGACCAAAGAAGAAGAAAATTAGGGACAAGTGCCCATAGAGGAATGCTACACATCATCCCACACCACATATTTTATATATTAAAATATTATTTTTTATTTTTTATTTCATTTTGTTCTTATTAAACTAATTGAATTATTCTATTTGTCATCCACACACTACATATATATTATAGAAAAAATGAAAAAAAAAATTAAAATAAGTGTGGTGTGTAAAGTGTGAGGATGACAAGAAGAATTTTTCATTTACAAACTCGTCTGACCGTTGGACGTGTTTCTTATGCAAAATTTTCTTTTATAATTTTTTTATTCATATTTTTTAACTTTTTTAATTAGTAAGTTAAAAAATTTTAAAAAATAAATAAATGTATTAATGATTAAAATAAGGGAGCAAAATGAAGGGACAAAGTAACGTTATTCTCACGAATATATTTAAAACAAGCTGAGTTCATGATGAACACAAGAAGTACTTTGTTTTATATAAAGCGATCTTGTAACCTTACATATATTTTGACAGATAGATCAATGTTTATTTTTTTTTAAAGGTTCATAATTAACATTAAATTGATAAAAGCGATCTTCATTTTATTATGTCAGAGAAGAAATTGTCTAAAATATGAAATTATATCAATTTATATTTTAATTATTTCATTTACTTAAGCATTCACCCATGAGATCGAAGTGAAAACAATAATGCTCTTATATTCATCGGGTCATCATCAAAACTGGATGTAGTTTCATTACCCACTACAAGAGATATGATTTTTTGAGACAAAAAATTTTGTCTCAAAAAATGGAAATTTCGTCCCTAAAAGTTTTGAGAGACGAAAAAATTTCGTCTCTATTTTGTCTCAAAAAGGCTGTCTCAGAAAGTTTTCAGAGACGAATTTTCGTCTCCGAAAAGTATTTTTAGGGACGAAATTGGGCGGAACCGGTCGAAACCGTTCGAACGGGAAATTTTTTCTGAGACAAAAAAATGTCGTCTCAGAATCAAGTTCGAACGGGAATATTTTTGTTCGAACAACATGAAATGTTAATTCGAACCAATAACCATATCTGACCAAGTCCGTTCGAACAAAAAAGTTCGTAAGCGACTTTAGTTCGAAGAAAAATATTAACTATTCGAACAAATAATCTATTTACAGAAATCTTCTGTTCGAACGGACTTTTAGAAATGAATTTATTCGAATGAATATTTATTTGTTCGAACGAACGCAAGGATTGTATTTCCCGGTAAGTTCGAATGGGTATATTTTTGTTCGAATGGGAATTTATTGGTTCGAATGGATATGTTTTTGTTCGAATGTATGCAGAAATGGTAATTTACCATTCAAACGGCATTGATCAAACAAAATGAAATTGATACTAATACAAATTGTAATCTATATACATCAATTATTCAAATGTTTACAAACATCGTAAATATTAAAGGCTATTAAAAAAAAACAAATGAATTATGATTGTGGTGGTGGTGGTGGTATAGGGTTTTGGGACATCATTAATTGAAATTGTTCAAACATTTTTTGGTTATTTAATTGTAGCCTCTCTTCTAATCTTGCTTCTAAATCTGCTGCTTGATCTAATCGGGTCAACAACTCTTTTTCCTTCGATCTCAATCGTTCTATCTCAAGTGCAGCTTCCTCTAATTTTTTAGTGTTGTCGTCATTCGATCTAGCTTTAGAAGATGATGAAGATGTTGAGGATGACTTCACGCAACGTCCTAAGCCCCTCAAATATCCAGAACGTGATCCAAGAACTTGAGAAAAGATTTGAGCATCGTTGACAGATGATTCATCAGATGGATCCGCAACAGTGTCTTTAAGAGATATCATCTTGTCCTGGAAAAAGAAAAACATTAAAATTAGTATATGTAACAAAAATATGTTTAGACAATGAAATTAAATAAACTTAAACTTACATAATTTGCCTCTGCCTCAGGATTGCTCCAAACACCATCACGATTTTTATGTGCTTTAGCATACAATTGGGTCAGATCATAATCAGTAGGATTTTCTTCTTGCTGCAAAATGAAAATTAATATCATAATTTATACGAAAAAAGTGTATATATTAAGATTTATTGGAGACAATAAGAACTAACCATTTTTTTTTGACAAGTGATGAAAAGATCGAGAACCCGCGTGATGGTGTATCGTTAAATTTGATCTATTTGTTTTGTTCACTGTACTCCGTTTCTAAAAAAAAGAATTATAATTTTTATTTAATATATCTATTATATATTATTAAAAAAAAATAGTAGCGAAATTACCTGATAAGCAGGATCTTCAAACAGATCACAAACTTTCTCCCATTCGTTTGGTGGCATTGCTTGGAATGGATTTTGACGCGCCTCTGTCGTAGTACTGAACTTCTGGTAGTGTGCATGGCATCAACCTTTGTACCTCCGAAATGCATTCGACATGAGTTCTTCAATCGTTAGTCGATCCTCCCGCCGACCAAAATTTAATTCAAACTCGTCCTTCAAAGAATTATAAACAATTAGTATAATTTCAAACATTCGCATTTAAATAAAAATGTTATACAAAGTAACTTATTACCAGACAACGATTTTTGATGTGGTCTTTCACATCTTGGGGAACTTTAGCCCAGGATGATGTAGCCATCGGTGCATACGTGCGAGTAAGTGTACCAACATAAGAAGCAAGCCAAGCTGCCGAATCCCCAGAGCCACCGGTGTGATCATCAGATATATCAACTTTAATTTTACCCACTTTCCTTACCTTTTCTATGCAGACACCCCTCGTAATGCCTCTAACTCGGCGCTGGTTTACAACAGCTATATATACAAATGGCTTAGAATATATTTTAATTAAATTAATCGTATTTGAAAGATATACATTGAAAAAATACCTTGTTCTGGTTCTGGTGACGGTGGCCCACCATTGTTGGCAGGTGAAGCACACGGGGATTCGCTAAGTGGTGGGGATGGCTCACGTGTTCTTTTGCGTTTAGGAGGCATATCTGTTTGAAATTATAATAAATTATTATTCGAACAAAATACATGAAATATTTTTATAAGAATTTTACCTACACGCATATCTGTTTGAAAATCATTCGGTATCAGTATTGCTGGACCAATCGCTCTCATCCTCAGTAGACACTTCAGTTGATTCATGTTCTTCCGACATGTCACCTTCAATTACTTCGGGTTGAACATCTTCTCTGCGCAATGGGACCATGTCATAATGGCTTAGATCAACAAATAGATTGATGCCTGATTCATTTTCTTGATATGCTTCTTCATCGTCTGGACTATCAACTTCTTCATGTGGTTTGTCTACCTCTGGAATATAATCATACACATTTCTTGGCGCAAATTTCTCGACTATTCTCCATGGATTTCCGAACTCCGGATCATCTAAATAAAAAACTTGATTTGCTTGGCATACGAGAACAAATGGGTCGTCCTCATACCATTTGCGAGATGTATTGACACTTACAAAATATTCATCCTTACGCACTCCCAATCTAGGATTCGAGACATCCCACCAATTACATTTAAATAACCAGACCATATATCCCCCCACATACTTTAATGCTATGATATTCTCCACAATTCCGTAAAAATCAATATTTTCATCCCCATGGCTTCCTTCGACAACAACCCCACAATTTTGAGTTTTCCTATATCGTTCTCTGTCTGCTGTGTGAAATCTATATCCACGCACCAAACATCCTGAATATTGGATAGCCCGCTTAGACGGACCACATGCCAAAGCATATACTTCTGGTGAGATTTCACTTGAATGTTCATTATATTTCGATGCAACCTACATAAATAAATTTTATTCTACTTATATCAATATCATATATAAATATGATGACACCTACAAATTAAATAAAGTTTAAAATACTTTCAAGCATAATTTTTTCCCGAATAATACCGTATGTTCAAACCATGAGGCAAATTCTTCTTCATGCATCTTTTCTACGTCAGTCACACCATTCGTGCGAAGTAGTTGTATATGTTCGCTGCATATGTTAATGTGAGTTATTAATTTGTATAAATATATACTATATTATTAGAAATGCACTTAATACTACTACCAAATTAGATGATCATCACGAACCTCAAATACTGTTCAATTTCTTCACAATTATTTAAGACATACCATCGAGCTCTTTCAAACTCTCGCCCACATAGGTCATAGCCCCCTTGTGCACCTATAGGTCGTACTTTCTGGGAAAACACGGTAAATGCTGACGAAACTCCCATTTGTCCACCTTCATAATTTCGATCCGGTCTCGTAAATCTAGTATCAACCCCACGAAAATACATTGAACAAAATGTATGCCACTCATTATGAATATATGACTCTGCGATCGATCCTTCCGGACGAGCCTTATTCCCCACAGATCGCTTAAGTTTTCCCAAAAACCGTTCAATAGGATACATCCATCTATACTGAACGGGGCCAGCAACTAAAGCCTCACGAGGGAGATGCACAGCCAAATGAACCATTACATCAAAGAATGAAGGCGGGTACAAACTCTCCAATTTACACAATATCAATGCAATGTCAGCTTCCATTTTTAATAAGGCATCAACTTTCAACGTTCTACTGCAAATATTTCTGAAAAATCGCCCTAATTCTGTGATAGCTGTACGAACATCTGGAGTAAGCTTTCCGCGCACACCAACTGGCAACAATCGCTGTAAAAATATATGGCAGTCGTGACTTTTTAGACCAGTTATCTTCCAATCATGAGGTCGGACACATCTTGACATGTTCGAAGCATAACCATCGGGTAATTTGATTATCATAAACCAATCACAGAATTTCTTTCTCTCATCACTTGAAAGTGTATACCATCCAATGGGCATATAAGCTGATGACCTAGTATCTTGCAAATGCAACTCTGATCTGATTCCCAACTCTTTCAAATCTTTACGAGAGTTGACTGTATCTTTTGTTTTTCCTTGTATTGACATCAGGGTACCCAAAATATTCTCACATATATTTTTTTCAATGTGCATTACGTCTAGATTGTGACGCAGTGTTAAGGTAGACCAGTATGGCAACTCAAAAAAAATACTTTTTTTGGTCCAATTCAATTCCACTGCTTGTCTTTTCCTCTTTCGGCATCTTGCATTCTTTCCAAATCTGTTGTCTGGGACATCTGCCAATTGAGTGAGAATATCACTGCCAGAATACTCTGGCGGTGATGACCTACGATCAACCGTTCCATCAAACATTACCCTATTGTTTCGCCATCTATGATCATGAGGTAGATATCGACGGTGTCCCATGAAACATAATTTCCGGCCATTCGCTAACCACTGAGACTGTGTATCTTTGTTACAAACAGGACAAGCCATTTTTCCCTTTGTGCTCCACCCAGACAAGTTCCCGTATGCCGGAAAATCATTAATTGTCCAAAGTACTGCAGCATGCATTTTGAATTCATGCGAAGAGGCCACATCATATGTATTAACACCCTGTTCCCACAACTCTTTCAACTCTTCCATCATTGGTTGCAAATATACATCTATTTCATTTCCTGGTGACCTTGGCCCTGGAATCAATAGAGTCATCATAAAATAAGGATCCTTCATACACTTCCATGGTGGCAAATTATAAGGCATTACTATGACAGGCCAAGTGCTATGAGAAGTGCTCATGTTGCCAAATGGATTAAACCCATCAGTTGCTAAACCAAGACGTACATTGCGAGGTTCTTCAGCAAACCATGGATACTCGTCATCAAATTTCTTCCATTGTAAGGAATCTGCAGAATGAGTGAGAAATTGATCATTTTGAACTCTTTCTGTGTGATGCCAAGTCATATCTTTCGCAGTCATCCGGGAAGTAAATAATCTTTGAAGTCGAGGAATAAGCGGAAAATGTCTTAGCACTTTCTGGGGTACATTACGCTTATCTGATGTCCATCTTGACTCAAGACACACCGGACATGATTCACATTCTGCATATTGCTTCCAGAAGAGAACACAATCATTCTTACATGCATGGATGATATTATAATCAAATCCTAACCCTCGCTTCAATTTCTTCGCTTCATAAAAATTTTGAGGTACTACGTTATCCTCTGGCAGAGCCTCTTTAAATAATTCAAGCAGCATATCGATAGCCTTTGTAGAAATACGACAAATAGACTTTATATGGAGCAACCTGACAGTGAATGACAACTTGCTATGACGGGTGCACCCTTCGTACAATTCTCGTTGTGCATCCTCCCACAATGATCCAAAGTCTTCATTTCCCCCAAATGACTGGGTAGATGTTCCTTCTCCAACCCTGGCACCAAATATGCCTGCGCCAAGATCTCCTAACATTTCAGTCATATCTTCTCCATTATCATAACCATCATCAGAAATATCAACATTTATGTCCTCCGTGTCGATCTCGTTACATTCATCCATCTGGTTGGTGTGACTGCCAAATCTAACTCCTTGGGGAAATGGTTCTCCATGTAAAACCCAATGTGAATATTTACCATCAATTCCATTTACGAATAAATGATCCTCCACAGCCATCATATTATAAGAACTAAGGTTTTTGCACTTCTTACATGGGCATCTTATAAATCCTCGACTATCAACACTCCCACAAGCAAATTCTAAGAAAGACTTCACCCCTTGTGCATATTGCTTATAGTCTCGACCAAGTCTATCTCCCAACAACATCCAACTTTTGTCCATCTATAAAAGAAAACCATAATCATGGGATAAACACTATCATTCAACTATTACAATACATGTGTTTAATTACCCTGTACTTTTAAGGTAGTTGGTCCTATCCCATTCGAGAGACTATCATCTATATCGCATATATACTCAGTCTAGAACTCGTATGTTAGTAAAAATTTCGGCAGCATTTCCCTACAATTCTCCAAGTATGCTAGTCACGATAAGCCGTCGACCCTATTCAGGAGCCGAGAAGCTTATGAACTACATACTCGAAGAATGTAGAAAAATGCTAAACCAAAATTTAAATTGACTAACACAGGAGTTATAACTAAGTATATATGCCATATAGATGATAGAATCCCAAACTGTCCACTTTGGACAATTCAAGAGTTATACCCAAATATTCTTTAAGAGAATATTTGGCCACAACTCTCGAACGGGTCTAAGGTTTAACTACATGTAAAATAACTACAAAATCCAAACACTCAGTAGTAAACATAACAAGCATACATCACATGGGAAGATTACATTACAAGTATACATGATGGGCCATTAAAGATTTTGAAATATTTAATACTTGAGTACTTACTTATGTTCAAATATTTAATTATAATTTTTTAATTAAATATCTTATTATTATATTTGGAGTATTAAGCTATTTAATCAGTGTACTTAGATATAATTAATTATACATTATGTATTAATAATCTTATTACTTGAGTACTTAAATATCTTCACATATTTAATTATAATTTTTTAATTAAATATCTTATTATTATATTTGGAGTATTAAGCTATTTAATTAGTGTACTTAGATATAATTAATTATACATTATGTATTAATAATCTTATTACTTGAGTACTTAAATATCTTCACATATTTAATTATAATTTTTTAATTAAATATCTTATTATTATATTTGGAGTATTAAGCTATTTAATTAGTGTACTTAGATATAATTAATTATACATTATGTATTAATAATCTTATTACTTGAGTACTTACTTATGTTCAAATATTTAATTATAATTTTTTAATTAAATATCTTATTATTATATTTGGAGTATTAAGCTATTTAATCAGTGTACTTAGATATAATTAATTATACATTATGTATTAATAATCTTATTACTTGAGTACTTAAATATCTTCACATATTTAATTATAATTTTTTAATTAAATATCTTATTATTATATTTGGAGTATTAAGCTATTTAATTAGTGTACTTAGATATAATTAATTATACATTATGTATTAATAATCTTATTACTTGAGTACTTAAATATCTTCACATATTTAATTATAATTTTTTAATTAAATATCTTATTATTATATTTGGAGTATTAAACTATTTAATTATCACTGCAAATAATAAGTATTTAATTCTGTGATACTGTTCGAACAAACACTCTATAAGTTCGAATGGAACGCTGGTCGAGTTTTATTCCGTTCGAACAAATAAAAATTAATTCGAACGGTATTCAGAGCGTTCGAATTAAACCAACCCAGAAACCAGTCACGAAACAGAGCACAAAACTGATAAACAAAACACAATTTCTGCATTCATGATGCCATATTTCAATACAACAAACTCAAAACTATATGAATATATCTAAATATGATTATTAAACAACTTAGAAAACTAATAAAACTTACCTCTTGTACTAGCAATTCAAACTTTAGTCAATCCACAATACCTATATATTTACATAAAACACATTAAACTGTTGTTCTATCCCAACAAATAAATGCAAAAACTCTATAGATATTTGTAAACGAAAATCGGAATGAAAAATACAAAAAAACACAACTTACCTCTTGTCCTTCTCCTTTCTCTCTCAAGAATCTCTTCTCTCTCAACGCTTTCAAGCTCTCTCTCTCCACAACACTCTCTCACAGCCTCTGCCACGCTCTCTCTCCTTTTCTCAATCTTCAATCCGAGTGAAAATGAAGTGAAAGGATCGGATTAATAATATGTGCATTTCAGTTCGAACTAACTTTTAATCAGTTCGAACGCGAAAATCCAAATACCGCTAATTTTTCCCACAATTTTTTCCCGTTCGAATTAATATTTTTCCAGTTCGAACAGAAAAAGGAATATTCTCCAGCATATACTGATAACTTGGCGTGAATTTTCCCTCCAAACAAAAAAATATTCGTTCGAACATAAATTATCTCTATTCGAACTAACTGCATATTAGTTCGAACAGATAATTAGATAAATATATAACTATACACATAATACACCCAATATTATTATGTGTATATGTAAAAATTATATAGACTATATAATACTAAGTGTCACTAATATCATAATACTAAGTTTCTTATCAATCTATAATATTATGTATTTAAAATAGTATAATATTTTATTTACAATCACTAATAGTGTTATACTTATAAGTTAGTATCACTATAAGTATAATACTAAGTATCACTAATAGTATAATACTAAGTGATATTAAAGTATAGATACCATCAAAATATGAAAACTAATAATACTGTAATACTTTATAATATAGTCCAAGTACTTGGTTTATTATTAATATACAAACTAAATATATTAGAAATATGTTTTTTATACATATAATTAATGCAATGTTTTACTATATACTTACTATATTTACTTTATAATGCAATGCTTTAGACAATACTATTTTATACTCATCTAATCCATAATATATATACTATTACATATATATATACTAGATACTTACAATATATATAAGTAACTAGTATAAAACTCTATACTATTGATATATAGTTATCTAATATATATTATTATATATACTTGGAACTAAATTTTTTATTAGTACTAGTATACTCTGTATTATATACTATTATTACTAATACTTCTCAATTGTTTTACCTCTTGTACTTATATATATATATATATATTTTTATGAACTATTATATAATTCATTCGAACTTATACCCTACTAATTTGAACTTATACCCTTTTAGTTCGAACTAATTATTCTTCCATTCGAACGAAATCACGTTATTTAAGCCGCGAACCAGTTTCCTTTCCGGATCATTTCGTTCCTCCTCTCATTCGAACTCTTCGATTCCTCCGCTGTTAGCAGCCACAACGCCGCCACCAACTCCGACCAACTCCTCAAATCTCCTAGAACAAGAGGTATGGGTTAAAGGTGTTTTATTTTCATTAGTTTTTTAGTTAGTTTTGGGGGGTTCGGATTTTGAATCAATCCGGCCCCATTTTGTTGTTTTGGGGGCAAATGACACAATTATAATCGGTAGAAATGATAGGGATTTACTCCTAAATCATTTCTACCGATTAAAATATTGGATTCCTTCATAAAAATGAATGTGTCAGTTCGGTTCTGAGTCGACTCAGCCATGTCTGTTTGGCTCAGGTCCGTTCGAATGAATATAAATTCCATTCGAATTGAATTCAAGTCCATTCGAATTAAATTTATGTTCATTCGAATGGGATATAATTTTATTCGAATGGATTTTAGGCTAATTCGAATGGCAGTATCTGAGGTCATTCGAATTAATTTTATG
This sequence comes from Carya illinoinensis, assembly GCF_018687715.1. Classification (NCBI taxonomy): domain Eukaryota; kingdom Viridiplantae; phylum Streptophyta; class Magnoliopsida; order Fagales; family Juglandaceae; genus Carya; species Carya illinoinensis. The sequence continues at coordinate 40,392,161 of NC_056766.1, read as the reverse complement.
TTCATTCGAATGAATTTAAATTTCATTCGAATGAATATAATTTAATTCGAATGGAATTAAAGGCCCTTCGAATAAGCAGTTGTCAACCATGATAGCACAACATCATCATTCCTCTAATTAAATTTAATTAGATCACATATATCTTTTATACATCAACAGTATACTAATGGCAAGCAGCAGCGGAAGAAAACGTTCCAGACCCCAGACAGTAGAAAGTACCTCCGCATCTCCTTCTCAGCCGGCCGTCAGGCCTATACTAGTTGAGCGGGAGATCATTCTAGGTGACTTCCGTGACCTCACTTGGGAGGGGCGGAGCATACATGACATCATCACCGATCGTGGATGGACCCCGATCTGTCGACAGAGTGGCACAGCATATCCTGAGATGGTCGGTGAGTTTTACCGTGCCATGGGGTGAGCAGCCTGGTGATGCTCTATGCTATAACTTAGTGGTCCGAGGAGTGAGTATTATATTCTCTCTCCGCGTTATTGCTGAGTTTCTAGATTTGCGACGAGAGCCCCGGTGCCTATCCTGCAACAGCAGCAACGAGAGCAGCTGCGAGATCAACGACTGCACCATCTGGAGAGGACACAACAGTCGCATCCTTCATCGCCAGTGCCGGATGTACAGACCGCAGAGCTGGATGCTAGCTCGGATGATAGCGAGAGCGGTGATGAGGTACCTGATGATGGTCTCACAGACGATCAGGTTCGTGACCTAGTGCGAGACCCTGAGGCTCCTCCATATGATGGCAATAAAGTGATCCGACAGGCCGACTGTATAGCATTTTTCAGAATGCTTAATTTGATTGTTGTGTATAACATTGATCCGAAAAAACACAAGACTGATTTTGGGATCGAGCGGCGCCAGATTTTTGTTACGGTTAGCACAGGGAGAGCCGATTGATCTGGCATTATATTTCTTCCTCCGCATTCGCACAGAGTCACGCTATCGGGTGGAGGTAGTCTACCATTTGCGCTTTTGATATCTAACCTCTTACTCCATTCAGGGGTTACAGTCGACTTTGACTGAGCGGAGATCGCCACAGATGGGGCCCGTTAACAAGATCACATTCAGTAAGAGCAAGGGTCACTTGTCGAAAACTCGTCCAGTCCTACAGGATCAGCCTCTGCCTACTGATCCAGCTTCTACTGCTGCTGCCCCTATTGAGAGACACCCTGCTGAGGCTACTCCAGATGAGGTACGAGCTATATTGGCGGACCACCGCGACATTTTATTGAGGGACTTCATTCAGCCCATGATGGAGAAGCTTAAGGACCTAGAAGGACGCTTGCAAACTTTACAGGAGGATTTTGATTTATATAATAAATAAATATTGTTAGTAATTTTTTTACTTTTTTATGTTGTATAGAACGTCTAACTCATTTTGGAATGTAATTATTAATGCAGTATAGTTTTTATTTTTAGTGTTTGCTAGCCTAGTCTTTATTGTTAATAACACATTTCTTCTCATTATACTTAGTGTTCACGATAATTGAAAAAATGACACTATCTTTAAATTAATATTTAGTTAACTAAAATATTTTTAAATTAATTACATAAAATTAATTATTTATGAATTTGTAAATATTTTAATTCATTGTAAATCATAATATATAATATATAGAACTTTTTATTTACTTTGGAAATGATAAAAAAATTAATAGAAAAAATATGTATTCTTACAATTTTAACAATATATCTTTTCAATTAAATAATACCGTTCGAACACGTTAATACTAATTCGAAGAAATAATATTGCATTCGAATTAATTAATTTTCTGTTCGAATTAAATTTAATTAGTTCGAACGGTATAGATTTTTGGAGACGACCTAATTCGTCTCAGAATCTCAAGTTCGAACTAATTTGTTTTAGTTCGAACGGATTTATAAGGTTTTCTATGTTCTGAGACGAAATTAAAATTTCGTCTCAGAAAAGTACTTTTAATTTCGTCCCTAAGAAATTTCGTCCCTAAAAATTAAATTTCTTGTAGTGACCCTATTTAATTACTTATTTCATATTGAAAAATACTAATATGGCCGATGCCAGTGACCGATAATATTAGTGCATTTGTGTGTTTTTTGCTTTTTTTTTTTTTTTTTAATATTTAAAAAAACATACAAATACATGACTATGGGTCACTGGCTGGGTCAAAGGCATCAGTCCCTCTAGCAGGAGGACCCTTTCATCTTAACAGTTAATTTTTTTTGGTTATTATTTGAGGAAACCAGTAGTCTGCATTGAACAACTGTTTAGATTGAAATGATCGATCGAGGGTTAATCCTTTTAGCTTGCATCCCCACTCTTCCCTAGCCTCTTCTCACGCACCCACAAAAATTAGTTGATCAAGGGATGCATGCGCTGCATGCATATATAGTACTCATGTTTCACGTACAGCCAATCCTATATACAAAAATGGAGGTTCTCAACCAAGCCGAAACAACTGTGTTAAGCTACAATATCAGCCTCACGCAATCGTGACGGCTCTGTGCATGGCTGCTTGTCAAATACTTTAAGTTGATCGAATTCAAGATGCAGACAGCAATTGTAAACGACTACTTCGATCTTCCCCAAACCGAGTTTGTCGATTCCCCAAACAGCAATATGCAAGCAAAAATATTAAACTCAACACAACCTTAACTAAGTACCAAGAAAACACAGCAGCATAGTCAATATATGCACGATCATGACAAGGCTGTTGATCATTAGCAGAAGCTAAGTACTCCTGCGTGCATTACTCGATCCACAAAGCCGCAGAAAGCTGTAGTATACCCAAAAGAAAAAGAGAAATGCATGCAGGAGCTTATTATTTTGATTTTACATGCACATCCAGATGCGTATTTTGAAAGTGTACGTCTTGAAACAACTTAGAAGAATATCTATGCGCATGGAAGATCAAACACACAAAGCTACTTATATACGTATAGTATTGCAGTAGTACTGCATGATGCAGGCTGTCTCATTACTGGATCGAACCGCGTTTAAAAGTCCATCACAATCATGTCAACTAGATCTTCAGCGCCCCTGCGTTGTTTAATCCCGCAAAATAAGCTGTATCACTGAGACCAGTCAGCGCCAATCCCACCGCATGTTGTCTGTTCTAACTGCTCTTTGGATCCACCCCCTCTTCAAAAGGAACTTGAAGGATGGAAGAATATCTGACGAGGATAAATAAACGTGAATTGCTGATTCAAAAATAAAATATAATAAAAAGAGGTTGAACATTACAACTTTAATTAAAATATTCGAAACCAATTATAAGATCCATTTTCCGAGTTCCACGTACTTGCATGTTTTTGAGGTACACATTAATATGGTGTCTTCAAGTTTAGAAACATACAGGATGGAACTGCGCGCATGTATGAAGGAGATGCAGACCATCCCAAAAATATAGGATCTGGCCGTCAAGGAAACCTTCAAATTTTTGGGACCTAGAAAAACTAAAATCTGCCTGCCAAAGATCGATGGACTGGGTCTCCGAAAGTAGTGGAATTCATACCAAGGACTTCTTGTAATAATAAACAGAAAAGGCTTAAAATAGAGAAATGAGAAGGTTAGGGGATTAGTTTTTTTTTTAGTTTCAGTCAAGATTAATGTATGTTCCTCACCAGAAAAAACCAACTCTCTCTTTGTCTATAGGGGGAGAGAGAGAGAGAGAGAGAGAGAGAGAGAGAGAGAGAGAGAGAGAGATTTATTTCCACAGGATGGAAATTACGATAGAGAAATGCTGAAGGGGGAAAGAAAGTTTCAGAGAAAATACAATATTTCTTTTTGTCATAAAGATCTTAACACCATCCAGATGCCATAAGATCTTTCTTAGGCGGGATAAGATTAGGGTTGGGGTTTCTTTGCGATCAGATCTTTTAGAAGTTGCAGCAAGTTTTGTTCAAGATTGTTAGAGAGATATGTTAAAGGGAAATCCAGATAAGAAGGAAGCTGAGTCGGTGGCAGTTGCAATAGACAGAGACAAAGGGAGCCAATATGCTTTGAAATGGACTGTTGATCATCTTCTCACCAGGGGACAAGCTCTCACACTGGTACACGTTAACCAAAGAGTAACTTCAAGTCCCAAGCCGAGAAAAAGTACTCTCTCCTTCCCTCCCTCCCACATGAATGATGATACCAAAGAAAATAATATTGTAGAATGTTAGAATTTGCATGCTTTGATTTTCTGATATTAGCATGAAAATCTATTTTCCTTCGGTTAAACTCTCATTTTATCACCTGGAAAATTTGTCATGTTTTCTTGCTTTTTGTTTCATTGGTTTTGTGCCAAAAGAAAAAAAAATCATACAATAATCAAATGACAAATTAACAATCGCCAATTAAGTGTCAAAACAGCCTAATTATCTCGTGTACTTATAATTTCATCTGTTTTGGGTGCAGTGGGGAGCCATGATGGGAATGTTGATGTGGGAGCGCACAAACAACTCGACAATGAGTCCAAGGACTTGTTCCTTCCATATCGTTGCTTTTGCACGCGAAAGGGTGTAGGATTCTGCCTCTTCATTTTACATACCTGTTCCCTTTAAAAGCACAATAAATGAATTCTTCTTTCCATATGAACAAAGCCAAGAAATAGTATAGAAATATGAAAATGATTTCTATATTATGATCAGCTTCTTTGCTAATGATTGATGTTTGAAACAGATCTCATGTAATGAAGTGCTGCTCGAGAACATGGATATAGCAAAAGCATTAACTGAATACATTTCCGCAACTGCAGTTGAGATTTTGGTTGTTGGTGCATCAACAAGGGGTGGCCTCGTAAGGTAAACTACCTTTTTTTCCTGATTTACCTGCATCACTAACCATTAATTGATCGACCTAGCTAGCGGAGGGAACAGATTAGAGAAAACTTGTCTCCAAGTCGTAAGACAGTACTTTAAGGAATAGGAACAAGCTACCTAGTAAGCATCCTCTCCTTTTATTAGGAACACAGGTCAATAATCTCAGAAAAAGGCAAAAAAATGCAAATAAAAAGGAAGGAAAGAAAAGAAAACCCAACATGTAGAATCTGTGGGTACAGGGCTCTTTGAACTGATATTAGTTTTGAAGATCAAACCAATTGAACTAAATGAAACAATATTGCCATACAACTTACATTTTCAGTCTGGAAACAACAGCATCTTGATTTTATCATTATTTCCTCGCAGGAGATTTATGACTGCGGATGTTCCAAGCTGCGTGTTAAAAGGGGCACCGGATTTCTGCACCGTGTATGTGATTTCCAAAGGAAAGATATCATCTGTCCGATCCGCTACTGCTCCAGTACCTGCAAAGAAATCTCCCCATAACCAAATGCAGCATGAAGCAAGCCATATTTCTGAGCAACCTAATGCAAATTCAATGCGTGAGCAACAACATAGATCATCAGGTCTGCTTCTGTAATTCTGGCAGCATTTTGTTTAACACTGACGGATCTGGCTTTTGCCATCACTAAAATGAGTTTTATCTAATGCTGAAGGAGAGATCAGGACAGCATATCCACCCCGTAACAGTACCCACCACGATGAAATCAAGTAAGTTCTGATGCATATAGCTGTCTAAGGGAGGAGAAATATATATAGATAGTTATGGCCCCAAACAAATAATTCAGATGGTAAACAATCCATGCATGGTAGTGAAATCCAAATTGCTGAAAGTTTCTTTCCCTTTCCTTTAAAAATTATTCTTGGGTTCTTTTTTTTATAACCATTTTTTTCCTATTTTGGTCATGTTATGCTTTTTTTGTTTTGATAAGCACAACATTTTGTTTCTTAGAATGTACACTATAACAAATTGAAACTACTGAAGTGGTAACACCCAAATTACTGTAATAGGAATTTGAGAACTCAGCCAAGAGGTTTAATTTGAAGTGACATATGTACGACTGACCCGATAATTTCTGGAACAGGTCACCATTCACAAGACATAATCGGACTTCAATGAACAAATCGTATGAGCTCTCCACGTCAGATACTCATGACATATCATTTGTGAGCAGTGGAAGGCCAAGCATAGATCAGATGTTTCCTTCTATTTATGGATATCAAGAACCTGCATTGCCTACTCCTCGAATTTCAACCAGCTCAGAATTTGACTATAGAAACTTTGGATCATCCCTTTCGGGAAACATATCAATTGATCATGTGCTATCTTCACAGTTTGAACATTCAAGTTCGCTTGAAAGTCGGAATTCATCATGTTCATCTCAGATCAAGGTATGAACAATATGTCCGGGAGAATTGCACTGTTAATATGTGTTCAAATCAAAACAATATGTATTCACTATGCACTCAAAACTACCAAATGTGTACCCTAAAACAAATAGAAAAATAAAGCTATTTGGGATGTAAATTGAAACTTTTGGTAATTTGAGTGCAAACTGAAAACGGATGATAGTTTGTGGATAGAAGTGTGTTTTGAATTAATTAAATTATACATCAAGGGGAACTTCTAAAATAACTCATTCTAGGTAAACTTTTCCTCTAGGCATAAGAAATTGAGTAGGTGTGCTCATGATTTACTGCAAAATATACATGCCTTCTCTTTGGACTATGTATGAGAATAGAAAAAGTAATTACTCAAAGCTCTGAAATTACAGGATGAAGTAGAAGCTGAGATGAGGCGGCTGAAGCTAGAGCTGAAGCAAACAATGGACATGTATAGCACGGCCTGCAAGGAAGCACTCACAGCAAAGCAGAAGGTGCAAACTTCTGAAATTTTATTGGACCCAAGAGTAGTAAAGTAATAGTTTGGAAATTATTCCAATATTTAAGAAGTGAAATCATATAAACTTCCATTAATATTTGGAAGCTTTTTATCATGATTCTATCAACAATGATTTTCATAAGGCATGCTGTTGCTAAATTAATTCTCGATTACATCCCAATAAATGTTACTGAGAGAGATATGGCCATGTTGGCATCACAAAGCATTTTGAGACCAGACATAAAATGGGAACCATGTATTTCCCTTCTTTGGTGCATGATTTACTCCATTCGAATATATTAATGTAACTATTAATGGTTTGTACGAATCAGAAGTCTGAAATGAGAAAAATCTTAAAGATACATTTATGTACCCATACATCCATTGCATTGATTCATAATAACCAAAGCAAAAAAAGATGAGTTTGAGCATCAATTATGCCAGCATAAAATCTGACAATAGTTTCAACACAGGCAAGAGAGCTTCACCTCTGGAAACTTGAAGAAGAACAGAGATTAGAAGAGGCACGACTGGCTGAGGAAGCTGCTTTGGCAGTTGCAGAGAAGGAGAAAGCTAAGTGTAAAGCAGCCCTTGAGGCAGCTGAAGCAGCTAGGAGGCTAGCACAACTAGAAGCACAAAAGAGAGTGAGCGCAGAAATGAAAGCCCTCAAAGATGCTGAGGAAAGAAAGAAGGCAACATCTGCTTTGACGCCAAAGGATATCAGGTACAGAAAATACTCAATTGAGGTAATCGAAGAGGCAACAGACAACTTTTCAGCTTCTCGCAAGATAGGGGAAGGAGGTTATGGGCCTGTATACATGTGTGAACTGGATCACACACCGGTAGCAGTTAAGGTTCTACGTCCAGATGCAGCTCAAGGAGAGGCACAGTTTCACCAAGAGGTAAGGCTTTGAGATTACACTTTGTGATGTGCAAATTAATTCATAAGGAATTGCATACAAGTTGTCTAACCTGGTGCCTTGGATGAACACAAAGTATAAAAAACGTATGATAAAAACAAGAGAAAATAAAAGAATGCTAAGTTAGTTCTCACTCAACTGCAACAAATGATTATCATGTCAATACCTGTTCTACCATCTGTAACAGTATATTTTCAAAATAAAGAAATAAAATGGTACTGGGGTTTCTAAGTCTGCTCAAGCTCAAAAAATTAATAACAAAAACACACCTGTTTGTATTTTTATTTCAAGCTATATTTTGGCAAATCTTATGCAGGTTGAAGTATTGAGCTGCATAAGGCATCCAAACATGGTTCTCCTCCTTGGAGCTTGCCCAGAGTATGGCTGCCTTGTCTATGAGTACATGGCTAATGGGAGCTTAGAAGACCGCCTCTTTCGGCGAGGTAACACACCCGTTCTTCCTTGGCAACTAAGATTCCGAATCGCAGCAGAGATTGGCACTGGCCTTCTTTTCCTTCACCAGACTAAGCCTGAGCCACTTGTACACCGTGACCTTAAACCTGGCAACATTTTGCTTGACCGTAACTATGTCAGCAAGATCAGTGATGTTGGCTTGGCCAGGCTTGTCCCTTCATCAGTAGCCGACAGTGTAACTCAGTACCGCATGACATCAACAGCTGGAACTTTTTGTTACATTGACCCAGAGTATCAGCAAACAGGCATGCTTGGAATAAAATCTGATATATACTCACTTGGGGTAATGCTCCTACAAATAATAACAGCCAAGCCACCAATGGGTTTGACTCATCATGTTGAACGGTCCATAGAAAGGGGGACTTTCGAAGAGATGCTTGACCCATCTGTTCCTGACTGGCCAGTCGAAGAGGCGCTAAAGTTTGCGAAGCTAGCTCTTCAATGTGCAGAAATGAGGAGAAAAGATCGACCGGATCTGGGGAAGGTCGTGTTACCTGAACTTAACAGATTAAGAGTACTCGCTGAAGATAACATGAATGCCGGCTTCATGATGAGCAGTAGTGAACCAAACTCACCAACACATACCCAAGCATCCTCACCACAAGTAAGTTGATGTCACAAATGTACTTATTTTATGTTCATAAGAATCAATCTTTTCTTTATAGAACACCACACCTCCTGTTGCCTATGAAATTTTCACAAATTTATCAAATACTTCAAATTTTCTTTGGTCGGTTAGATATCAAAATTAACATTTTAATTCTAAATAAAAGTTTTTTGTTCCTACTAGGAAGTGAGTTGCTAGCACAATCTGGATCTGGATCATCTGATAGAGCCAAAGGCCACATGAGCAAGCATCATCCATCATAGGAAGAAGACAATGTACATACTGATTTTTTTTTTTCCCCCTTTTTATATGCAAACCAGCTTAAATTTTTTTGCTTTGGAGGTAACTTGACCATAAAGCTGATCAACTATGTCCTAAGGGTGCCACAAGTCAAGGCGTGGAGCCAAATGTTGTTTCCTAAGGATATAAGGAAACTCAATCGGCCAGTCTTATCAAGTTTTCTATTATTTCCTGCTTCTTTGAAGAACGTCTAGAAAAATATATCATACAGTATTTCTAAAGAGTATCCATTCACTGTTATTTTCTGGTTCTTTGTTTTGCTTTTTGAGAAATGAAATTTATTCTTTTTCTTTTATTTTGAGAAAGGAGATTTGTTATATGATAAAGAGATGCAATAGTTCTAAAACTATAGGAATTAAATAGCTGAATCAAAGGATGATTTACTAGCATTTCAAGGAAATTTCCCAAAAGAACAGAAACAAAAAGAAAGATATTAGTCTTAGTAAGTGCCATCTCCGAACTTACCCATATCATGATAAACAAAACTGATGCCAAGCCAATTTTGCCCTTTTCCCTGGGAAAAAGCAATCCACTGTTTGGAACAGATACAAGAGCATCAACCCCCTTTTTGGCTAAAAAAAGTAGCCTCTTTTTCTTGGGATGCATAAGTTGAATTGATTATGGGCAGTGTTTATTTTTATCAATTATCATATATGTCAGTTAAAGGAAGTAGGACATATAAAGACCTCTGCACAGTGATATAATCAGACTCCTGTAAATCACCGTGCTGCTGATGATCTCTTCAATCTCAAAATATAAAGAATGAGTTGAAAATTATTTCAAAGCTTTACAATCAGCATTATTATAAACGTTTGATCCTATCATAAATATAAGAGGAATGCAACAATTACGCATTTATAAAACACTAACTCTAATCTAATAAAATAGCACAGTTTCAATAGGTGTGTGTGCATGAATTTGTATAAGTTATCCAGGACTTTAGGGATCCATTTTAGAATCAGATATTCAGCTAAAGTAGGATTTTCTCAATTTTTTCCCAAAGTTTTCTTCAATGAAACCAGGACTTTATGGCATCCAATTTAGAATCAGATATTCAGCTTAAAGTAGGATTTTGTCCATTTTTTTTCAAAGTTTACTTCCATGAAACCATTACCTCCCAAAGGATACTACTCAAGACGTACACATGCAGTGCCCAGGAGGCTAGGAAGACATATCCTGAATGGAAACTAACAGTCTTTCCATATAAAACAATTTGGCAGCTGCAGGTTTCCACTGACTCCAAAGCCCTGTCTATCAAGGAACTACAATGTTACCCCTTATTCTCGATTATCCTTTTTCATGCAATAACTGGCCAAAATTTTCTGGGCGCAAGTAGCCCTGGCACTTTTCAGTAATTCAAAAGGATTTTATCCCTCCGGTATTGTCTTTGAGATATACTGCCCGCAGCTGCCTGTAATTCAATTCCCCAGCTTGTTAAACTCCAAAAATGCCTTTGTGCGCGCTTGACTTTGAGTCCCCTTTACCCAAATCTCAGAAACAAATGGGTCTGTTAATACTACTGGAGAATCATCCAAGTTCATCTGTTCAAAGTAGAGTTTAAAGCCCCGTTTGATTGCAAGACTCAACTGAGATCAACTCAGTTCAGTCTAATTTTAAGCTGAGTCTAACATTCAAACACTCTATCTCAAATTCCTAAACTCATCTCAACTCAAAACCTCCTTACACATAGGACCCACAACCTTTTTTAACTCAACATATCTTTATATGTGGGACTCACAACCTTTTTCAATTTCTCATAAATAATACTAAATTCAGCTTAACATCCAAACACATCTAAACTCATTTTAGATGGGCCCCAAATAACTCACTCCACCTACTCAACTCACTACTATTTATAAAAAGCCCAGCTCAACTTAGCTTAACATCCAAACACAGCTAAGTATGTTCTAATTCTTTTATGCAAAGTATGCATCAACAAAAAACCATAGGTCACAAGATTAGTGCTGATCTGTTCACACTTAATGTGTCCAAGGCTAAGATGGAGATCCCATAACAAAGAACTTCTTGAAAAGGTTAGAGCTTGGAGATTAAATGTGGTAATATAGTGACGAAATCCAGCTTCAACCATTCTCACAAATTCTCTCTGCAAGCTTTTCATTTTAAAATTGACAGCATATAATAGCACCCGAAGGATCCATAAAACATTTCCAACATTCTTCCCAGCAAGACCCACATCCTCACTCACTCAGTTTGTAGAACTTCCATCCCTTTATATATGCAAATGATATTGCTTTGGTTCCTTCTTTCTCTAATAAAAGTCTAAACCTTTTAAGGTCATCATAAGCATTCCCATAATGTCACAAAACCAAAGATCCAATAATATCCAATGAAGGCATTACCAATGAAAGAATCTACCACATAACCCCTAGAACCATTTTCTTCAAAGTATTTTCCATCAACAAAATTTGTCCTTGTTAAGGACGTAAATTGCCCCCACAGGCCAGAACAGGAAAAAGAGTCATCCTCGGCCCACAGTGACGATTTGGGCCTCGATCGGTGTCGTCTGTAGCTCACGATGGCAGTCCAGAGTGGTGGTATGGTGATCATACGTACGTCTATACCAGTGAATAGTAAGTAAATACAGCAAATGTAAATAGAGAGGGAGCCACACACATTTACGTGATTCAGCACAAACTCTATGTCCACAAGTTGTTTGGAGGGTAAATCCACTATGAAATAAGTAATTTACAGCCTCTCATGGTTTCTCTCTCATGTCTTGCAATACAATGGGGTCGGGACCCCTTTAGCAAAGAGCAGATAAAAATGGCATCTCGCCTCCTATTGTTGAAGAAGAAGCCGATCCCCCTCTCAGATCTCAGATCCCTTTTTACAGGCCTTGGAAGTAGAGAATATCAGCCTTACGTGACCTCACTGTCCCCGTTTGCTTGTCTAACTCCCCCTTCCTCTCTTTTATCCTTTTTCCAGTCATTTTTCTCTTGCATGTCTCACTTCTCCTATTATCTTGTCCCCTCCTTGTCTCTTCCTTACTCTCTCTTCCTTTCTTGCTTTTGTCCTTGCCATCTAGTGGACTGGGCCCTCCATCTTGGCCTGCTATATTTATCCCTTACACTCCTTTCCCATTTCAAGAGAAAGCCAGTGAGTAACTTCATGTAAATGGTTAAGATCCTTGTTGGGTTCTTCGTCAAATTCCCCATCCTCCCATAGTCATCAAATAGCTCTGTAACAATACGAATACTTGGCAAAAAAGAAACAGTTATTATTTCCTCCAAAATTTCTCCTCCTGCATAAGAAGGAATCCATTACTATTACCTGTATGGCAGAGCATCAAAGCCGACAGCGTGGAGCTACTAGGCAGAAAGATTTCATCTCAAGTAAAAGCTCCTGAGCTAGAGGAGGCATTCTCTTTATACTTTAGGCTTGTAACAACGGAGTGCCAGCTGCACCGCTATCCTTGTGATCAAAACTTTGGTCTGCATCCACTGCCAGATTCTCTGTTCAAAAGAATACCAATAGGAAAAGATGTGGGATGGTATCCATCGTAATAATTCCAAACCATTACAAAGACACATGATTACATATACATGTAAAAGTAGTGTCAAAAAAGGGACCCACAAGAAGTTGATGTTTAGGTTGCTTATTATATATTTCACAAGTAATTTAAGTCCATATACCATGCAAATCAAATCAGCTAATGAAATAAGTAATTATATAAGCTGGAAAGTTGAAAATCATATACTCATAAAACAGTTGCAACACAATTTCAAATACAGAGACTCAGAGGATTTGCTGCTTATTAGATGTTTGGTATGAAAATTTGAGATAAGAGATTTGTTGAGATGATACATGATATTTCATACAGCACTAGTTCCTTACAAAACTGACTGTTCATTTTCCCAGAATGAGTCCTTCCACAATAACCGACCATTTACAGGTATGATGATCCCGATGCAGCAACATTACCGATAAATATGTATAAAAGCTAGTTTTTAAAGTATATCTCATGATTTTAGTTACAGGAGCTCCGGCAATGTAGAAAGTCGAAATAAAAGCTGATCGATACAGTAAGCCATGCACTTCATATACTAAATTCCCAGAATATGACACCCAAGAAAATCACTTCTGATATCCCAATCTTCTACAGATCACAAGACTATAGTAATCCCAGAATTTTCAAGACTCGATAGCAAATTAAATATCAGAGTAGTTCAACGTTTCCAGATAAATGAAAACATTAACATTAACCTCGACGATAACGCATACCTTGCGAGCTAAAGCTCGGTTCTGATTTGAATCTCTCTGGTGGAAGAAAACAGTGGAACGACTCGTCTTCAGAATCTGTCTAAGGCAAGTAGGAATTATAGGTGTAGCAGCGAATATTTACGAAATGAATTTCCAATTTTCGAAATTGCCGTTAGAGAGAGAGAGAGAGAGAATGGATGGGATGGGCCAGGCTTTACTTCCTTAAGCCTCAGTGCAGAGTCTACCAGATATCATTGCTGTCCAAGAAGGCCCATTGGCCCATCATATACCAAAATCATATTATCAAATTTCAAATTTTTTAATAATTTAACAATTTATTATACCCATCTCCATGGAAAGTACAAAAGTTCAAACAATTCCACAGAAAATAAAGATAGTGTTTCCAATTGCTTTTTCCTATTTTTATCTTGACATAAACTTTTTTTAATTTGATAATTTTGAGATCCAATTTTATATTTAAGTAAAATCCTAAGGCCATTATAAATTTTTTGTCAAATTGTCAATGAAAAATAAATGAATATGAATTTTATGTTCATATTTAAAGATTTAAAGTTTAAAAAAAAATAGACATATAAAAGTGGATGTTATATCATGCATTGCTATCCATACAAGGTTTTTCAGGATCATAAAGCATTCTTTGACAGTACTTTTACGAGTTTTTTATACATTTTAATGATGTAATTGATTAAAATAATTATTTTATATTAAAAAAAATAATGCAACAATTACATTACTAGAATGTATAAAAGAATATGTAAAAGTGACTACACATAAAAAATTTTTATCATAAAATATGTAATAAATACGACAAAACCCACTTGACATATATAATATTCAAAGTTTTTAAACTTTATCTTTTTGTGTTTTGAATATATATTTTATAATTTTTTTAATAACCTACGTAGCACAACATTAACATCAAGAAGATAAAATTAATATTATAAATTAAGGATATAGTATCATTACTCCCCTAAAATTTAAATAGACATGACAAAAGCAATTTAATCGCGAACTTAGCATCACGTCAAAAACAGCTCAAAATTCAACTCTTGTAGACTTGTGAGAGTACAGCCATGGGCGGGTCCCTCCGGTGATGACATAAAGCCATCCATGACAAGGGAAGAAAGCTACAACATTGAAAACTCAACTGAAATGACATGACTGAATTGTGAAGAAAGTGCCATAAATATGGCTCCAAGTCGTAAGGACCACCAATTAAAAGTGGCATTGCTGCCATTTGGAGATGCTCGTCCCTGTCCTTTTTACCTGGTCATGGTGGTAGGGCATCCACCATGACTAACCAGCATATCTCAAACAGAAATGTGGTCCTTAGTCTCCAGAAATAAAGAGAAATGGGAGCACATATATTAAAAGAAAGGATAATTTTATTCGTACATTCTCGTCTCTTTCTTTTGCACAGATTTTCTTCAGTTCGTATGGCTGATTTTAACTGTCATATATACTACTAATACAATACAGTTTATAATGCAGATGAAAGTTGTACATACAGCATTTAAAATCTAGTTTTTAATACATTTGTTTCATTCTACAGAACATACGTTTCTTTCTTAAGAGTTTGTCCTTCTGCAGATGCCTCTCTTCTCCATCTCATCGTTTCTTTTCTCTGCTATCCGGCTCATTGTTTCAGTACATGCGTTTTCCTTTCAAACAGAGTTTTTTGTCCTTCTGCAACACAGTAGCCATCAGCTGTCATGCATGGATTAAAAGTAAATAGGTTTTGGTTGTTTGGACCACCACCATGTTGTGCTTCCTGATCTCCCTTGATATTCGAGGCCCAGAACCAAATCTTCTTGCTTTTTTTTTTTTTTTTCATGGAATTCATCTCTGATGATGGAGTATCAAACACTTTCCAATTGTTCAACAGAATCCATTATTGGTAAGGAAAGGCAAATGAGATCTGGTCTCCAATTGATGGACAAAATGCATGTTCTTTGAAAGAGTGCAAAACTATATAGAGTACTGGTGCCTTGATGCACAATGAGTGACCAGCATGAAAAATCAAAGAAATGACCTAATATTTTATTTTCTTAGTGGAAACCAGACCTCATGGGTTTGCTTTTCTTTCAAAATAATTATGTGGCTTGTGAGGCTGTGTCTGACTCTGACCCAAGATAATATCCCCACCCACACCCCACCTTGAAGTCTTTGTCTCTTTTTACATCATGTTATGAATCCATGAACAATCTGTTTAAAGTCTCTCTCCAGTGATGCTACCAAAGAAGTGGAAGCTAGCAGCACACCCACCACCGGTACAGACACAGCTTGAAATGAGTATTTGGAGCTAAAACCCAAAAGGAGTAGGAAAAGCAAGAATATTTTTAACTGGACCTTAACATCATTGTTTGAAAAATATGAATGGAAGAAGAATAATAATAAAAGAACCACCCCCAAGCTTTTTCTGCATCCCACTGATTTTCAAATAGAGGGTCCCATGTAGGCCAGTGTTGGAATTATTCCAAGAGCCCAATACCTCCATGCTGATGAGCTAAGGAAAAGTAAAAATCATTCAGTAGTGGTTGTTATATGTGAGTTGATGAGTCTCTTTGGCACTTTCTGACAGTGAAATCGAGTGTTAGGAAGCTATGATCATTTGGACCAAGCAAAGGTAACATGTTCCCTAGAGGAAAGAGATTGCTATAAACTCTATTCAGGGATCTAAGGACCACAAGAAATTCAAGTGGCCCTGTTTCCTCTAAAGATGCCAGCACAAGTCTTGGCATCTACAAATGATCATGTGGTGCACCTATAAACACTTGGTGAGGTACTTGTTTTGGAGTAGTGATACATTCAAGAACTGTAATATATGAACGCCTTTTCAAAAGGTTTTGCATGTCAATGAGAGATAGCCAAATACCCAGTAAAGCAGTTTGGGCACATGACAGTATGGGGGAATTGTTGCAATTCAGCCTTATTATTCTATGAAGTTTATGAGGTAGCTAGCCATCATCATCTTGTCCCAATATCTACACCCCCACTACCCTAATGACATCAAATTGCAAAAATAATAATAGGTAAACCCAATTTGCCATGTGATAATGTCATTGTACCCTAACCTATCAAAACTTTACAATATGCATCTTTCCTTAAGATCCTACAAGTCAAGATTGTACCACATTTTTTTTTTTCTTTCATCATGTTAATAATTAGAAAATCTAACAGAAAGTGTGTTTGGATGGACAATGTTTCAAACTTGATATTAGGTACCACATAAGAAATTGGACCACTGATAACATAAAGTTCCATTTTAACTCTCCCCACTAACTAACATCTATGTGCTTTTAGTATTATGCAAACTGCAAAAGATAAGTGTTTATATTCAGATTCTGGTTAGGCACCAATTCAAATCACCTTTACATGAGTATCACATTCTTTGGGAACAAGGGTCTCTTTTCTTGAACAGCCATAGTCTAATCTCTCTTAAGCTGCATATAAAAAGATGTATAAAACAATCCATGTTGCATAATAAGAGACAGCATGAGTGCATAACCTGTGTAATTGAATAGTAAATCTCAACCAATTCTATAAACAAAAATTCGATGTGCAGTCATTTTTACTTATTCGCACACTTCACTAATATGATTGGATTCGACACTTTTTTTAATATAAAATAATTGTTTTAGCTAATCACATCAGTAAAGTATGCAAAATATACGTAAAAATAATTATATATAACACAACTCATTTTTGTCTACAAACAATAAGATGCTCATCAAAATATAAATAAAAAGCTACATAAATCTCTAGGTGGTATGTCACAATCTATGTGATGTGTCAGGACGATATAAGAAAATAAAATCTTTCTTAGGCTAAAAAAGATTGGAAGAACCTCTGTGGGTATGTTGGTAGGATTGACACCTACAAAGTGAAAGTGTTAGTGGGTTATGTACTTTTATTCATATTTTTAGGCATTAGTGGGTTAGTGTATTGCTTTTAAGCATAATGCTGTATAGTACTGAAAAGTGGGGAAGTTTGATTGATCTAAAGCTGAATATGTTTGTCATTGCCTTCTTGTCGAGCAGTAAATCATTTTCTTATAAAAAGAAAATCCCGCCTGTGTGTTTTTTTTTTTTTTTAGTAATTAAGGATTTTTTTGAAGTAATTAAGGAAGTATTTTTTTTTAATATTGTTCTGAATTTATTTTTTAAAAAATATTTAAAATTATTAAAAAACAAAAAGCCAAAAAAAAAAAAAATTGCCTTGGCAGGATCTCCATATGTGGCTGTAGAGCCACTCATTATACTTTTATTTGTGAATAGTTTAGGAAAAAAGAGAAATATTCATATGTGAATTCATTCAAATCAGAATATGTAACATGTTGTGCAATTGGTAAGGAAACATGCAATTTGTGTAACTACAAAAGGGTTATAAAGTAATTGATGAACACTTTTTCACAAGACCAAAAGAAATAAAAGAAGATCTAATTTAGATGGTTCAATATTTCATAAAGTATGGGAAGTACAAAACACCCTAAAAATTAAAAAGAAAAAGGCACAAAGTACCAAACATCTTAATTAAATCATTGATGTGGTAATCCAATGTGCTTAGATTAATCATTTAATTGGACCTCGATTTCAACAAAAGATAAAGTTTATATAAGTGTGGAGAGGGGAAAAAAAAAGAACAAGACGGTTCATGAGTATGATAGAGAAAATGACCCCTTTTTTTCTTTTTTTTTTAGAGAAAAATAATATTTATAGTCATGAGTGTGTAAGCGTCATGTAATTATTTTTAAAAAAATAAATAAATATGGGACCCATATTAAAAAAAATTAATTTTTAATAATGAACCGTACTCTTTTTTAAAATAACTATACAGCACTTACATATTTAACGACTATAGTAATTTTATTTCTTTTCATCCTTTGTCGTTTAATATTTATATATATATATATATATATATAATATATACATATTTATATATAATGATGGTGAAATATGGTTATATAAAGCTAAGTGGTTTTATTGCTTTTCTTCCTTTGTCGTTTAATGCAGTTGGAGTGAGAGATTTTATGTACTTGAGAAACATCATCAATTAAACATATATCATAGGCTTAGAACAAGCTTTTTTGTTCGTGATAATTAATATACGGGAATGACAATAAATATTATCATATTCATTTTATATATTTATCTCCTTTTCACTTGAAACTCTCGAATTTAGACAAATGTATAAAGAAAATCTTTTCCTATATATAGACATGGAAAAGTTAGGTAAAGAAATCAAAATATATGAATTCAAAGATGGCTTGTTAAGAAATTAGTCTCGTATTTCTTGGTTTGGACTTTGGAGCCGAGGGCCCGAGAAGAGGTACTATTAGAGAAGGAAAATGTTAGTATGCCTATTGAGTTTATCTCCTCATTTTGATCGTTTATATATTTAAATTTTTTTTATTTTTTATTTTACTTAATGATTAAGAAAGTAACTTTTAGTGTATTGGTAAATTTTTTATTTTTTAAAAATATTTAAATATGTTAAAAAATGTAAAAAATAAAAGAAAAAAATTAAAAAAAGAAATTTATAATAGTAGGCACGCCAGCGTTCAAAGCTGGGCGACACGCTAGTACCACCCATTAGAGTATATGGAAGTAGTCTATGAAAATATAGGATTGTGTATGGATTAAATTGGGAATTAATGTCAATTTTTTAGATATACAATTATCTTTATTAAAGTTTTTCTTATCTCCATATTTTTATTCAAACCAATAATGATGTAAATGTACCATATACTCCTTAATTAATTGGTAGCATTGGGTAATCTGTCCAATTAGTCAAGAGAATATTTTTATTAAAAAATATAAGTTCCTCCCACCATATCTACAAAGAGCACCAATGTCTACTTCTTGTATTATTTAAAACACAAGATATTAGCATATGAAGAGCATCTTGTTTTGTGAGCCTCATATTTGTTTTTTTAGTGTGCAAAAACCAACATAAAGGTGGAAAGAATTAAAGTTCATATTGATTACAACATCACCCTTTTTTGTTATTATTATTATAATTATTATTTGGACCCAAGACCCTTTATTTCTATGAACATATGATCTTCAAAGTTCATATTCTTAAAAAAATTAAGGAAAAGGAAACACCACTAGTGTATCATTTTTAGTACTAAAGTCTTACATGAGTATGATGGTATGTAAAAACATAGAAACTTGGATTTTCCTTTTGTATTGCTCATATTTATTTCCACTCTTTTTTATTTTTCTTCGGAAATTTTCTTTCAAAGTTTCTTATTTGAGCCTAAGATCCAATTGTTCATTTTATAAGAACATTATGATGTTGTATTACAATGGAATCATCAGCTTAGTTCAATGGACAAGAAATTTTTCTAGTAATTAAGTAACTCTCTAAACATGTATACTTTTGTAACTCATTTTTAACATGAGAGGGTTGCGAAATGAATCCAACCTTTTTATGAGAAAAAAGTTCATGCGTTATATGATAACTTCAATATGTACCAATTGTAACATTGATCAATCTTTTTTATGTGCAAAAAATATGCGGGATTGGATTTTTCTTAAATCATTACAAATGATATAAAAAAAAAAAAAAAATTTCTAAATTAGAAGTACAAGAGAAGTTATTGCTATTTATAATTATTTCAATGAGCTTCCAATAATGACATTGACTAGTATATAAACTCAAATATACTGTAAACTTTTCTTAGGTCTTTATTTCTAAAACTTTTAACAAGATGATAGAGATATCATTTACAAAATAGAATAGTTATTTCAGAGTGTGCTTGAAATTTGTTCTTATACCTCCAATCCAAAGTAATTTTTTTTAGGATTTTGAGATTTTGTGGTTCAATTGCCATCCAAGGTAAACTAATGTTGTTATTCCTTGGGAAAAGCTCATATATTTCCAATACTACATAGAGTTGTAGAGTGTACAAGTGTTGTACAGTTATTTTGAAAAAGAGTGGAGTCTACTATTAAATAATTAATTTCTTTTCACGTAGGTCCCATATGTATTTACCTTTTTCAAAATGATTATACAGTACTTACACGCTCAAAACTGTAACTATTATTTCTTATTTCGATTTCTCACTTTGAAAGGTCTATGCTAATTAGATTGAAAGATAAAAATAGAACTTCCAATTTGAGGTGATTGTATCACCTCTCTAATTTAGTAATTTATAACTCACATGGTCCCAATTTGAAGCATGCTATTTTGTGGCATTTTTTTTTTTTTTTAGAAGAGTCGAAGGCCATATGTTCAATAGTAACTTCGTCCCAAATTTATTAATAGCTCTCACTTATGATAAAAGAATACTGTGGTAACAAGACAGACACTAAGAATTTACAGATAAGGTACTAAAACCATCGTTTGTATCCAAACCAAAATAAAAAGACCAAACCAAATCAAAGAAACTAAACAAGCCTATAAGAAAAAACACAAAATTCTAAACAAGCTTTTAAAGAAAAAGTACCAAACCGAACCACACACCCATTTAAGGACAAATGGTTGGAAGACCCACTTTATCAATCTTAACAATGCCCTTTAATTAGGGGTGTCAAATCGTGTTAACAAATCGTGTTCGTGTCGTGTCAAAACATGTATGTTATACTATATAGTTCAACCCTAACCCGATCCGTTAAGCTTATCGTGTCAAAATCTTAAATCCTAACACGACCCGTTAGTAAATATTATGAAATAGGTTAACACAATAAAATACGACTCGTTTCAAACTATTTATGTAAATATGTCGAATAAGTCTAAAATTAACCAGTTTGACCTGATTAAATTTAATATAATTTAATATAAATTTAAAAATCACAATATTTATAAAAACTATAAAACTAACTACAAGTCCAAAATTACAATCCAAACAATAAAAATATCGAAATTAAAATTCTAAAAATTTTACTTTTAGGTATAAGGGTATAATTGTAATTTTAACTTTCTTAACGTATCATAACGAATTATAACATGTCATAATGGGTTGACTCGTTATCAACCAATTAAGCAATCGTGTCTTAACGGATCAATCTATTTTGACCTGAATCCATTAAGACTAAATCCTAACTCGCTATTATTATGTCGTGTTCGTGTTAGGTTAACGGGTCGTGTAACATATTGCCACCCCTACCTTTAACATCATCGGCAGTTGGTCATAGTTATCATAAGTAGAATTAAAGCCCAACTCACCTTGTTTAGCAAAAAAATCTTCAGTTTGATTCGTCTCATAGAATTGATCCGAACATAACCCCTTGAAGTGGCATATTATTTGGAATTTACCAAATTTTTTTGTGATACAATGTGGTATAATAACAACTTGGGATATACACTATAATTTAAATATTTAATATTTATGTTTGTATTTTGCAGTTTAAAATAATAAAGATAGACATATTAAATCTATTTTATATTATTTATTGAGCATTTAATATTATCTTAAAAATAGACTGAACTATACATATTATTTTTCATGCTCTATCTCTCTTGTTTTAAATCTAAACTTAAACATAAAAAATAATAAAACCCTAAGGCTATATTTAATACATGAAGATGTTTCATACTACTTTATTATTATTAATAAATTATTAATTATTTTTTTATCATTATTTATTATTTTTTTATATTATTCATAAATTATTTAAAATCCGCTCAATATTTCAACATACAGTAAGATTCCTTATCCCACCAGAAGGAGGACAATAGTTGTCAGAAAACTCTTAAATAGTGTGTTGTTTAGAAAAAATAGTGTATAATAATTGGAAAAGAATGTAGAACTTGAAAGCAACATCATTTCAATTTTAAGTAGAAAAACGAAAAAGAAGGAAAACGAATATTCATGCGAACAATTATTTAGTACTGTATTTTGCAAAAAAGAAGCAATTTTTTTTATTATAACAAAAAAAAAACAATTATTATTACAATAAACTGTATTTATTTAACTTTGAAAAACCGCAGGCGTTAGAGACCAGAGGAGAGCTGAAAGCTGCTCTCTCTCTCTCTCTCTCTCTCTCTCTCTCTCAATTTAGCAAAAAACCAGACCCTCTACTTGCTTTTACATACTCATCTGAATTTAGCTGAAGTATCTTTCTTTTTCTGATGAAATCTGTGCAATATGTTAATGTTTCCTAAACGTGAAAAGAGTCAGAACTCTGCCACTTCTCTTCTTTCCCAGAAGTTTCTTTAAGCTCAAGTTTTCCTGAGCAAAGAATTGAATTTTGTGGGATAACAAGCTGCAATTTCCCCAGAAAATGGATAATTTACCCGGAAAAAAGAGACCCACCATCAATCTTTCCCTTTTCACCACTCTCTCAGAGTCTTTTGCCGTAGATAAGTCTCCAAATCCCTCCAAGTCTCCTAGGATATTCCAAGGCGGCGTGGTTGGGCTTGGCATAGTGGCTGCCATGACCGATTTGAGCCCGAAAGCTCCGGATAATTTTGCGGTGGTGTCGCCGAGATCGACACCGATCCCAATCGTGTCGTCTGCGAAGGCAGCTGCCAACTTCAGAGGTCCACTGAACGATAGGGAGAGAGGAGGGGACGTGGATGAGATGTCTGAGAGCTACACTTGCGTGATATCGCATTTGGGGAGCAATTTGGTTGAGAAACGCATGTATTACGATGATAAGCTTGATGCTGTTGTTGGTGATTGTTGCGGTGCTACTTGTGCGGTGAGTGGTCGTGGGGTAAGAATGTTCTCTGCTTCTCCCTTGAATGTTGATGAGTTCGGGGGGGAATTCCGGACTGCTGATTTTCTTAGTACTTGTTATCTTTGCAAGAAACAGCTCCATGGTCTGGACATATTCATGTACAGGTAACGAAAACGTAGAGTTTATGGTGTATTATATTATTCCTAGGTTTTAAACTTGACATCTTTGGTTGGCTGGATTTGATAATGATCTGTGAGACGTGTAAATCTTGGATTATGTTGTGGGCCTTGACTCGGAATTTGGTTTGTCTTAAAAGTTAGCTCCTTGAATTCTTTTTTGGTGTACGACTCACAGTGGATTGAGCATAAGTGAATCAGGAACTTTGGTTATTGTTTAATTGTCTGTTGATATAGACTTGTAGTCGTATCTGAAAGTTTGTGTTTGGAATGGTTTTAAGCATTTGAAGTTTGAATTTGTTTAGAAGGTGAAAGGATATGGGAGATCTTGTGGATTTATTTGTTCTTTTAGTTTCATAGTCGTTCGAAGATGATTGATGAGTAAATTAGTTAACTGGTACTTGTTATACGACAAAGTTTGTATAGCCTAGGAACAAAATGGAGGGTCTGACTTAAACTAAACTTTTGGTTTACCTTTGAAGTCTTGTCTTTGAGTAGAGGTTCTTGCAGGGTTTCGTAATTCTTTGCGATCTTTGTCACTAGTCTGATCAAAGATGCATACTAGAAACAGAAACATTTATGTCTGTGATTATCTCACCTAGACTTGTTTGACTGATGATATTATTAATTGAACATATATAGGTTTCTTATCGTCCGGAAGTTTTGAGTCTTCATACAGCTTGACCTGGCTGATTTATTTAAGTTCTAGCCTAGGTATTCTGCAGATATTGTTAACAGAAATCTTTCTACAAGTAAATATATTAGCATGCTAGGGAAAATCAGCATTTTAGTCCATGGACCCGACTTTGGAGCTTAGGTTCCATATGTATGGCAGTACTTGCAGATCTAGAAAAGAGTTATATTATTGCTAGAGAATGTTTCTTCTATGCTGCACATATGTCATTGGGGCAAGCATGATCATTAGTGCTAAACATGCTTCTCTTATTTTGGGCAAACAAATTGAACATAGAGGTTATGGGTTATGTGTTAATGTAGATTCTGCAGTCCCTATGGGCCATGGCTGTGATGATGCTATAGAAAGGTGTGTGGGACTAAAGTATAGTAACATTATAATTAAAAGTTCAGGACGACACTCACAAGAAACAAGCAAGATGTGGTGCCATATGATGATATTCTGACAGCTTATGTCAAGGGCCAATTTCTTTGAGAAATAGGATGAAGTAAAATCCCTTAGGAGAAAATATTAAGGAAGATTTTATCCAAATAGCTTGAGTTTTACATTTTTTTTAGAACATACAATGCAGAAAAGGTGGAAGGAGATGGTTTTCTCTTGTCCTTTGCATAACGATATAATCCTATTATTTCTCAAAATCATGACCAATCCAGTTGTGATTTATGCTAGCATTTGAAGATGAACCTCAGGTTTAGGATAACCAGTGTTTCGTTTTTTCACACTTTCAAATTCCATAATCTATTTTCTTCAAGTGCTGAGGACACAATATTCTCACAAATGAGGACTGGAATTGAGTATTATCATAACCATTCACCATATCCCTCGTGTAAGAAAGAAACCATTAAGCGTATTCTTTGTAAGCAAATGATGGATTAATGCTTTTCCTGTTACGTGGTTATGGGTCTCATGAACTGTTTAACACCTTACTTGTCACTGAATTATGGTTCATATTTTTAATCTTTCCTTTGGGTTTATCATGTGCATTCTCTTAAATTGTACCTGCGGCATGCATTTATCTAATTTCAAATCTTTGATAGTCTAAGAGACTAGTTATAGGTTGACCTTTTGTCTCTAGATTTGAGAGGGTGGGACCTCAAATGAGTGAGTGCTAAAACCCCACTAGTGTGTTATGTGGTTCACATGTTGGCAGTCCTTTCTACTTCCCCATCTGTTTATTGGAGATATTTTGTGATGTCGGAATGGCCTTGTTTGGTTCTGTTTGTGGTCTTGAATCTCGTGAGTTTTTTTGGTCTATAATTCAAAGCTGGAGATCTTTTTGGAGATAATATTTTAGCATCTTCTCAATCCACCCTACATGGAATTCTCACTGATAAAGCGTTTATGAACCTTTGTAGGGGGGAAAAAGCATTTTGCAGTGCCGAGTGCCGTGACAAACACATTAGAAGTGACGAATACAAAGAGAAGTGTGGATCTGGAGCACTGAAGCCACTTGATTGTTCTGTGTCTCCCTGCTCCGGTCCACTGGTGTTTTTCACTGTGGTTGCTGCGGCATGAACACACCTATGAAACTTAGTACGTAAATAAAATGAAAGTGAAGAGGACATGAAAGGGTATCCCAATAAACTGTTTTCACCGGCTCGATAAGCAGTAGATATATATATATATTATATATATGAGAGTGTTTAAGCAAAGTGGTATCTATATCCCAGATTGCAAGTAAATTATATGAGATGGGAGATATTTTGATGAGAGAATGGAAATTTGTTCGAACCCAACAGAGGAAAACATATATAGAATATTATACTAATCATTCTATTATACTTCTCTCTCTCTCTCTCTCTCTCTCTCTCTCTCTCTCTCTCTCTCTCTCTCTGCGTGTGTGTGTGTGATAGAAAGAAGTCAATATTCAAATGTCACGTTTGTGAGGGATCTTTGAATTTCCGTTTCTAAACCAGGTGGTCCGTGACTTGAAAGCCAGCGTTGATTCTGACAGAAGTAACATATGAGTGTGATCGAAGTTTGACTGCATAAGCCTTGCAAATTGATGCTGTCACTACAAGCTAATTAGACTAATATCTATATTATATTACATTAGCGGTGTATGTAAAATGACTGTATGTAAAACGTCAAGTTCAATGGTCAAGATGTCATGTTAAATCGTCGTAGAAATTTATTAAAGAGAGCATGGTTGTTCGGTCTCACACGTTCAAAATTTACTCTTTAAACATACTCACAGCGATGAGATACGTTAAGAGTCAAGAATGACCATGAAGTGGGGACTATAACCTATATATAATACATGAAATTCAATTTTACTTATTATAAAATAATAAAATTATATGGGTCTTTAATAGGTCTCTAGACATATATTGAGATCATACTACTTAAGTACTCATGACCTATAATTACTTATAAAAAGTCGTGACCAGTGACCATCCGTTCTCCATGGTTAATATTAAAACCACTTTTAAAAATTCTCTTGAGCTGGAGTGCTATCACTTTATCTTAACTTAAATATATTTTCTTTTATTATAAAGGAATAACCAAATACGAAGATTTTTTATAATAAATAAAGTCATTTTGAATTAAAATATAGAAATCATAAATGAAAATGTACAGAGGCATTTATTAAAATTTCTCAAAATCTGTTATAAAAAAAATCATAACTTAGAATTTTTGTACATAATCTAGGTCATTGTCACGCCTCTTTGGACTAAGCCCTGTCCTGTAACTCTATCTTCATAAATATTCTAATCTGGGGTGGTGTAAAAATATTAAAAAACTAAAATGAGTTAATAATTCAGTAAGAAACTTATCATAACATAAATATACTTGACATAATATTTTTTTGAAAACCATTTGTTGAGAACTTAAAATCATGTCTAATCATACTGATGCATATGCTATGTATACGACTGATTTATCTAAATTAACTAACTAATCTAATTTATCTGACTATCTGGTTGGCCAACGCACTCAACCATGTGTGCAAGATTGTGCACTAGCTTCCTTTACTGCAGCAAAAGAAGCCGACTGTGCAGTACTCTAGCGTACTACAGTGGACCACGCTTGAGTCCGTAGCTTGCACACCCACCCTAAAAAGGCATTGATATCATGTATCTGAATGACCATCTGATTAACTGTTATGAGCTTATCTTATACTTGATCTTATGAAAGCTTACGTATTTTATGTAATGTGAGATGCATGAGATGCATAATACATACATAACTATAAGATGTTGAATAAAACATGATGAAAAACATGCTTGAAAATATCATGACATATGTGATACGTAAACAATGGCTTTGAAAGAACTGTCTTTAATAATAATAATATATATAATTAGCTAACGTATATTAATCCTAATTTTTGATCGAGCTACTTACCTTATAGTGTTGCTTCCCAAAATTTTTGATACAAAATTGATCACGATGTTGGACTGTGAGGTTTATGTTTTTTGTCCAAATAACATACAGAAGGGAGATATTTATAGAGAGATTTGGGAGAGGGTGACAACCAGTTTGAGTTGGACTCGGTTAAAGAATTTTAACGTGAAGATGACTTGTAAAGTTGTATTCTTGTTGGAATAGAATACCGACAAGTTCAAGTTCAAGTTCAAGTTCAAGTTCAAGTTGGACTCGGTCACTTGAACTCGTTCACGGTTATTCAAGAAAATAGTTTGAATTTAAAAACATGATCTCGTAGTTCATTCAATATAAGATTGGTAATGACTAAGACTATGCAGAGAACTTTAATCAATAATAAGTTTAAATTGAAATAAATTTCTAATAGTCAATCTTTAAATTCTAAAAAAAGTAGAACTCATTTAATAAATAATAAATGAGATTTAACCTAGTTATTGACTCTAATTAAAACTTCTAATCAACCTCAATAATTTATCGCTCGTAGGCTTATCCAATATAGCACATTAAATATAATTTAAGACTAATAAAAATTATTAATATCTCGACTTCAGAATTATTGGGCCTGGCTGTTATATGATCCGACCAAAATCCCGCATTTTTAGAGATATATCAATAGCTCAGTTATGTCACTTTATTGATTACACTTAATGAGCCTTATAAACAATATCTATATTTGACAATTATACAACGTATGATTAATTGTCTCACGTAGGTCTATTAGATTAAGATATTTCTAACAATTACGAGTTTTCTTGTCGTCTTCTCTTATGTCGACGTCTTATTCAATTTGGAACGGCCATTATTGTAGCCATGCTTGAGCTACAAAGGCCTAAGTATCCAAAATGGCCTATCTTCTTCTAACAGGAGTTGATGGTAGTGTTCATGCTTCGACCCAAAACCCAAACCTTTGGGCGCAGCCCCAACTTGTATCAAAAAGCTTTACGCTGTTTATTTTCTTTTCCTCTGTCCCTTTCGTTTTTCTTACAATCTGCTTATGTAATTCCATAATTATCTCTGTTTAGGTTTGGACTCGAATAGAGCAAATAATTCACATCACTTAAAAGATAAGACTATGTATAAAATTTAAATTTTAAAATTTATTTTTCAAATCAAATTATATTATGTAAATACTTTTATTATGTATGTTATCCACACTAACTTATAAATAGAATTTTTCTTATGTCGCATATAAATTTTGATGGGAATTTGGGCTGATGAGACAAATGAAAGCTCATCAGCCCACTTCATAAGGAGCCCAATTGGCGGGTGAGAACTCTCCGGTCGCCTCAACGGGAAGAATGCTTATGATTCATGACAATATACTAGGAAGCTAGTAGAGTGGTGGATAAATAACCTACGAGATAAGTGGGAAGCAAGACACACACCCCCATCAGTAAAAGGAGTTCGAGAACTAGTAAATTTTTCCTGCTTATAGTGTACGTTTCTTTTATTAAGGGAACTGACTTCAGACATCGAAGCTTTTCCACGCAAAATCGTCTTGGTCTAGCATTGTGTCCTAGCTTTTAGAAGGAGTAGGAGTTATCTTAAAGACTTGGTCTAGGTGTTGGTGTTGGGAACTATACCAATAAATTTCATATGAATTCAGTGTAATGCATCCAGGCCATATCAACAAGTCTCGCTACAAAAATATTACAATTAAAACAAAAAATGAAAGCAACATTGCTGTCTTGTTTGGATGTACAACTCAGCTGAATACACTTTATTTTTAAATTGCTTTGAACATCCAAATGCATGATTCATTCTCTTTTGAGTACAGTTCAAATGTGAGATTATTGGTTGGCCCCAAACCTAACAAAGTTCAGATTTTAGATTATTGCTAGACCCCACCTGACAAACCTACGTGAACCTATTTTGGCTGCAAGAGCAACTTCTATTATTTGCCTTTGATTTTTTTTTTTTTTCTTTTTGTAGGTTTGGAGCCGGAAGTGACACAAAGTTGTCAGATGAACAATACTATTTAATGGTGGGACCCAATTATTTTACAACTTCCAATAAATATATTAAACTCATATTAACCAAGCACACTTTAAACTCATCTTAAATGGATCTCACAAAACTCCATCAACCATCTCAACTCACTATTATCTCCATCAACTATCTCAACTCACTAATATTCATAAAAAGCTCAACTCAGCTCAGTATTCAAATGCAGCCTTACTTGCATGAAATGCAATATGCTCAGAGGTCGGGCTCCGGACTTGTAGGGAACACCATAGCTTAGGAGAGATCATTTGGATTAACAAACACTTTCAACCCACCTCATCTCATCTCATTATTACAACTTTTTCAAATTTTCATATAAAATATAATAAACAATTTAATTTTTTCAAATCCTAATTCAACTTTTTTAAATCTCAAAATAATAAAAATATTAAAAAATAATATTCTAATAATATTTTATTCAATTGTCAATATGTATGCTTTGCCATCAATGGAATTAAGAAAAACAAGTCAAGGCTAGGGTATGACATGTTTTAACTGTATGCATAAAATGCAATTTAGAGCTTTTCCTTCTTTTTAAACTTCTCAATCAGCAATCTGAGGCTACAGCAAGGCCAATAATTTAAAACAGAAATTGCACTCTCATTCTTTGTTAAAAAAAATTAAAAATAAATATTTAAAAAAAAAATTTTTTGTTTGGCCAGGCAGTTGTAATACACGTTTAAATAATATTAATGAATCTTTTGCTAAGGATGGCTCAAGCCTAATCATCACATAAAACTAACAATATATTGTGTGATTTGAACATAATAATCAATGTCTTGTCTTACTAATAGAGTTCAGTTTGTTTCATCAGTCTCTGACTCTATTAAGTGCAGCTACTTCTCTCTTTTTCATAAAAAAATAAAGGAAAAAGCTTTAATGAGATAATAAGCTGAGAAGACACCAAGTTACTCAGGCTTCTATCAGAAAGACAAAAAATAAATAAAAATAAACAAGGGTCTTTGCACACAGGAGGCATAATCTGCAGCATCTAGATCACAGCACTCCGTGTAGCTTCTTCCAGCACAACAAATAGTGAGCATTTTGAATTTGTAAATTTTGGCTTGACAGGAACTGAGGAGGATTGCAATGCCAGAGCAAGAGATCCATCTAAGCAGCTGCACCAGCTAGTTCTTTGCTCCGGATCACTGGCACCAGTTTCTGGGGCTGTGTAGGCAAACAGAAGCTATAATGTCAAGCTATATAAATTATTTCAAGAACCTTGAAACACACACACGACCCACAAACCACATGGAGCAAAAAGGTAAAAAATTAGAATATAGGGACCAATCTGCCTAGAAGGAAAATCACACGGACTATTTTAGCGTTTAACCCATTTTAAAACGATAAACCAAAGAGTAACATATGTGGACTGAGCGAAATGCATACTATGAAGTCCAGCTTAGGAGGGAAAAGGAATTACCATCTTCAACTGCACTACATCTACAATAGACCAAACTGTCTAAATAACAAGATCAAAATATAAAATATAAAAATAAAATAAAAATCAGAGTTAGAGTACATGCACACAAAACATAGGGTTCATCAGCTTCTTACCTCTGCTAATTCCTGCTCGTGCTTTGGGATAAAAGCAGTATCAACTTTACCATTCCTAAAATCCTGTTATAAAGTGGAAACGTTGCAAATTAGATGGTTCCACATGCATAGAGAAAATAAACAGAGACAAATTGAATAAAATCTCAGAAGAAAAGATGCATATCAGAGCTTGCCCACCTCTATATCAAGGATAAGTTTATGGTATTCAATGGTCGTAGGAACCCCTGTGGAAGAAAGTTTTCAATATTACAATGCTTAATTTAAGAATCCAAAAGAGAGGATTAATCAAGAAATGTAAATTTCAAGCACAAAACAATTAGAATGGATGTGTCTATGATTGAAACGACAACAGGGAAATTGCAGACAACTCTTTCCCCACAAGATCTCCACTAAAATGCAAGTGGCTCAATTTTTTTTTATAAATAACAAGTGATTCATATTAAATAAAGGCAAAACACCAGGAAAAACCATCTGCCGAAATTACCTGATCCATTAAACTAGTAAATGGCGTATTTGTAGATTTAGGCCTCATCTGGTTACATAGATGAAATGAGATGAGAAATCTGTGAATAGTAGTGAGATGGTTTGTGAATAGTATTGAAATGGTTTGAGTTAAGATGTTTTATGGGGTTTTGTATACTTCCTGTGTACTCGAGTTTTGCCTATTTATGTGGATTAATAAAATCTTCTTTACCTATAAAAAAAAAAATATTTAAAAAAAAAAGGTATTTTATGGGATTTTAGGAAATGAGAGAGAAAAAGCTGAATAAAAATATTATAAAGTTAAAATATTGTTAGAATATAATTTTCAATATTATTTTTGTTTTAGGATTTGAAAAAGTTTTATTGTTTTATTGAGTTTTGTCTGGAAGCTTGGAAAAGTTGTAATGATTAGGTAATTATTAGATGAAAAAATTGAAAATTTAAAATTGAAAAGTGTTTTTGTTTGAATGGTGTTTGGATGTAAAGATGAGATAAGATGAGTTAAGACCATTTGTGAAACCAAACGGGGCCTAATCTTTATCTCCTAAACTGAAACACTAGATACACAAGATGGGTGGCAACACAAGCTGTCGACGGATAATATGCCCAGGCTTCAGAGCCCAAAACATCCCTCCACACTCCATAAGATGAACTGCCATCAACCTTGACACTCGGAGATTGAAGTGCAAAATGACAGGAAGAGAGAGAGAGAGAGAGAGAGAGAGAGATCTATAATCTTAATTACCTGTAATAATAGTGTCGTCAAGAGCCCTTTTCATGCGCTCAATTGCCTTTTCTCTTGTTGGAGCCCAGACAATAAGCTACAATATAGTGCCAAAGTTGGCAAACTAATTAGAACAACAATTTGTAGCAGAAACCCCAAATTTAGAGCAGCAGCAATATGAATATTGTATCCTTACATATCATGTTTATCATAAGCATAAGCTTGCCATCCATTGCCAACACAATGCTAAGATTACAGGGAAAATTTTTCTACATGACAATATACTTCTTGAAATATTTATCAGATAAATGCCCACAAAGAAGACAATTTTTAAGTAGCTTATGGTAGAGATCCAAAGAATGAAACTTACCATTTGCTATAGAAGCAAAACTCTCTCACTCAAGTACCTACAGCCATGATGTGCGCATTTTATTCTTCCCTAGGATAATCTCTTTTAATTACTTATTCAATTCTATTATTCGTTAGCAAGTCCAGATGAAACTGTCAGATAGGTAATTAAAATAAAAGAAATCAAACTTACTGATATTTTTTTTTTTAAATAAACAAATTATATTGATCAAAGGATGGCAAAGCCAGTATTACAACTCTAATGCCCTAACCAGGTAGGCACATTAGAGGCAAGAAAATCATGAAGGGCCATGCCATTAAAATCCACAGCAATAGCCCAACTACAAAGAGTTCTAAACTTACTGATAATTAACAACTCTAAGGAACAACACTTGCATAATTTAGGACCATCTCTGTTCACAAGCCAACTCCAAGCCCAGAGAAGGAAGAGTTTTGCTAAAAGGGTTCTACTTCACCAATCATCCACTATAACCCTAAGCTCCTAGAGGTCAATGAACTACTATACAAAGTTGACCCCTATAACCCTTATTTCCATCTGTACTATTGATATCTGCATGAATTGACCCCCATAAATTACTGATACTCACTAATCAAAAAAATAAATTACTTTTTTTTATTGGCACTGGGTGTCCAAGAACAAAGTCCCAACTAATCCAGGGGGTGCACACGCCCTCAGCAAGAAGTTTCCCACAGGTTCACCTCAAGTTCACCTCAGGTAATTCAAGGGGAAGTTCTCCCAGTCCGATGGCCCAAGAAATTGTTTGCACCCAAGAGGATTCAAAACCTTAGATCTGGAGGGAGAATACCACCAAAACCAAGGCCTTTACCACTTGAGCCAACCCCTAGGGATTCAAAAAAAAAAAAAATTACTGATACACAAACAATTCTTGAGCACACAGAATGTGAGATACAATGGTAATTTGATATGCATCCCAACAAATCAGCACGCACAAAAGCACATTAATACTTGATGAAATCAACTGCTCATACACAAACCACTGCACATGACAAAGCTAAACTAATAAAATGAATATTGTGACCGACCTTTCCAAGAAGGGAGTCATAGCTAGGAGGAACCACATAGTCAGGATAAACATGGCTATCCATTCTAACAAACGGTCCTCCAGATGGCAGATATGCGGTTATTCTCCCTGTTGTCCAAAAGTAGAGAAATAAGAAAAGATTGACAATGGTTATACATTAGTTAGACAAGATTGAAAACCAACATGCTAATATGTTGCATCTACTATTTGGAATCTGACTAGAGTACGCATCAAAGTATACTTGTATAAAGATGGAAAAAATAATAATTATAATAATAATAATGCCTATAAACCTTTTAATCATTATGGCTTGATTGCATTCCACGCAGAAAAATAAAAAATAAAACTAAAAATTAGCGAAATAACTGCAAGCCCAAGTGTATGCAAATGTGGATTGGTAGGCAAACCCATTCTAGTGCCCTAAAATTATATTCCAAAGCTTATAAGAGATTTTTGGACCACCTCTATCAGAGGGACAAAAATAGTCAATTTTGAAAATCCAACAAACTGGAGAGAGAAGTGACAGAAAGACAACAGGCACATTATCTGAGTATACCTGGTCCAGGTCGAAATCCCTTAAAGGCGTCTTCTGCATTGATTCGGCATTCAATTGAATGTCCTCTGAGCACAATATCTTCCTGTAGATAAAAGCCCCAAAAGACATTAAATACGCCATACTGTATGCTAAGGGATTGAGTTTTTTGGAAATTATTTTATGCTTACGATAACTAAAGTATCCCGTTTCCACTACCTGTTTGTACCGGAGTTTTTCACCCATAGCTACAAGAATTTGTTCCTCAATCAAGTCCACAGAGGAAATCATCTCTGTCACAGGATGCTCAACCTAGTCCCCCCAACCAACCCAGACAAAAAAGGTGGAAACACAAGATTTAGTATAGCTTAGATTAGTCCCCTAAAGCGGGTGTGGTTTGAAAGATACATATTTTAGTCCACATTCTCAAGAAATGTTTCTACCTGGATCCGAGTATTCATTTCCATAAAGTAGAAGGAACCTCTTTCATCCAAAAGGAACTCGACTGTTCCAACACCAATGTAACCAATGGATGCTGCTGCTGCAACTGCTGCGTCACCCATAGCTTTCCGCAACTCAGGGGTCAAAGCAGGAGAAGGTGCTTCTTCCAGCAGTTTTTGGTTCCGTCTCTGAACAAAATCGACAGTCAAGAGAGGAATCACTTATCTTTTTACTTGCATTTCAAAACTAGTAGAAAAAACTCATTAACCAAAACCACAACAAATTTAAAGCTAAAAGACAACAAAAGGAAGGGCAAAAGATGGATAGAGTTGGGCCTAAGTTCTTGATTTTCTAGAGTTGAAGCTATCAAAAGCCAATAATGAATGCACCAGTTTCACATATTTCCATCTAGCAATTGAACTTTTAACTTTGTTATCCAATTTTGAATTTGAAGCAAGCTCAATTTTCATAGCTGAATCCAACAACTACTCAAAACTCATTTGATAAACTATCCAAAAGTTAAGAGGAATGAGCTAATTTCTGATACCTGGATGCTGCAATCACGCTCTCCAAAGTGGACGACATTACCATATTTATCCGCAAGAACCTGTCAAACCATTTAGCACGCAAGGGATGGACACAAAAATGCATCCAGAAGTCAGATTTGGCAATTAGAATTAAAAAAAAGAAAATAAACTGAAAAAGCATGCATACTACCTTACCCTTTTAGTCCTTTGCTTGGCTGAGACTTACCAAACCACATTCAACAGGTTTATATGACTTCTATATTTTCACACAGTAAGATGAAACGAGTTTTGAACATTAGACTAACGGAGACCTATGACTAAACGGATTTTAAAGGAGCATAGTCTATTGTTCGTTTATAGTCTTAGATCATGCAGAATATAAGTGCCTATACCTAGAATACTCAGGTTGCTCTTAATGTTCCATGAATGAACTGCATAATTGATCCAAGTAAAGATCCAGAAATACCAATTACCAAGTATAATTCTTTTGATAAAAGAATACTCAAATGAGAATGTTTCCCATTATGGATGTCCTTCTGGATTTCACTTTTGTGACTTGATAAACTCCTTGGTACTTTTAAGAGATCATAGATACAAAAAGACATCAAAATGCCCAGCAGTTACCTGGAATTCAATGTGCCTTGGATTTTGAATGTACTTCTCCAGATAAACTCCATCATTTCCAAAAGCAGCCGCAGCCTCACTCTTGGCTTGCTGCAAATCAAACGAGACCCAATATAACACAAGTTTCAGAGAAAATATGTAAATAAAATTCTTTGTAGTTTAGGTATTTCTCATTTATATTTGTGTACTTGATTAACACCCTTTTTTTATGAGAAGACTTTACAGAACATGTATGGAAGATCACAAAACTCAAGGCAGATTAAAAACAAAATTTGGATCTAAGAGCTGAAGGGGTATGGAATTGATGGGAATGCTTCCAATGACACCATAGGAGGCAATTCATTTGGCACATACTTTTTTTTATCAGTAAAGAAAAATCTTATTAAAGCGAAAAGCAGGCATAGCCCAAGTACACAGGACATATACAAGAGCAACACCTATGCATGATTGTCTAAAGATACATGCCACTAAAATCTATTACAATATTGGCACAATACTTAAGATTGACTTACGCTGTTTCGTTGTCAGTAAATTAGATTCAAATACGATATGTAAGTCCAACTGACTAAGAGGAAGGAAGCGAAATGTATTGAAAAATGGTGTTTACATTATCAGAATTTGAGTATTTTAGTATTACAAACTTTCAGGTCAAAAAAATAGGTTTTGCTCACTCTATTGTCACAAGTATAGCATTTAACTATACTGCAGCCAATAGCACTATTAGCAAAACAAACAATGTCAATTGATAACAAGTGACAGCTTCACAAATTACCACAAAATAAAATTTATAAATAAAAACATATTTTGTTCATTTACAAATATCAAAATTCAAAGAGAGAAAGAGAGATGGAACACCCACCTTGGTGTGCTCAAAAGTAGGCCACCCACTGGCTGACCTTTACTTAAACATAACATTTTATATAATTCTCTTGTGCTATACTTCAAATACAATGTATGATACTTCATAGCCACTCATCCAAAAAAATTGATAGCCATAATCAAATTAAAGTACGTGGTTGAATCAAAACATACCAAAAGGACCATGTCCAAAAGATCTAAA
This sequence comes from Carya illinoinensis, assembly GCF_018687715.1. Lineage (NCBI taxonomy): Eukaryota > Viridiplantae > Streptophyta > Magnoliopsida > Fagales > Juglandaceae > Carya > Carya illinoinensis. Next base: position 40,355,673 of record NC_056766.1, on the reverse strand, counting down.
GAATTGTAGGTATTGACTTCTATGCTAACATAAACAATCAATATCAATCCATCTAGAAAGCCAACTTGGACTATAATATTGTGTTCAAAGCATATACATCACATATGACAACATGTTGTGGCGCCATGGTACGTAAATGATCTTCAATATCAACTACATACTTAAAAATGTTTGTTTACATCATTTTCTAGGTCTTGAAATAATAATTTTATTATTTTTTTAATAAAGTTACAAAAGCATCCTTTTTCCGCTTTAAGCTCAAGCAAAAACCCCAAAAAGCGAGCTTTTGTAAATGCGCTTAGCTTTTAGTAAGCAATGCACTTCAGCCTTGGCACTTTGCCTTCAGTACGCTTTTACAGACACTGCCCTCCACACTTTCATACAAAAGCAATAGGTGCCAACATAAATTTAATAGTAGGCCTTACACGAGGAAGATCAGGAAGATTTAAACCCTTACACCTTTTGTACTTTGGAACAAACATCAACTCTAAAGACGTGTCAAAACTCTAAGTTCAACATCAAACAGTTTAAGAAGGCCTAGTGGAGTAACATGACAGAAAAATGCGTGCAATACCTGCAGTAACTTCACAAACTCATCAGGTTCTTTAGCTAGACGCATCCCACGGCCACCACCACCTGCCGTTGCCTTGAGAGCATAAAATGTTTGTCAGTTCACAGAAAATTCAGCAAGGACAAAGACAAGATTTAATTATTACAGAGTTTTAGGAATTAGGGGAGGGTGGGAGGGCGGGACACTGGATTATTAAAATGGCAAGAAATTCAAACCTTGAACACAAAAGGTTTTGAAAAAAAGAAAAAAAAAGTGAAAAATACTTGACAGGTACGCGTCACTTTTCATAGAGTTTCAATGAGACATTGTCATGGCTTGCACTACCTTAAACAATTATTAATTATTTTGTTAGGAAGAAAATCATAAAACTTCTATCTCACGACTAGCTTTATGTCACTAAATAATTCTTTCAAAATTATTTCTGTACTCCATTGGTTATATATAAAAATGATTTTGAACAAACTGGGTAATTGTGTTTTTTTTTTTTCATGAACATGATTTTTTTTACTCATCAAAACCACCAAAAAATAAGTAGATGCATGCTACTCAGGAGCAGGTTGAATTCCTACCCTTGAGTTAGTTTATAAACGTAGAAATGGATGCCTATTGCAATCCCAGCAGCCACAAAAGGAAATATGTATAATAACTATCATAAAAAAATGCTAGTACAAGATTATTTACCTTGATCATAACAGGAAATCCAATCTCATGGGAAAGCCTGATAGCTTCTTCTGTGGTCTGTAATAACAATCATTATCTTAGGTTTTTTACAAGCATTTATATTCAATTTTTTAACAATGAATAGCAAAAGTGATCTCACAACTATTTTTTAATCAGTAAATAAGAATTTTATAGTAAATAAGAATTTTATTGAAAATAGGCGAAGCCAAGTACACAGGACATATACAAGAGCCACATCTAAGTATGACTGTCTAAAGTTGCAAGAACTCTCACAACTATTTAACAAGTTGCCAAAAATCATACCACCACAAGTCACACATAATACCTGCAACAATCCGTCACTTCCTGGTACAGTGGGCACGCCTGCTTTCTTCATTGTATCTCTAGCAGTTGACTTATCACCCATAACACGGATACTGTCAGGCTGCAAAAATGTAACCAGGAATTCAAATGTCTTGCCCGAACTTTTTCAATAGGAAAGGACTTAGACCATGAACACTCAATTTTTTTTTTTTTTGGTAAGTAATAAGATATTTTATTGATGTAGAGATAGGCATAACCCAGGTACACTGGAAGTATACATGTGAATACTCCTATGTAGGAACTAGCGACTAATACAAGGAAATCATGGAAGCTGAGACCATTCAACTCTAGAGCGATGGCCCACATAAATAAAGTCTTCCAAAAAAACCTCCTAAACTCTTCCAGGGAGAGTTCATGATCCTCAAAAAGTCTATCGACCATGAACACTCAATAATACACCAGAACATTTAAACCATTTGTTTAGAAGGTCAAAGATCATAAACATAACAAATTAAGTCTTTGGTCTTTGTAATTAATTCTACAAAAAGAAAGCTAATAAGGGCAATACCTTGCACTAAAGAAGCAGAAAAGAGAAACCACTCACAGGTGGGGAAGAAAAAAATAAGAGAAAAAAATGCTAAGCTAATTCTAAAGTTGATGTATGTTCAGAATAATAATATAAGTTGATGTTGGGCTTCATTGTGTGGAGCCTGATTATGTGTGGACCCCACCCGCCCACCCGACAGGGATCCATTGCGATTTTTTTTTTTTTTTTTTGTGGATTTTCAGGGAGGCTTGGGCCTTGGAGTGGAGGCTTAGGCCGATAGACCCATGGCCGCCGCACTGTATCTTTGATTATCATCTTAATAAAATCCTCTGCAGCTGCCTAACCACGTAAACCTTTTGCCGTGTGTGATTGATTATACTTTTGCTTCACTCTTTTTCTCTTATCATTCCTAACAGTTGGCTTCTATTCTCTCTCTCCATGGAAGAATTACTTACTGTTCACAGTTAAGCAAACAGCTGCTAGCACTTGTGCATTTTTCCCATGTTAACAATACCAAATCCTCCCCAGTTCCTTAATCTTCAATGCCTAAAAGCCCCAAGATTTCTTAGCAGATGAGCATCCGCTCACCTATTATCAAACTCTAAAGAACGACATATCTGCCACCGTTAAGAAAATCCTGCAGTCAGTTTTTCTCAAGTTCAGCCTCTTTTTGCCTTTATTGATCGTTTTACTTTTTCTAGTTATGTGTTCCTCTAGTTTACTTCCCGTGTACTTGGGTTCCTCTTTTTAATTTTCAGCAAAACCTATATCACTTCTAAAAAATTAGCCTTCTCCTGTCCTATCACACTATATAAGCAATCATAGGCAGCTAACAGCAACTGTCCTGCATCTAAATATTGTGGCTAACCATCAAATATTTATATCCTTCTAGTCTCTCTGACTGCAAACGGGCCAGTATCATGAACTGTAAATTAAATCAACGAACCCCTCAATTTTATTATTGGGAAAATAACCTTCACGAGTTTAAGAAACTCAACTCTTACTCTGGAACCACCCGAACATAATCAATTAAGTTTTAAATTTTTTTGATAGGTAAAAACTGGGGAAACAAACAAAAGATTGAGCAAAGTGCAGTTCAGCCAATACAAATACTAAGCATAACACACAAAATCTTTAGCCAATTATCTGATGACGATCCAAGGAGAACTTTGTTTCACAATCTAGATAACAGCATCATCATTGACCTTCCAGGGAAAAGCATTAAATTCTAAGATCAATTAACATATGCCAATAAATCCATGCTCCCTAAGGAGGCTTGATTAAGAATGCTAAAAACAACCAACTTGTCATGAGATAAACATATTATCCTTTTCCCAGAACTCAGTGTTCTTATACGCTAGAAGCATTCTGCTGTAAGGTTTCTATAAATTGATAGTGAGCAATCATATCATATCGATCCAAATACAAACTAAAACACTGAGATTATGAAATAGTGGATTGTGTTAGCAGTGAAATTTCTTGTCAGTTAAATGCATTATTGAAATGCCCTGGAGTTTGCTATCTTCTTCAGTTTTCCTTACCCCAAAAAAAAATGCCCCCGGATCCATGAAAAGGCTGACTTTGGAAACTATGATAAACCCGATGCCTTTTCTTGTGATACTGATATGACACTCTGTCTGGTTTTATTTTAGAAGAAAGGTCCCTTTAGTCTTGTGATTCAACTTACGAAGAATTTCAACAAGAACACCACATTAAATAACATATTCCAACCGAAGGAAGATAGGTTCTTAAGCATTATAGGATGGGGAACACTTTCTCTCTGTTTAAGGTACTTACATTGGGCCCAATAAAGTTGATTCCATGTTCTCTGCACATTTCAACGAATACTGCATTCTCAGCAAGGAAGCCATACCCAGGATGCAGCATTGTACATTTACGGCTGATTGCAGCAGATAAAACATTTGGAATCACCAGGTACCTGTAAGACAGATCAACATGCATGTTACACCGCTATCACCCGTACCAAGAAACAAAGGAGGAAACACAGGTATTCAGACGGATATTGATGGAAAATATGCATTTATCAGAAGGAAAAAAAAAAAAAAAAGAATCAACTTCAAGTTTCATTTTAATGACATTATCTGTCAAAAAATAAATCAGCCCTTACGATTGGTTGCTCGGCGCTTCGCCTATGCAAACTGATTCATCAGCCAATTTGACATGAAGCGCATCCTTGTCTATGGTTGAGTACACGGCCACACAGGGTATTCCCATCTCATGCGCAGTTCTAATGACCCGAACAGCAATCTCTCCTCTATTTGCCACCAGGATTTTGTCAGCACGACATGTAGCATACAGAGCTCCTCCACGCTTTTTAGATTTGTAACTACTAACTTGTACACTCCGAGCACTTTGCCTGGGAAAATTCACTCTATTCCCCACCATGAAGCTGCATTGGGAGCTTCTGATTCCTCCACTTCTCCCCACGAATAAACCCTTCCATTGAATTAAGAAACCCCACAAAAAAAAAGTAAGTTTTAATATAAGGATTAATCGGCGACCATTTCAAGTTCATCTGAGCAAAACCCAACACTTAGAACCAGCGATTGCATTACAAAGAAAAACCAATATAAGCTAGAGAAGGACTTACAGGAGGCGAGGTGACAGATTTGCACATATGCATCGTGGCATCCATTTTCAGAACAAAAGGAAACACGAATGCCTAGAAATAAGGAAACCCATTTGAATCAAACATAGATAAAAATCAATCTTAGCATCATAATCCAACATTATGAGAAATTACCTCTAGAATGCGATAATAATGGAGGATGCTGATCCAAATTAGCAGGCGTTTCTGAGAAAGGTAGAGAAAGTGCTTTGGTCAGGAAATATAGAGAACGGGTGAAGAAGTCGAGATTTGAAGAAGTTTGTAGGGATTACAGAGGAGGTGTCGATGAAAACTAGGGAGGTTGGCACTTGGCAGGTTGGAAGCTCCGCCTAACTGTGCGTGTGGGCACCTGGCTTCTATGTACGCTGCAATGAGAAAATCTTCAAACAGGACGTGGTGCTCTTTAGCGTTTTACACCATCCAATAAAAGCGTGACACGTTGATAATCTATTATCGGCTCCGCATCATGTTATAAATTCATCACTTTTCCTTCCGAGTCTTGCTACTTAAAAGTAATTTGGCGCACCAAATCGCATAATATTGATTATTTTAAAAATTTTATATGTAATTATTTTTGTAAATTCTTTTATGCACTTTAATGATAGAATTAATTGTGTATTAAAAAAAATTAATCCAGTCAATCATATCAGTAGAGTGCGTAGAGAGTATGTAAAAGTAACTGTATGTAGTATTACTCCAATTATTTTTATTTAAAAAATTAAAAAAATATAATTGAGGGGAAAAAATATCATGTATCTCATAAAAATTATTTCTATCTTCAATTTACACTATTTCATTAAATGGATGCCTTACATGTTAGCATTAGTGTGCGATTTGGTGTGCAAACTTGCTTACAAGAAGAATTTTCCTTTCCTTCCGTCCATTTCTCTCTCTTCCCTCTCTCTCACTCTCAAGCCATCGTTGTGAGTAGGGGTGTAATCGATCCGGTTCGATCTGGTTTTAAACAAAATTTAGGATTAAACCGGTATGCATCGATTTTGCATTTTTCAAAACCGATTACTAACCGGTTACCCTCTTAAACCAGTATTTTGGTTTCCGGTCCGGTTCGGTCCAATTTTTTAGTTTTAATGTACTATAGTATATATTATATAATAAATATATATAATATAGTATATTATAGTATATAATACTATAGTGATAGTATATTGTAGTATATTATAATATATATTATAATTATATTATATATTATAATGATATATTATAATATATAATATAATAATATATTATAGTATATTATAATATATAATGATATAGTATTAATATAACTATTAATACAATAAACAAAATGATATAAGATTTTAAATTTTAATATTATATTAATTAATAATTTATCATATAATATAAAACTATTTTATATATAGTTATATATTAATTAAAATATGTATATATATAAACCGGTCCGGTCCGGTTTTAGAAAAAAGAAAAATCGAATCGAATCGATTTTGACCAGTTTTAAGAAAAATAAAATCGATATCAGACCGAATCAAATTTGGGACCAGACCGATCCCACCAATTTGATCCGGTACGATCCAATTTTCTAATTTATCGATTTTTTTTTACACCCCTACTCGTAACTCTGTTTCTCTCATTTGCGAATTGCGAATTAGCAATTTTCTTGCTCCTCTACTTGTGTGGCCCGAGTCTTCTACCTAAACTCTATCATCCATCGCCTCACAAGGTAACACTACTCCCTTTTCATTTCTTCCTCTTGTAAAGTATCTTCTGCTTCCCTTAGTTTTCCCCTGTGAATATGTTCCTTTTTCCCGAACTTTCGCTGTTATGTTTTGATTTCCTTGGTTGTGGGTATTAGCTAATATCGAATTTCGGTAGCACAGGCCAAGTGACTCCCATCAATTTGTTTGGCTACTTCGTAGCGTTCCTGGGTTTTGTGTAGTAAAATCACTCCAAGTTGGCAAAAGAAGGCGAAGCAGGCCATCAACAAGGAGGCGGGGAGGTTGTTGAAGGATATAGAAGGTGAAAGGACAGGCAAGAAGAGCGAAACGCAAGATTGATTCGTTTGCTAATTCCTTTGTTTTCAAGGGAAATGAGAAATTATACAGTTGAAGGATAAACATTATTTGCTTGCCAACCATAGTGAAGATTAGACTAAAATATGATACGGTTGCAAAATCTTAATATTTTAAAGAATTAGGAAAAAATTGTAAACAAAGTGAGGGTTTTGATGATACAAACATAACTTTAATAGTTTAGTTATTATATTGCATGATAAATAATAATGAAGAGGTAGAAGTATAATTTTTTTTTTTTTTCCTTCTTCTATTTGATTGTCAGGAAATTTAGGCACAAGGAAAAATATAGTTGCAAGCATAGTTGTGCACTAATCTGTGCACCAATGTGATGTGATTGGTCAAAAAGTAAATTTTATTGAAAACAGTATTAATTTAAATTTTAAGTATGAATAAATCAGTATTGGTACACAGATTAGTGCACAACTGTGTTTGTATGTAGCAAAACTCTAGGCACAAATGATTCTAAAAAGGAACACTTACGTAGGTTTGAGGTATGGGATGAGAGATACAATTCTAATATAATAGCATTTTATCTCATTCTATCTTATTTCCAAATATGATTTAAATACAAAATTTTTAAACTAGTCATCATACCTTTTTCAGACTGATCATTATAATTTTTTCAAACTTTCAAATAAAAAATAAACAACAATTCCAACATTTTTAAATTTTTAAATAAAAATAATTTATAAAACTATATTCTTACAATATTTTAATTTTATAATATTTTTTATCTAATTTTTTTTTCTCTTTTTCCAAAATCAGGTTCGGTTTGGTAGTAGAGAATTTAGATATGAGAATTTTGAGTTTTAAGATAAAATATTAAATTTTAATATTATTATTGTTTTAAGATTTGAAGATGTTAAGAAAAAATTGAATTACTTATTATATTTTATGGAGATTTGGAAAAGTTGTAATGATGAGATGAAAATTTTGAATTTAAGATAAAAATTTTCAATTGCCAAACCGAACCTAAAAAATATTCAACTCAAATTATCTCACTACTATTCATAAATTATTTTATTACTATTTACAAAATTCTTATATCATCTCACTTCTCAAACCTGCCCTAACCCATTTGATTAATTTTGAAAAGAAAAAAAAATCAATTTCCATCTATTTAATTACTATTCACTAAGATATTTTTTTAAGCACGAGTTGCCCATAACTTAAATCATATATATAATAAGAATTTATAGTGTAGAATATTTAATTAAATAGGGTAAAATGACTTGAACTTAGAATCTCTGCTGAAATCATTAATTATCCCACAAGTTTGGCGAAGTGTGTACTTGAATCTGCACTGCGTGGAATTCATAAGAGATTCCAATTGAGGGCTTCAAACTTCAAACATATAATAAAAAATCGTTATTTACTGATAAAAAAAAAGTTCCTATACCCTGTGAAAGCTTGATTCCAAATTGCCATGGGTTTAAACCTTAGGATGTATGGCATCATGCATGCTTTCATAGGATTTTCTCAAATAAGTTCCTCTATTAGACTTTAGAGTAGACCAGTCATTTTATCAGATAAATAACAAAAAAGAACTCTTGAAATAGGTTATTGAAAGAAAGTCGTTGATGGTAGGAGAGGGAGGGGGGAGGTCATGTAATGGAAGAAACAAAAAGAAAAAAAAAAAGGACAGATTTTTGTAGTATTCAAGTTGAATTAAAACAAGGAGAGATGAAGCTGCTTATTGAGGAAGCATTATGCCTACCGATTCAACTTTTTGACCTTGATTGATGTCCTAAACTTGCTGCTCATCCTTCTACCTTGGTTTCATTACAGCCCCTGGATTTTTCTTAAAACCGGCCATTGGACACCAACCCTCCTAACACCATCCCTACTCTATATATATATATATACACACCCACTTCCCCCTCCATCAAACTCCACAATAAACTCTCTCTCTCTCTCTCACACACACAGAGCATGGCTCATCTGCTTGCAAAGTCCATATTTTACAGTACCCTTGTTGCAGCAATACTTATTTCAGTTTGCAAGCTTGTATTTTCTCACTTCTCTATACCTTTCTCCCCAGTCATCCTCCCTTTACTCCCATTCATTCTCTATTACTTGAACTCCATCTCCAACCCCCCCAACACCACCCTCCCTCCAGGCCCTCTCTGCGTCCCAATCCTTGGGAACTGGCTCCAAGTAGGCAATGATCTAAACCATCGCCTTCTAGCCACCATGGCTCAAACTTATGGCCCAGTATTCCTACTCAAACTTGGCTCCAAAAACTTAGCCATGGTGTCCAACCCTGAGCTTGCAAACCAAGTCCTCCACACACAAGGCATCGAATTCGATTCCTGCCCAAGTAACGTCATCTTCGATATATTCACCGGAAGTGGACAAGACATGGTATTCACAATCTATGGTGATCATTGGCGCAAGATGCACCGCATCATGACATTGCCATTTTTCACTAACAAAGTTGTGCACCAGCATAGTGATATGTGGGAGGAAGAGATGGATTTAGTTGTTCATGACTTGATAAAGGATGAGAGAGTGAGAGAGTGAAAACTAATTGTTATCAGAAAACGGTTGCAGTTGATGTTGTACAATGTCATGTACCGGATGATGTTTGATGCCAAGTTTGAGTCACAAGAGGACCCTTTGCTCATTGAGGCAACCCGGTTGAACTCTGAAAGGAGTCGGTTAGCTCAAAGTTTTGAGTATAATTATGGAGATTTTATTCCTTTGCTTAGACCATTTTTGAGAGGATACTTGAATAGGTGCAGAGATTTGCATAGTAGAAGGCTGGCATTTTTGAACAAATATTTTGTCGAGAAAAGAAGGTAATCTCATTTTGTTCCCTGGTTTTGTTCTTTTATACCAATTACAGCTAAGTTCAATGTTGTAACAGATTATCAGAACCCAACAATATTTTCCATTGCTAAAAATTTTCTTTGTTCTTATGCGTTCATAGAAAAATTATGGCTGCCAATGGAGAGAAGCATAAAATAAGTTGTGCCATCGATCACATCATAGATGCTCAGATGAAAGGAGAAATCAGTGAAGAAAATGTGTTATACATAGTGGAGAACATCAATGTTGCAGCAATAGAAACAACATTGTGGTTCATGGAGTGGGCCATAGCTGATGTAACAGCCCGCTAGAAATTCAATTGTGAAATTTCTATTAACTTTAGGAACCTCGTGAAAACCCCATAAGTTTTCACGAATCCATTAATCGTATTAGTTTTTGTCTAACTACATAGTTAGTGTTATTATTTACTATGGTATCAGAAGTATGTTTTTGATTATTGGAGATAGTTAGAAGTGTCAAAATGTATTATGGTTTGTGCCATTAGACTCGGAGGGTTATTTAAAGTCTTATGGCGCAATAACATTTTTTCATATTTTCGGACAAAACGTTTGTTCAAAACTGTAGATATTATTGGATAAAAAGAAATATCTTGAGGTAATTTTCATGAATATTATTGGGTAAAAATATTTTGAGTTGATTTTTATAGATATTATTAGATAAAAATATCTTAAGTTGATTTTTTTGTAGATACTATTGGATAGAATATTATGAGATAATCTTTTATAGATATTTTGGATAGGAGAAAACTATACTCAACTCTCAACTCCAGCCTCATTTCTTCCATATCTCATCCATAAATATTTCCAGCCACCTCTCCCCACGAAATTATCTTCATTTACACTTTCCATTGAAAGAATATCAAACTCTCTCTCGGACAGCTTTTAGGAGGTCTTTTGCACACCTATTTCGAAGCTTTTGTAAGTATTTTATCATAAAGTCTCCTTCATATAAGTTGTTCCTTTTTTAGTCTAGTTTACGTGGATATCTTATTTGTCCCATTTGAAAATCATTTGGTCAGTCAAATATTGTATAAACTATAGAAATGTCATTCTGGGAGATAAACTGGAGAATATGTTATAGTTTGGAATTTTTGACCAAACTAATGGATAGATATTGGTCTGAAATTTTTATGGAGTATTGTTAACATGTGTATATGATTATTGGTTGAGGATTTTTGCATGATTAAAGGTTTTGATGAAAGATTTTCTTAGATTTAGAAACTTAGAAACTGGAAGAGGAAAAAAAACAGTTTCTGTTTTGAGAAAGTTTAACTCTTTGGTGGTCTAAACCTATTCCAATGACTTTGATAATTTTATTGGAGGATCCTAAGCATCTTATATACATGTTATATTATTATTTTGAAGATATTTGATGTTAGTTTTAAAGATATGAAATTTTATGCAAAGAGATATTCAGATAAGCCAAAGTGTGGATATTCTTGGCTAAATTTATGTTTTGATTAATTTCTAATCATGTGATCTTGAATTAGAAGCTTATATATATTTTAGGACATCTTTTTAAACCATGTGATGGTTTGGTTTGAAGATCATATATTTATAAGTCATAGATCAAGAGATTTATCAAAACTAGTTGAGGAAAAAGTTTCTGTTTTTGGACTAAGTGTAAAACCAAAAACTCCAAATGTTATTTTGTGATTTTGGTGACTTTAGTTTGATGATTTAAAGCATGGTTGATGTTAGGATGATATTATGAATATGTTAGAAGTAAGATTTGATTTTTGAAATTCTTGGAGATGTTTTGATTTAAGGTCAAAACTTGTGATTCAAGTGCTTGGATCTTTTTACAAAAAAGTTTGGTGTTAATTATTAGCTTTTTCTAAATGGATGTTTTAAATATGGTTTTGAACTTAGGATTGGAAGATGTTTGTTGCAAAATTTTGGTTTAAGCATGAGTTTTGAAGTTGGAAGGAATTGCAACAAAAATCAAGGGAAATGGCCTATGGATGTTTCGGCCATAGTGTGTTCTTCATAGTTGTGTTTTGTTTTTAATTTTTCTGAGTTGATATTTAAGTTTAGGACAAAATTTACATAAGAAATGTAAATTTTGGAAACTTTTAGAGTTAGTATGCAAAATCCTTAAGTTATGGGTAAAACGGTCATTTTCCCACATGTAGAGAGTAAAATGAAAATTTTACTCTTTAAGTTAGTATTTTCCATATTTCAAATTATTAGTGATTTAGTTCTAACTTTTAGAATCACTAATTACAGTTCCTCGTGGTCGCACTTGAAGTTTTATAAGAAACGCGGAGATCGAGGTAAGTTAACTTTTAACTTACTAGCAGTCTACTGTGTATATGTGCTAAGTAAAGGAACTACAGTGTATGTATGTGTGTTATAATATATGTCATGTCATGTCAAGTCATCACGTAATTATTTGTTATACAGAATTTATTCTGTCATCAATTTTTATCTGTTACATAATATATTCTATCATGTATTGTTGTACATTACAAGTACATCATGCTAAGTATGCCATCTATTACATGTATGTCAAGTCATGTAATATTCACTGTTGCAAGTATGTCATGTTAAATATGTTGTCTATTATATGTTATGTCATGTTACGAAATATTTCTATCTCAAGTTGGTCATGTATTTCAAGTTATGTTCAAGTCACGTTATGTTACGTCAGAGCTTCAGTCCTTTCGTATTCCAGTCACATTTCATCTTGATTACTTATGTATGGGGTCACAGCAATTGTGATGCATACACTACGTGAGACACATCAATTGTGACACGTAGAATACATGGGGCCACAACAACTGTGGAGTGTGTATTTAAGCAGTTAAAGAATAAGTTTCCGTAGAATACATGGGGCCACAACAACTGTGGAGTATGTATTTACACGTAGAATACATGGGGCCACAACAACTGTGGAGTATGTATTTTTCATGTTAAGTCAAGTTTGTGGAAAATACATGGGGCCACAACATCTGTGGAGTATGTATTTACACGTAGAATACATGGGGCCACAACAACTGTGGAGTATGTATTTTTCATGTTAAGTCAAGTTTCAGAACAAGTTCATGATAAGTTAAGTTTCATATCATGTTCATGTTAATTCAAGTTTCAGAGCAAGTTCATGCTAAGTCAAGTTTCAAATCAAGTTCATGTCAAGTCAAGTTCAGTTCATGTTTCAATTTAAGTTATGTCAATTATGCTATGTTGTACGCTAAGTTATTCTTTAATTACTTATGAATTTGATTATGCATTTATACTTTTACTGTTATCCATGCATCATTAGCTTGTGTGGAAGTTTTTTGTTAACTTACTGAGATTTGTAATCAAATCTCACTTTGGTAGTCCCAACTACCATTCCCCCCGAATGGTAGATCTTGTTACAGGACCTGAAGGAGAATCAAGAGCTGATCAACTAGACACAGTTGACTAAGCGACGGTGCGACATCAATGTTAATATAGTAATTAACGTAAATTACTACTTGTACGATTGAGTTGCATCTCTAGTACTTTTTGGATCATAACCATTTTGGACTAGTGTTGTGATCTTAGTTGTTCAATGGGTTTTTATGTATGAAGTATGTTTTAAGCATTTGGGATATTTTCAATTTGGTGCATAGTATTGCTAAAAAAAAAAAAAAATTATCCGCTGCGAATATTGCATATTGTTAGATGCATGTTAGGAACATTGCATCTTATATGTCATGAACGGGGGCAGGTAACCTTGTGTTGCATGTCTCAACGCTTCAAATGTCCGTCCAATCCCAAACGAAATTTGAGGGCGTCACAGCTGAGCTGGTAAACAATCCGACCGTTTAATGCAAGATCCGGGATGAAATCTTGACCATCTTAAAGGGCCAGGTTGTGACAGAATCTAACCTTCACGAACTACCATATCTCCAGGCCACAGTAAAAGAGACACTAAGGTTGCACACCCCAATTCCTTTGTTGGTACCCCCATATGAATGTTGAAGAAGCAAGGCTAGGGGGTTATACCATTCCTAAAGAATCCAAGGTAGTAGTCAATGCGTGGTGGCTGCCAACAACCCTGCATGGTGGAAAAATCCTGAGGAATTCCGGCCGAAAGGTCCTTAGAATAAGAATGTTGCACAGACGCTCTGGCTAGTGGAAAAGTCGATTTTCAATACTTGCCATTCGGAATGGGTAGGAGGAGTTGCCCAGGTATCATACTTGCATTGCCAATTTTAGGCCTTGTCATTGCCAAATTGGTGTGTAGTTTTGAGATGAGGACAGAGCATGGAATAGAGAAGATAGATGTGAGTGAAAAAGGGGGACAGTTCAGCTTGCACATTGCAAACCATTCCATTGTCATCTTCGATCCGGTGACAGCATGAGACAAACAGCCAAAGATTCAAAGGCTAGGGCAGTGCTATTTTTGTTGTTGTTTTGATTGCTTTTACTACATTATTGTCATTCATTCCCAATCCTCTGCGAGTAAACCGTCATCTTCGATCTGGTGACGGCATGAGACAAACAGCCAAAGATTCAAAGACTAGGTTAGTGCCGTTTCCGTTGTTGTTTTGATTGCTTTCACTACATTATTGTCATTCATACACAGTGAGTAAACAAGGGCATGCACTCTAGAGATGAAAGGACGAGGACCACATGATACATATGTAAATCTCCCTTTATTGAAATAAAGAGTAACATTAGTTTCAAAGATAACCTGGAACTGCGGCTCGTCCCGTTAGTTCTGTTTTACTCAATTCGCATTCAACTTTTGAGGAAATGTCTGTAATTAATTCATTAATACGGTATTCTACACGTTTCTCATGCTCCAAGTGCCAAATAGAACCTAAAAATAAAATGTTTCCTCAAACCCTATGTTCTTCAAAATTCCATCAGATAATTAAGGAAGGCATACATTGTGCTCAAAACAAGCATTATAAATGACAATGGGAAGGAGAAAGAAAACCGGATAGACAAAGTAACCTAATGACAGAAAAAGATCAAATGTGAAAACTGTTGATAAACTTGATATTATTTAATACAATGTGGATAGAAAATTGATTGAAAAAAGAAAAAGAAAAACAACTATAAGAGAAAGCTACAACGAACTCAATTCAATTAAAAACAAATAAAAAAGAGAGAGGGAAGAAAAACCAAAGTCAACTAGCTGCCCAGCCTGCCCTAGCAGGATACCCCACATGCTGATCTGGCATTTACTAAGGTCAACGCATCTTCATCCCCAGTGGTGCATGTACTAAAACAGTACATAATGGCCTGCAGGAAGATAAGTTACAGATACAGGGAATTGGCAAACATTATACCTCGGCGAAGGCTTTCACTAGCAGCTGCAAATTTGTTTTCTAAATCAACTTCTCCTACAGCATTAGCAGCAGCACGCAACTGAAAACAGGAGAGGCAATCACAAGTACAGAGCATTATATCAGGACATACAATTCCAGCATCAAATCATTTAGACACAAACAAGAAACTGTTGGGGAAATATGGCCAAGCACACGTGTGTGCACGCGCCTGTTTAAAAAAACTGAAATTCACATTCTATGCAAGATCTAAATAGCACTAGTTTCATACTACATGTTGACCAAACGGTTTCAGGAGAGTCACCCAGCTAGCTAAAAAATATCACAACCCAAACCACTGTCATTTGGGCAAACCCATGGGAGGTCAAAATGGGACAACACACTAGCAATTCCTTATAAATGTGAGAAACAAGTGCAAAAAGTTAACCTAAGAAAAGAGTTCACCAAACAAATAAAATGATGGGATTTTCATTCCCTTCAGTTTGAAACTCTCATAAACTTATATCCTCTTTCATGCTCCACAACTTGTGCTTATCAGACAATTCCATTTAATTTTGTGCTTGATTTTCAGTTTGAAAAAATCTAGTTGCAAGCACAACTGTGTACTAATATGTTCACCAAACTAATGTGATTGGTCAAAAAATAGATTTTATTGAAAATAGTGCTAATTTAAATTTTGAATATAAAGGAATCAGTATTGATATGCAAATTAGTAATCGACTTTGCTTGTACGTACCAAAGCTCTTTCAGTTTTACACATCCTCCATCCCTTATATGCTATTTGTCTCTGGTAAACCTTGCTAGTTATCTTATTTTTCTTTCTTATTTGCACATACTAATATTCTTGTACCAAATGCTACATCACTGACTGATGCAAGATCAAACTCAACACCAAAAATGAAAGAATGACATCATACTGATTGATCAATTTACCTGATTCAAAAACTCATCAAGCCTTCTAGCACTTCTAATAATGCTACCCTCAAAAACATCTGTCATCTCGATAACCTCCGCAAAATTTGCTCCCTAAAGAAGAATAGATGCATAATGGCTCAGTAACAAACTAGCAAACAGTGAAGAGAAGCGAAAGCAGAGGGATAAGATATACAATTTTTTTTTTCTTTTTTACTTTTTTGTGGGGGGAGAGGTTGATTAAAAGCAACAAACTTAAAGAAATCAATTGATTTGATATTGCAGCTATTGTTTGTTCTTCTATTTAACTTTGCTTTTTGTTATTGCAGCTATTGTTTGTTCTTCTATTTAACTTTGCTTTTTGTTTTTTTCCTTGTTTCAAGTAAATAACATTTTTTTATTGGCACTGGGTGTTCGAGAACAAAGTCCCGACTAATCCCATGGCTACACAGGCCCCGGTAAGGAGTTTCTTGCAAGTGCACCTCGGGTAATTCAAAGGAAAATTCCCCCCGTCCTAGTAAAACATATTCTACAAGTCTTGACACACCCTTAACAATATATACAATCACCCCTAGAATTTTAAATTTGCACACAATTTTGAGTAATAGAATTTATTCTACAACTCTAGCGTACCCACATGTTTTTCAGGAATAAGAGGCTAGAGGTGTTGTTCCAATGTAATAGACAAATTCTATATTTCATAAGTACCCACATGAAACACTTGATAGACGCAAGACCTACATCCTTTTGAAATAAATGACAAAAAGGTTCAAATGTTATGACAGTTAAGATAGTAACATAACCTGTGCCTTGTTTATTTTTAACCTAGTTAGGGTAACTTTCATGATTAAGCTATGAAGTTCATCTTGAAAAAGGAAAAATTTTCCAAGGTGAGTCTCTAATATTTCCTACAAAGGTTAAATTTGTTTTTGGGAAGGTTTTTATGTTTAGGCACTCTTGAAAATTGCAAACCCAACGAGGCACTTATTAGTAGATCTACAAATAGATTCTACATATTAGCAATAAAGATCTTACAGGTTTGGAAGTTAGTAGTTACCTTGAAATGAGTCTAGTTTATTTTACTTTTGATCATTTCATACCTGCTAGTATGTCAACAAGAACCCTTTTTTTTATAGGTGCTATTATGTCAACAAGAACCTACTTGGTTGTTTGACCACAACGTTTTTTCAGAACTAATAACATACTGATTATATCTATATATATATATGAACATCGAACAGCAACTCTAGCAATGCGAATATAGACTGACCTTTGACCAGCAATAAATTACATCCATCAAGTACGGCCTTACAGTTGATTCCACGTACTCATCCACATTTATCTCCAATTTGCATTCATATTGAATCTACAACATAGACGAGTATATATAAATATTCAATTGCCAAATTAAATTCGTGAAAAAGAAAAAAAATAGCCAAATGATTAAACACCTCCGCTATTCTTCTTGCACTTTCTTGAAGTTGTTGTAAGGGTCTGGCTAGCTCAGTTCGCAGTTGTATCTGCTCACTAGATTTGTCTCCTGGTATAAAGCAACTTGCAAGAGCCGCAATTTGGTGATGATCAAGATCATTGAACGTACCTGATCAAGAAAGAAACACTCAGAATTCATGATCATATCAAGGCTACATAATAATCTTCATTATATGGGCAGCAATGGAAAGTGTGGATGAAGAAGGGCGTTTAGAACTTGAACCAACAATTTATTGAAGTTTCAACTTTTAAAAATATAGTGTTTATGCTTTACATGCAACTTTTACTGCCTTTAAGTTGTTGTATGTGAAAAACATATCTTCCTTAGGCTGTTGACCAACAAAAAGTTTTCCTTTGGGACCAACAAGGCATACTTTGCACTAGGGTAGAAGCCATTTTCCCTATAGGCATCCTCGCTCCCCCAGCTTCCTCCTTTCCCTCGCCTCTCTTCCCAAAAATCATCAACCCGTAACCCACCCCCAACCCCGCCCTTTGTCTCCCTCCTACCCCAACCCTATCTGAAAATCACTGTCCCCTACACCCTAATCCTCCTTTATACTGCACCATGAAGTGCAGTCAAGCATGAAATTTCCGGCTATGAGAGAGCTCTGCTATTGCTGTGTTCAAGTGCTGCTAAGAGTGTTTGCTCAGTTTTCCTCCCTAGTTGCTTTTGTGTAAACTGTGCTACTGGGGTTTTGTATGAACTGAAGCTGTAGTTGTATCTGTTCTTGGGTTCGATCCCCTAGTTGTTTCAAACTGGGTTGCACCTGGCAGGGATTCCAACTATACCAGGCAATTACCAGGTTGCTGTTGTATTTAGCTTGCTCTCTGATTGCTGCTGCATCTGATGAGTTTTAGCCATTCTATCTGACAAAACATGATGGCTGTGCTACTGGGATTTCTTTTTAAATGTAGAATGTCTATTGAGTTGTTTAGCTCCTTTCTGGCTGCTATGATACCTGCAGCAACATTGGGTGTTTCTAGCTGTAGAAAGGGATGTTTCAATTGTGTTTTTTATGTTGGAAAATATTATCAAGATTTTCTTTTTGGTCTCCACCAAACACCTAAAGTAAGTTATTTCCTCTCAAAATATTTTTGAAACAAAAGTTATCTTATTTTCCTCATTTAACGACAAAACAAACACAGCCTTAAAACTTCAGGCTGGGCAAGAAAGACAGAGTCAAAGACACGTGTACTTTTTCCTTCTTATGAGTCCCCAGTTCGGCAAAATCAGTCCTGATCTTATAGCATGTGCTAACTTCAGTTTGGCTAGCCCAGTCCAACCTAACCTCACTAATATTGAGCATGAAGTAATAGAAGATTTTAAGGACCACAAAAAGAACAGTGCATGTACCATTAAACATCAGTTCAGTGACGAGGAGCTCATCGCCTGTGTCTATCAAGCAGGCTGCCCGTCCCTTCAACTGGACAACACCATCAGCATCAATATGACCGAGCCTTTTCAAGACCCGTGAACGGTTCTTAAGTTCATCACGGAATTTTTGAAGCTGCGAAATTGATGAGAGACAAAAAAATAGATGATAAGAGCTGATTGGCCAAGTGGGAAGATTAGAAGACATCTTTGAACATTAACAACTATCAATAAGCAAGGCTGCATGATTTTCCTTACTCTTTTGTAACATGAGCATATTCTCCACACGCTAAGGGAAAATATTTCAAAGAAGCATTGAAGAAACACAATACCTGGGAATCACGCATTTTCGACTTAAGTTGTTGAATTTCATGGTTCACTTCTGCTTTCCTCAGGAAACTTCTCATCTGTTGCACATCTTGGGACTATTTTTGCACAATGAAATGATTAAACAAAGTCCTTATGGTAAAGAAAAATATAAGGCAGCATGCTGCCTTCAAAAGCTTGATGGAACAATAGAATAGTAGAGTTATTTAGAAAAATAGGATGAACCTTCTGCAGTGGATGTGCATATATCTTCTGTTCGAGTTCCTCAATTTGGTTCACCAACTCCACAATTTCCGGATCTTTAATGCCCATGTCCTGCATTCCAACATTACAATTTGGAAATAGCAGAACACATCTAGTTACATTACATTGTCCCAGATTCCATCGAAATAAAATTACAGTGAAATTGGAAAGGGCCGAGAATGAGCAAACATGGAGAAAATCTATTAAATACTAGCTACGCAAATGATCTAAAAAAACATAGCATTTGAGAGGTACCAATGCAACTATAAACTAATTAAAAAAAAAAAATCAACTATGAAACAACTAGAAATTGTGAACCAACTTATCAAAAAAACATCGACTATGAAACAACCAGAAATTCCGTTATGCCCATGTAATTAAGATGTTACTCCAAACGGAGCTAATAAGAACAAATTTAGATGCAGCTACATTAAGAAAAATCAGATTTTTGCCTAAAATAGTACCAAAAAAATCATGTAACAAAAAAAAATGTTTGATTAAATGCTATTTTAATTTCTGAGCTGAGGGTAATTCGCTCTCAATACCCATCACTGGTTATCGTACCACCTCAAGGTCATGAACATAGGAACCATGGTAACAAAGTGATAGATGACATCCTAGAGCCCATATGTAACAAAACAATTACACACACCATTTAATAGTTACCTCCACAGGATTAAGCTTGGGAAGGCCTTGTGGAAAACGTGTTTTCAGCTCCTGTATGGCAAGCAATATACTTTGCCTCGCTTCCAAGGGCCGGAGATCAGAAGGAATGGATACCATCAGTTTGCTTAGAGCAGAAATTAAGGGCAATTGAACAGGTACCTACAGTTAATAGAAATAGATATTAAAATCCCAAACAATCATTTCATAGAGTTGCACAAATAACTACACTGAACCACAACTAGAATTATTGATACCACTGCTGCACATCTCAACTCACCACATGCATTTCACCCTTTTCTCCGGGATGAGGTGGGCATGGTTTTGGCCGTGAACCATTCTCACTTGAACCTGGTGAGCAATGAAGTAAAGTATCTACTATATATCCAACCCCACGCGATGGCAATGCACCTACTCCAGCGGAGGGCTTTTTTATAACATTAACCACAACCCCCCAACCCCAATCTGTTCCACCTTCCCTTATCTTGACCTGAAATCAGAAAAGCGCTTCCAAGCGAATACAAAAGCTTAAATGTACCATGGACTATTATAACATCAGCCTAAGACAATGCATGCACTAAAAAACAGAAAGAACTAAACAAGAGAAGATAATTACAAGAAAAGATACACAGAAAAAAAAAATGACAATGAAATTATTTATTAACTTACATACTGACAAAAAAAGTACCTAAAAAAAATAGAAGTAACAAATCAAAATTTGTCTTATAAAGCAGTTCTGTTCAGGAAAACACTGCTAGGATTGGTCAAGTAACCCAAAAAAAGGACATTAAAACTTTTTTGATACGAAAACAGAAAAGATACTGCCAATATGCCACATTATCACATACCAGCCGACCAGGACGAAGATGGTACAGAACCCTTTCGGGCCTGGTTATTTCAGCCATCAACTTCTTCTCAAGTTGGGCTATATCTAGTTTTAGCTTATGATATTCAGCAACTTCAGCCTACAGAAAAACAAACAAATTTATAGATATATAAATATATACAATTGAAACACAAGCATTAGACAAAAAAAAAAAAAAAAATGAACGATTGAGTGACAAAAGTTACCTCTCCGGAAGCATCAAGCACCACAGCTTCCTGCTCCAACTTCGAAACTTTTTTCCCTATATCAGGTAAGGCCTATGCAGAAGAAAAATACTAATGAAAAAACATTATACAGCAGTAATGATAAAAATGAAATAAAGGTTTTAGCAAAACCTTCTCGTGCTGAAATTGATGGAATGAATTCCTGATTACATGCTCAGCAGTAAACTGGCCTTCGGCACGACTCAATAAATTCAAAATCGAGTAGTAGCTCAGCCTGAAAGTACTAACTAGCGGTGCAGGTTTACCCAAAACCATGTCCTTGAGTGAATTCATCTCCATCTGTGAAAAATAGGCAGACACCATTGATTTGATGAAACCAAAGACCAAATTGTCTTCTCCCTCATTTTTGAAAATCCAACAAGATACTATGAAAAGAATCAGAAAACATCACAAATTGAAAGAGTATGAAATGAGAATTATGAAAGTTTTGGAGGATCTAAAGAATTTGCATGCATATAATCATGTAATACAAAGAGGGCGAACTAGCAACAAAATCACCTGCTCATCAACCATTATGATACAAATACCACGCTCATCTTTGCCACGGCGCCCAGCCCTCCCACTCATCTACAATATCATTGAAAACTATTATACTAGTGTGTAAGCAGTCTCCAGATCCCAAAAAATGAAGTCTGCAATCACCTGTATATATTCGCCAGAACCAATGTAACGATGACTATCACCATCCCACTTCTTGACAGCTGTGAAAACAACAGTTTTTGCCGGCATGTTTAATCCCATGGCAAACTGTCACAAAGGAAGTTATTAAAAAGTTAGTCAATCGGCATTTTAGATATAGACTGAGGCAACCATAAAACTGATCAAGCAGATGCTTGGAGAAAGTCTTACTGTTTCTGTAGCAAAAAGGGCCTTTACAAGGCCTTCCTGGAAAAGAATCTCCACCAATTCCTTGATGACAGGAAGAAGACCAGAATGATGAACAGCAATACCTCGCTGAAGTAGTGGCAACATCAACTCAATAGCAGGTAAGTTTCTGTCTTCCTCATTCAAGCAGAGTATTGCACTACGAAAAACCTCTTCCACAGTATCTTTTTCCTCTTGATTATTAAAATCAAGCTTTGACATGGACATCGCATGTTGTTCACATTCTCTTCTACTGAAGCTGAAGATGATTACTGGTTGGAATTTCCGTTCCATAATCATCTGAAATTCAGAAAAACGGCAATTCAAGTACTAAACAAGGGTATTCAAGATACATGGTTATGCAAAATAAAACCAGCAAAAACATTTGTGGCTTTACAACTTACAATATGAAGTAAACCTGGATATCTGCTTGCCTTACATTATAATTGCTAGGTCATGAACATAAAGACCCCATTTTGAAACAAACAATGGTGAGTGTTGGAAATCTAGATATGTCAACACAATGGAATCCTAAACTACAGCAAGGCAATCAGACCTATGAGAGCACCACTTAGAAGTACAAAGAAAATTTACTGATGCTTCTAATCTTCATAACATCATAACAGACAGCAAAGGTGTTGATACTAGATCCTGTACAACCTACAAAAATTTTGTATCCCAAAAGCCCTTCTTAAAGAGACCCTTTACAAGCATGGATCAAAAAGGCTACAAACTAAAACATTCTGCAAACAGATCCCCATTCTAAAATATAGTCAAATTAATTATCAAACAAGTGTTTATATTTTTTTTTTTTATTGGCACCAGGTGTCCAAGAACAGCATCCTGACTAATCCCGGGGGTGCACAAGCTCTCAGCAAGCAATATCCCGCAAGTGCACCTTGGATAATTAAACGAGAAAATTCCCCAATTCGATAGCCCCTATAGATTGTTTGCACCCAAGGGGATTTGAACCTTAGACCAGGGGGGAACATAGCCCCAAGCCCAGGGCCTTTACCACTTGAGCCAACCCCAGTGGGTTATAAACAAGTGTTTATATCTAAAAAGCAAATTGCACCTAAACTCTCATTTTCATCAAAAAATTGCACCCAAAGCCTCATTCTCACCAGCGTTCCTCCCATTTGTCCCGTTAACACTTCATGCTCGAATCCAAAGGGGAACGATATGAAAGAATAAACAAAGAATGGATCACAACATCAAAATTTGGACCACCTGGTCCGAAAGGATAAAAACAAACAAATTTAGCACTTGAAACTGTAAGGCTCACCTTCACAATTTTGTATATGTCAGAACCACCAGAAGCATTCCCGCCTCTTGCAATCCTCCCACCTGCTTTGCCATTAGAGCCCTTGTTAACATCAAGTTTCTGTTTGGAGAAAGTATCCTGCAGCTTCACAAAATTGTCCTCCCTGAACTGCTCATTCTCATCGACCACAAGATACAAACCATTTCCACCCATGGGAAAAACATAATGCTGTAGAGGAGTCGGTCGGAAATCAGTGTACACAACATGACATGGCTGTTTGTGCACAAAACAGATCCACTCAGCAAACTCAGTGGCATTCGACATTGTTGCCGACAGAAATACCATTTTAATAGCAGGCGGCAAAAATATAATACTCTCTTCCCAAACAACCCCTCTTTCACGATCCTTCATATAATGGATTTCATCAAATATGACCCATGCGACTTCCTTTAAAACCTCTGATCCCCTATAAAGCATTCCCCTAAGAATCTCAGTTGTCATGACCAAACAACTAGCATTAGGTGACAAAGTAACATCACCTGTCATCAACCCAACATCTTTAAATTCCTGACTAAGCTCCCTGTATTTCTGATTGCTCAAAGCTTTCAATGGTGAAGTATATATAACCCTTTGCTTCTCTCTAAAAGCCATTGCTATCGCATACTCAGCAACTGCAGTTTTACCTGCCGAAGTATGTGCTGACACCAGAACCGACTCATTCCGTTCTAAGCATGCCACAGATACCTGCTGAAATGGGTCAAGAGTAAAAGGATATGTTTTCGCCGTCTTGCCATTATATATGGGATTTGAGAGTGTTCCATGACTCGATTCATCCTTGGTCGAAGTGTATCCGCTCGGAACCGCAACCTCATGCACACATGTGCGCATCAAATTGCTTTTATTTTGGAGAGAAGTTTGATTAGGTGTCCTTGTAACCTCTGATTCTTTGGGTTCTCTATGTCGATTCACAATAGACTCATGATTTATGGTTTCAGTGACCTCTGAATCTTCAGGTTCTCTCTGTCGTTTCGGAGCAGATCCTTGATTATGGATTTCTGCGACCTTTGATTCTTCAGGTTCAGGTTCAGGTTCTTTTCGTTTCCCTAGTGACGGAGATTCTTCCATAGTGAAAAATCAAACCTACTTCTCTTCACAAACTCACTTCAACCTGTCTTAAGCTCAGTTTAAGTTTTTTGAGCACTTAAACTAAATATTGAAGCTTTTTATCTGTTACACAAAACACAAAACAATAAATTGGAAAAGGTTCAGATTGAATACAGTGAACTAACGCCTTAGCCCGGATTCCAGAATATTTCCTTCATAAATGAAAGCCTGCATCGACATATACAGGAAAAACTTACTTGAAAGTAATCATACCTTGCTAACATTGAATATGGAAAAGCAAAAATTCTTCTTTTCTTTCCTTTTACCTTCATTTCTTAGTTACCAAACAGTCTTATGTTTAAAGTACATAAGAGTTTTTAACAACATAAGAAATGCATATATCAAACAACGCATATATATAATACGTAGAAGAGGAAAAGAGAAAGGGGAAATTAGGGTTTTTCATTGAAGAGAAGCTTTTGCATACCTGCAACGGCCACAATGCACCTGAATGGCGAAAATAAATTGCGGGATTATGCAATACTGCAAAATATCCGTCCGTTGGGCTGAGCGGAAAATATATTTGATCGTTGCAATTACTGGATCCAGGCCCATATATTTTATCGGTGCATTATTTTCCTCCAAACTATTTATAAAAATTAGGACTGGATCTATTCTCATTTTATTTCATATAATTATTATAATTTTTTTAAAATTTCTATGTAAAATATAATAAAAAATTTAACTTTTCTAAATTTTAAAACAAAATTAATATTAAAAAATATTATTATAATAATATTTTATTCAACTTTCAACAAAATATCTCATCTCATCTCATCTGAATTGTATAACCAAATGAGATATAAAAGTCTACATTTTTTTAAGACTTGAGTGTGCATCAAGCATATACCATGCCCATGCTTTTTTAAAAGTGTAAGTTAAAATATTATACCCCTCTATTAAAAAAGTATGTGCTTAATGAGAGATATAACAATTTTATAGTATAAAAAAATTATATTCTTAAGTCAGTATATAAAGCACACATAGTAAAGTGGTTATATAGTATAATTTGATTTAGAATATAAATTTAAAATTTTAAATCCTACAAATCAAATTTTATTATTTAAATTATGTAGATGATATCTTCTACATACTAGTTTGATAATAGAACAACTTTATTTTTTAAGAGTGATGCTAACCACATGGGCCAAAAACCAGAGTCAAAAAGGAATGGGCCATATTCTTACTCCATCTTTTTGTCACTACTTCGATTAGGCCTTATTTTCTTTTCGAGTAATGTTAATAACAAGTACAAAATGTACAAATCTCGTGCAAGTCTTTTGTAAAAACATAAATCACGTAAAAAAATAAATAAATTTTTCACACTTTTTCATGTTAGGATCCATCTTTTCATAAAAAAAAATAAAAAAAATTGTAATTTATACATCTAGGACTTGTATATATCATTATTCTTTTCTTAAACGGGTTGAAAAAAGCCAATGTTGAGGAAAACTGTCTCAACCAAGCATTACATTTTTGTAGTAAATTCATGTCGGTTCATTGGATGTACTCTTTAAAAAACACTGCTTATGCTTTATATCCAAAGGACAATTTTCCTCCAAACCAAGTTGGAAGAAACAACATCTTTAAAAAACTGTCGTAGGTCCTTTAGTTATTTGAGAAACAAATGTTTTTCTTTTTTAAAGAAATGGACACACGACAATTTAGAAGAGAACTCTATCAACCCAATACGGTGATATGCCCCACCATTACCAGCTTAGTGATCAAACGTGTCAATCAATGAGTCCAGTATACAAGCTAGTTCTTTCAATCTCGAAAAAGAGTAATGATACGCTTACAATTTTTTATTAGAACTGTACAACCATCTGTTACATTGAGAGTATTTAAATAAAATTATATTACTTTTATAAGTTATTTTATAAAAAAATCCCTCATTTAACATATGTCTGTATAAAAGTTGTAAAAGAAATTGTAATTGTATCATTTTTCACAGAAGACAAAAAAGGCTTAGATTTCAAACTCATCTCCTACCATACGGTAGAAATAGAAATAAGGACATTGTTACTCCCACCGCATGGAGCCTACTCCCGCTAGAACAATTTAAGTGTTTTTTTTTTTTTTTTGGCTTTTTTTATATATATTTTTTAATACTTTTAAAATTTTTTTAAAATAAAATTTCCAACATCATTAAGAAACGCTTTCTTAATTATGAAGGAAAAAAAATTAAAATTTTTTTTAAAAAAATAAAGCCCAGCAGTAGCCCCCTAGCGGGTTTGGTTAACATATCATCATTTCTTGATCTCAAGAATGGCGTCCGAACCAAGTGACCGAGTATCTTACCTTTCGGGTTTGGTTAAGTCGATAACCACCAAATCCAAACTTTTGTCGAGACTTCTCCAAACCATTGTTTTTTAATGTTTTTAGTTCATCCAGTGGATGGTTGTGGTTTGGCATGTGCACAAAAACTGCACAAGTACATATATTTCACAACTGGGAATTTTATACCAAGCAAATCTATTCTCTCACCATACACCACCTAGTAGCTCCTCCTGAAATTCATGTATATTAAGCAACATCATTGACGGATTGAAGAACTATACACTCGAACTAGGCCTTACAATTACATCCTTCTGGCTTTCTACATGGCACCTGAAGTGGGAGAACTACCAACACTAAATTGAATGGGCAAAACAATGTAGAATTGATCTCAAGACAGCACATATGGAAGATCTTAGGCACATTCCAAACTGGGTTGTTCACTAGTCTGGAAATACACCTTCATGGAATATTATTCATACCAATAAGAGCCATCATTTGGTGCCGTGAGAAAAGCTTCTCTCTCCATTTCTCACCTTCTGCATCACACTTCCAGTAACAGCGCCAAAATACAAGGAAATATCCACTCCAACTACACAAGGATCACTTCTCGGTGGGCCTGCACCTGGAAAATCCAGTTGTGGCATACAATTAATACATGCCATATGGAAACCTATGAACGTGTTACTACAAAGTGTATTAAGTTCCCAACCGTGAAGAAGAATCGTTAGCAATTAGGACTAAATTAAGCAATTCCACCATCAGAGCTGCTGCAGGCTTGATTCGGAGGAATGCCGCTACCAAATTCTCCATCCAAGCTCATTTGCTGGACTTCTTGAGGGGACAAGATCCTGATGTAGCGAACGCAGTTAACAAATTCCCTGAAATACCCAGAAACAGAAAAGGTAAGAGACAGACTACAATGTTGACAAATTTTATGGTTTCACAAGTCTGGTAAATGTTATCCAACAATGTGTGACAAATTTTAACCACGCTCCAAATCTTCTAGTGGTCGATGTTCCACATCACAAGTGATTTTCCATGAAAAACACATTCCTTAGATCAATAAACCTTAACACACTTTGTAAGAAAACATTATAGGAGCCAGAAAACCTTGCTTCCCAGTCCTCTCAGGTAGATTTCGAATGTAAAATATGCACCCAATATGTGGCCTATATGGCATTATAAAACCAATTTTGAACCAAAGGCCTCGCCACTTTCTTTCCAGCAGGAAAGCCTACAAATGTGTGTGTGGTGCATATGCACATAAAAACTATTATCTGCAACCAGAGGACTGAAGGACATACTCCCAAGGGTCATCTCCCAACAAGAGAACATCATTTTCATGATCTACATAGACAAATTTCCAGCCAATTCTCTGTCTATCCTCCAACTGTCCCTCTATGCCAAACATTCGAGCAAGACCCTGTTTAAGCGCACCATAATCTACATAACGGGTGATATCGATGGACCTCCCCACAGCTCCACGTTTGTAAACCTTCAAAATAGGATTTGCCAAGTCAAAATCCAAGGTAAGTATGAAAAATCACACAGATAGAATTAGTGCCGGTTGGTGAAAGGTTTTATTTAAAGCACCACCAAACCTTGGTATATGTCCGCATTCGCTGGAACTGCGGTTGTGGGGCCCAAGGACCTCTGTTCATGAAGCTGCTATCATTTATTGTGGAATCAATTGAGTTGAATGTCATTTCTGGAACTCCAAAAGACTGAGAAACCATTGAGGATGAAAGGTCCTGCGGAGCATCTTTAGAGTTTTCATAGTTCACAAGCATGCCTCCTGAAGTGACATCATTATGGAAATCCTTTCCAAACCCATCCATGCCCTTAGATAATAAAGGATCAGGATTCAAGGGTATGCCCAATTGGCCATCAATAGGTTCATAAGGAGCATTACTCCTGGGATCTGCCTGAATTTCCCCATGCTGACTGGTGTCTCTGAACAACAATGATTGTGGATTGAAAGATATCGAGTTGTTATTCTGGTGCAAATGGACATCATTCTGTGAAAGGCAAACTGAAGTCGTCGAAGATGATGTGTCCAAGTAATCTGTCTGGCCAGCTGCAACATTGAGGTATGATTGTGAAGTGAAAAATCCTTGATTGTGATTCTTAGAGACGCTCAATGAAGGCTTTACATTTGGTTTCTGCTGCAAATCTTTAACAGAGTTAGCATTAGATGACACAGTTTCCAATGCACTTTGACTGATAATTGTGGCAGCAGATTGAGCCATGTCCTCCCCCATTGTTGTACTTCGATGGACCCTGCCATTCATCACTGGTTGAACCACATTAGAGCAGTTGTTCGTGGAAGGTGAAGTTGAACAAGATGGAACATCATCAGTAATTGCAGACTGCCCTGCTCCAGCAGCTGCTGTCACTAAACTGCTAGCAACCACAGATAGCTGATTGGAAGATGAGGGAAGGCCCACATGCCCCGATATTTCAGGCAGAATGCCAGATTGCTGGTGTTGAAGCTTTGGCTGCTGGGGCGGCTGAGAGAGATGAATATTTGTGTGGCTGTTATTCTTTATCATCTGATGTCGGACAGTGTTAGATTGAGGAAGCGAGGTTGCTTGAGGGAGCTCCAGTATTTGGGTAGGTATCATAGACCTAGAGAAGCTCTGGGACATATCTAACAGCTGCCTCTGAGGATCTTGGAGTTGTGTTAGTTGAGCCGGCTGTGGCAGGGTTGACTGTTGTGCTAGAATCGGTTGCTGCTGTTGCTGAAGTTTCTGTAAAAGTTGAATCTGAATCGGACTATCAGACATCTGTAATTGTTGGTTTACCTGATCAGGCAGATGGGGTTGAATAAGGTTTTGCTGTTGGTTCTGACCCATACTCTGTGGTTGGTGCTGTTGCTGTGGGTTCTGAGAAATATTTCTATGAGACTGATGGTTTTGAGTCAATGGCTGTTGCTGAAGGACATTGTTAGTCTGAACAAGAGACTGAGGCTGCAGAATTTGGGTTTGAACTTGACTTGATGGAAGGTTTTGATTAACCATATTTTGCCTAGACTGTTGAGCAATATCACCCAGCTGTTGTTGTGGTTGAATGATGGATCCTAATGGGTTCAATGTTGATGGTAGCTTTGGGAGTTGATCAAACTGTTGTGCTTGCTGAGGTAACCTCGGGGAAGTGAACTGCATGTTGTTTGACTGAGGTATTTGTGGTGCTGACAAGCCTAACTGACGGGAAAGATCTGCTGCTCCATTAAGACTTTGCAGAACTGGTCCAGGCATAGAATGAATGTAATTTGGCTGTATCGAGTTAGACAGGCATGGGTTTTGTTGCATATTCATCCACTGGACTAAACTTAGGCCAGGAGGAGCCTGAGGATCCTTCATGCAGATATCATCACCAAGCCAAGGCATTGTCCTTCTGAATAAGGCATCTAACTCAGAGGATTCATCATCTGCAATAATGCTAAGGTAAGTCAAATGTCCTCTCACCAAAATTGAATATAGCCATCTTTTTACTTTCTGACTTGGCTAGAGTAAT
Source organism: Carya illinoinensis (assembly GCF_018687715.1). Lineage (NCBI taxonomy): Eukaryota > Viridiplantae > Streptophyta > Magnoliopsida > Fagales > Juglandaceae > Carya > Carya illinoinensis. The sequence goes on along the minus strand of NC_056766.1, from coordinate 40,325,587 downwards.
TAAAAAATGGTATACAACCAAGTCACAGAAAGAACGAGAAGCCTCTTTGAGATTTCAATCATCAGCATAAGATATTTCACACGATCAACTTTCAAAAGGCAACTCAAAAGCTACCTTTGAAGGCCAACAAACACTGACCAAGACAGAACAAAAAGAAAATCTATCTCACGAGATATTCATGTTTTATTGGATAATTGAGTCAGATGATACCTTCAACTACTAGAGGAAAATTAATTGCACTAAAGCAAATAGCCTGAGCAACAAATGACCTAGGTGCTATACAAGCAAGAATCATTTCCTGGATTTATGAACAAAATGACACAGAAAAATAATAGAGACTAAAATTTAAACAACCACTGCTGACAAGATTTAAGGTTGCCACAGAACATTTTGTACCTGGCATTCCTGGCTGCCTTGGACGCTTTGATCTGAAGTACGGAGGGGGGCAGATAAAAAATGGAGCAGTTACTGGTTCAATTTCCCAGATTGAGACCCGGCTACGTCTTTCCCCAGCTGTTGACTCATCCCAACCAACCTGTTAAAGAATATGCAAGTGATTAACATGGTAATCTACACTATCGATAGTGAGAATATGCCTACTGAAATAGCAAAGACATCCCCGAATTTCCACCTGCAAATTACGCCACTGCGAGTTCTTCCATCTAAGAGGGTCAAGATCACTAATACCTGTGATTGTACCCATATACCTGCAGAAGAAACACTTTTTTCTTTAAGACCAAAACCTTTGAAAAGTTCAGTTATCCCAAACAAATTTCTTCATATCTAAGAATGCCATTGCCCTTCTCATTTCTCAATAAACTAGATCAACTATTCAATAATCATGGTTAGAGTTAAATATAAATAAAGAACCAATTAAAAAGAAGCCAATCTTGTCTTCTTCCGTCAAGCCTCCATCAGCATTCCACAATATGAACTTTGAGCACAATTTTCACAAGAATTGATGCCATATTATTATGATATTATCAACATTCTGAGCAAGAATAACAATTCAAATACAGCTACCTTCTTGTTCCTGACTCTTCTGTTTCAAACATCATTCGAAAGCGCATGCCAGGTGATATTTGGTTGCTATATACAGCCTTGTAGTACTTGGCTAAAGGGATGACAAACTCTGATGGACTTGCCCTGCATATACAAAGGATACTTCCGTTTGATTCCTAGGTATGGAGAAATTAATTCATTTGACCTACAACTAAGTTTATGCAATCAAAATCTAATAAAAAAAATGTAAGGAACACTTAATCACTGAAAATATTAGAAATAGGAAAATGAAAGATATTGACCTTGGATTATAAAACACGGTGAATGGGCTATTATTTGCAGCCGCATGGGCTGCTGCTGCTAGAATCCCTATATGCATACTATCACTAGACAATACCGATGATGATAGATTGGTGGGTTGCCTGTTAGCCCGTCTAATGCCCAAAAGAAGCTGCTGCTTTTCGTCCCTGCTTACAAGCATTAAATACCATACAGTTAATACAGGGGTATTTGTTTGATTTGAAAAGTTTGGATCAAACTAGATTTTGGACCCTGAACCATATGTAAAATTTCAAACTCCTAAAAACAAACCTAATTATCAATTTAGCATAGAAGGTTTTTAAAAAGTCAAAATGATACCCTCACTATCACTTAAGAGTTACCCTACAAAAAGTAATTCCAGATATAAAACAAAACGACATTTTATGCACACACATCCTTCTAATGCTTAAATGAAACTAATCTCACAAAAACAAAACACTCAGATACATGTGAATCCAATATTTAAAAAAGTCCATTAAGTAAAAAACATTAAGGACCCCTAAACCCTGAATTAACAAGAAGATATAACTTAAAAAGCCATGTCTGCTTTATACAAATGTGCACAAAAATTTTGGATAAATAAGAAATCATTGTTATTATGGAAATAATAAGTAAAGATCAAATTTGAGATGTTTTTAAAACTTGAAGGAGTAAATTGAAATAATTGACAGTTTGTGGATGAATTGGAATCTAATACATGCATATAAGTGATGTATTAAGAAGTATACTAAGAGACTTATATGAAATGCATTACGTTATCGGCAACTCCAAAAAAAAGTCTGGAAAGTCCCTATTCGTGAAAGCTACCTAATGAATAAAACAGAGTCGCCAGCCAAAAGCCTCTTTCCGCTAACAAATAGGCTCCATCCAGTTGTAAGCAAGTGACGTTTTGGTTGTCCTGGTACAAGGGAAAGCAGGAGTTGGCCAAAGATGTTTATAAAGGAACAACAGAAAACGTGATAATTACAGGTAAAGATGATGTGTTGCTATGCTTGGGAAATGAATTCTAAAGTGGAATTCAAAGTTGGGATTTTTCATTTGATTAGAAAGAAAGTTACTTCAAAGAAAAATTTGAAACTTTGATCTTAGGAGTTTTAAGCTTTCAAATCCCAAGTTTTGGTTCAACTGTAAAATTTTTCAGATGGAAAAGAACATACCACGGTAGATATGGCGGAAAGTCCATAAATTATCATGCAAATCCCGGGCCACCAGTTCTTGAGCAGGTGGTTGCATATTGAAATCCTATACAGAAGCACGAAGAATATGAAAATTGGAATGAACCCACAAAACCATTGAAATCAAGCATATCGCTTACAAGAGCAGGAAAAATTTTCTCTGCAGCACGGCGTGGCACCGAGAAACCTCCATGGGTACTTGTATCACTTGCTGTCAATGTTTTACAGAAAAACTCTGGTTGGGGCTTATTTGTCTTGAGTGCAAGATCTGATCTCAATAACGCATCCTTGTCAAACTGCATATGAAGTTTGATAGATTCAAAATGGGTTGCTAATTTGGGACAATCTAAGTTCAAATTCAGAAGTCCATAAAGATTGAGTAATGTATACTTTTTCTGTAGCTTAGGAATAACCTAATTCACATAGCATAAGCTACCATGTGACTTAACAACATCAACAGCTTTGGGACGGAATAAAGACGCTAGTCATTTTGGTGTCAAATCCAACTTATAAAAAAATGGTGTCAAGTCCTTACAGAATGATAAGGCTGGAGTGTCATCTGAGCATAAACTTCATCTGTTTCTGGATCCGCCTAAGAATTCAAGCACAAAAAAATGGACAAGAACAAGATTAGTAATGAAATCAATATGTTTGGAAGGAAAAAGCCAGCTAATGTCAGCCATACATGCAGCGTGACATTGTGAAGGAGGCATAGTAGCTTTGAAGGTAGATTTGGGTAGTTTGGGATCTGTGCATCCACATCCTTCTTCATAGAAGCTGCAACCTGAAACCAGGATTGTCACTTTCAAGTCAGGACTCTGAAAGGAGAAGATAACATAAAGTACACAGTTCTTTTCATGGTACAATCATAAAAGAAACTGCATGCCTGTAGTTCAACAAAAATTTCAAGCCAATGAAATACCCATATTCCATTTTTTTTTTTTTTAACTTAGTTCAATGGCTAAAATACACTAGGATAAGAATTTTACAAACTATGATAAAACAAACTACTGGAGTGTATAAGTAGCAATAATAATGATATAATTATTTTGAGAGTAATAAAAGAATAAAATACATATAGTTCACACGAAATAAAATGGATGTATTAAGTAACCTCATAACTGCATCACACTAAAAAAATCCTGGTACTTAAAATGAAAGGCTTGCATAATTACAAAACAAAAAAATGCATCATCTCACCCTAAAAGGTAAAACGATATTTACCTACCAAACTCCCACTTTAGCAAAATCCGAAAAGACTTATCTTTTTTCCCTTTCACATAAACTTCCCTTCATTGATTTCACCAAACCGCCTTATTCATTAATTTCACCAAACCACTTTATATTGTAAGAATACGAGCAGACATAAATCTCCATACATATCTATAGATGAGCAATAGATACAAAAAAAAAAAAAAAAAACAAGAAATAAACAAAAAGAAAAAGAAATCAGGCAGTATAATTAGAGATAGAGACTAATACAATTCAGACGAGCAGAAACGGAGGAGTAGAAGTGAAGGTTAAGCAGAGACGCACCAACACGGCGCTGAATATCTGATACTACCCACCTGTTCACTGTGACCTTGAGGGAAGTAGACCACGTGGGTCCCAGCCGGCGGCAGGTTCACCAGCGGCCCGGCGCACGCTTGCCATAGCTCCGGGTTTATGCTCTTCTTGTCTCCTCCTGCACCACGTTTCACCCTCTTATTCGTCAGAGAATACTCCACCATGTCATTAATTCTTATCTACCCATAAAGCACGTTTGTTTCTCTAGAAACAGAAATGGAAAATTTGGAATTTTGCAAATAGAGAAGAAGCAGTAATAGGAGATTCTCTTTTTAAGTTCGATTTTCTGGGAGACGTTGGCAAATTACAAAGTCCGTACAAAACAGGCGCGTACACAACCGAAGAAGAAGATAAAGACAAAAGGGAAAAAAATAAGCGCAAAATCCATATTTTCTGATCCACCGATTCGTCCAATGCTCTATCACTCGTAGAGAGAGAAACAGAGACGAGTGGACATATAGATATAAACAGAGACAAAGAGCCTTTACCTTCGCAGGGAGTGGACGCTGCCGTGACGGAGCCGGCTCCGGCATTCGCCGGCGTCTTCATTGTGTTCTCCGGCGAATATTACAAAATGAAAAAACTATTGGCCAGGTAATTTCAACGGTCCATTGCTGTCTGGTGAATCCAAGCTCGGTTAAGTTCAGATAAGCAACAAAATCAAAAGCTTAGAAGTAGAGCAAACTTTTAACTTTCTCAGCTGACGAGCTCAGATCAGCTCAGGGAAGGACCAGAAAGCGACTTTCTGAGAATATACGGGGACCAAAAAAAAAACGAACAAAAAAGTAAAGGAAAGGAAAAGATTCCGGCCACCTCGTCGGAAAGTGGGAGTAGACCGACCGGCCGACAAGGGAGGGAACGAGGAAGGGAAAAAGGGTTGAGATTTGTTTGCTGAGTTCCTCAAAGACCAGACCAAATGCTGAAGCTCTGCCCCCTATCTTTCCCTACAACACCCAGACATCTCCCCTCCCTATTCTTCTTCTTCTCCCCCTCTCTCTCTCTCTCCTCTCTCTCCCCCTCCCAGGATGAGTGCTTTTTCTCTGTCCTTTCTTTCTCTTTATGTCTCTCTATGACCTTTGTAATGGCCCTGACAATTACACAATCCTAATTGCTAACACTTTTTTTCAAGAAATTCCACTGCAAATATTTTTTTTTTATCCTTTTTCTTTTCTGTTTCAGATTTGTTTTCTTGGGTTTTTATCATAAATTTTATGTCTTCTCTTATCAAAATAATAATAATATTCTCTTATTTATAAAAAAAAAAAGGTGTCTCATCCCAAATAAAAGGCTCAATGAAGACTATTGTTGTTTTTCTATTTATATATATATATATATATTCATATTTTTCTCATAATTAATTAGTTTTTATTTTTAAAATGTCCCTCCTGTTTCTTTCACAAGCAGCTAAACCCAATGATGTATAATTGTTGACCCATTTTTCTGACCATCACCATCACAATCACACTCCATTATGTGCAAATAGATTCTTTTTTAATCCACAACCTCCCCCTCCCCTTCTTATTTTTAAAACTTTTCTATTTTAGTTTTGTAAATTTATTTTGATAAAAAAAAAAATCATTGCACATGTACACACATTTATTATTCAGCATTGTCGTTATAATGTGCATCACAAGATATGTAACGTGTTATAAAGTACTATTACTTGTCATACTAATTTTAATTATTCTATGATATGGTCTTATATTATTAAAAATTACTTATTATATTTCACGTGTAAATTTATTATTTAATATCACATCATAAGATAGTGAGAAGATGATAAAAAAATAGATTTTTTTCTGTTTTATATTATAACATATATGTGGTGTCTTTCATAAAAATAATAAATAATAAATTGCATGTTGTCCAAACAAAAAGATTAGTGTTACATCTATAAAAAGATTACATAAAAAGTAATCTAATAAACTGACGTACATTCATGTAATCTATCAAATTTATTTTATAATAAAAGTAATTTTATAATATGACAAATCACATCAAGTTATATCAGTTTGTATGATTATTTTTACATAATTTTTTTTACTAAAGTATTTCAAAATAAAAATAAAAAATAAAAAATCCATTACAGCTGTTCCTTTTGAAGTTATTGTGTCAAAAAGAGAGAGAAAAAAAAAAAATATATATATATATATATATATATATATATATACAAGTAATCTAAATATCAAATCAATAATGCTTGTAAAAAGGCTGCTACATCTAGGATCTTTGATTTTTTTTTTTTTTCATCTTTTATTGTTGAATTGGATTTAATGTAATACTTTTAACTAAAGTAAATAAATTTTACCAATAGATTAATTCTGAGAGTAATATATATGCACCACCATTATTATGAAATCAAAATCAAGACTTAGTTAACAATAAAATAGAGCTTTACCCTAATTACAAGATATGCTTAGATAACATTATATGATAGAAAATACTTTAACCACAAATAAATTATATAAAAATAATCCTATAAATTGAAGTCGCTGGATATGATACATCAGATTATAAAGTTATTTTTATTATAAATTAGATCTAATAAATTCTATGAAACTATATCAGTTTGTAGATTTACTTTGTATAATCTTCTTATATTTATAGCAATTTTCTTATATGATTATTACAATTATTTGATCCTATTTTAATATTTTGTATTGAATTTAAATAATTCTTCGCCCGCGTTGCTCATAAACAATGGAAAAAGAGGAAATTACCCGCACGCACGATTACGTTATAAAATAATATTGAGTATTTAAAATTGCTCAAAAATTAAAACTTAAATTAAGCATATATCATGACATTTAAAATAAAAATAAATAAATAGATAGATAAACCCTCTATATTTCTTACCCAAGTCGAGAATAATGCAGTATTATGAGAGTCCAAGTGGCCTCACATGCAAATTGTACGGAATAAAAAAATTTAAAAAAAACTATAAATAATGATTAAATTAAGCAACTTTAATTCATAACTACACTTTATTATGATCAATAATAATAATTAATGGGGATAGTAAATGCTTCGTGACGTGGCAGACGATGTCGGGGGGCTTGGATCCACGTGCATAATACGGATTTTGACAGCACTGTTTTTAATTTTAGTATTTCCTTTTTTAAGTTTTTGTGATATTTTTTGCAAAGTGCACCCCCCACAATAAAAATTGTCAAATGTGGGATATGCGCTTGTGTTTTGTCAGTTTTCTAATAGCTTTCCCCTTTTCAAAAGTCACACTCGTTTATGCCCCTTTCTGTTTCTTCCCTCTTTGATGATTCTATTCACTTCAACGAGTAACTTTCATTGTTATTTATAGCTTTTTATTTTTTGTATTTTTTTTTTCTGGTTTACAATAGCATTTTATATTTTATATTTAGATGAAAAATATTTTAATCACGAAAATATTTTATAAAAATAAACATATAAATTAATATAATTTGATGTGATATATTAAATTATAAAATTATTTTTATTGTAAAGTTAATATAACGTACCACGTTAAACTACGTTAATTTTTAAACTTATTTTTATAAAATTTATTTGTAACGGTAGAACTTCTCGATTGAGATTGCAAACCCGAAACTAAGTAATGGTCTAACAAATACAGAAAGATTAATGCATAATAGCTTTTATGAAACAAATTATTTGTTTGGCTTTTATTTATTTATATATTAAAACATAATTTAACTTTTTCAAATCTTTAATGACCATGTCATGGAGTATATTAATTTAGTAGTAAGAGAATTAATTCTATATGATTTGATGGATAAAAGTCATTAATCTAAATTTTCATGAACGTGAAATTAAGAAGATCAGATTCATTATGATTATTTATGTAACTCGAATGAATATAATTTTATTCTCTTTATTATTAAGATTAGGTAGTAACTTAAATCTATCATGAATGCGAGTCTATTACTCCCACCATCTATATCCCTCTCGAGATCATGCTCGAGTAGAGAGTAGTAACATTTGATATCTCATTCCTTACCTTTTTAATTGAGGAAAAAAGTAGATGAAAGAGACTTAAAATAATCGGGAAAAACTCTAGTTATTATTCTTATATCACACACTATATATAATATTTTTGTTTTTTATTTTTTTCCTCGACAAGTATGTAGTATAATAATGATGAGTAAAATAATTCAGTTATTTTATCGAGAATAAAGTAAATCAAAATAAATATAATATATAGCGTGTAGGATGATGAGTAGTAAAACTCAATAATAAGAACTAAGAACCTGCCACAATAAGTTTACTTTGAAATTATCTATAAAATATCTCTAAACAATTTTTTTATTTAAAAAAACAAACGAAAATATGTATTTTAGTTGAGATGTATGGATTTAAACCGCTTCACACATATTCTTTACTCAAATTGATATTCAAAGTCAAGATAAAACGTTGAGTATCTGATATTCATCGTACCATCTAATCCAAGTAACTGTGGGTCACATCTTAACATCAGGTATTCATTTAAGTAAGATGCATTAGGTTTAGTACACGTGATCTCTCTTTATTATAACCCCCCAAAAATTGGATTACTATATTTACAAAGTTTATATCATGAAACTTAAATAGAAAATAATAAAGGAAAATTAAAGGGCAATATAAGGCTAAAACATTGTCTAAAGTCTAAGGCAAACACGTTATCCATAAAAGGATTACATAGAAATAATTTTATAAATTAATATAATTTGATATGATTTGTCAGATTATAAAATTATTTTTATAAAATAAATATAATGAATCAGATTAAATCATGTCAATTTATAAAATTATTTGATATAATTTATTTATAGATGTAACAGTACTTATTAAGAATTAAATTTTAAATGTAAAAATAAAAAAAATGTATTTTCATATTATGGTATATACTATATATTTACTGAATTTTTCAATACAATTATTCTTAATAATTATCGCACACGATGCAAGAGATCAGGTGTGGGTCCCATGAACCGTGTTTCCTGGCTTGGTGCGTGGTGGGGCCAATGCTTTGACCTTCATCAACTTTGTGCTAAATGGGATCCACCAATGGCCGTCGAGTTATTGAAGCAGATTGGGGAATGGAAAGAGATTGGATTTGTTTTTGACTTTAGATTACGATAATACTTTTTCTTGGTTCCTTATTTAACATCGAAAAGATAAAAAAGAAAACTAAACATACCTAAATAAAAACTCTATTTATATCACCTTGATATTAACGTGTGATTTTTTATTTTTATATTTATATTTTAATTTATACATACTAATATATAAATATACATATTTAAATAAAATAATAGAAATAACAAATTACATATTTATATATAATGTAAAAATAATAAGTAACCTAAATGCATGATTAGGAAGCTCCATTACCCACGGCGATGATACGAGGAGATGCCTCCCATTAAGAATAGTATTATATTAAAATTTTGTTAAGTATAAGTAAAATTGCGTATTAATCTATATATTACATATTAATATTAATTATTTTATATTTAAAATTTAAATTAATATTGTTTTTAATAAAATTTATTTTTTTACTAATCACATTAAATTAGTGTACATATTAATGTGCAGTTATGTTTATAACTAAATTTTTTCATTATATTAATATAAATAATTGAAACTACATTTTTTTATCAGTTTAAATTTTTATGATAAATAATAATTTTATACTGAATCAGAATAGAGATGTTGAATTCGAATTCTGACTCTATATTCTATTTTATTTAATTAAATATTATACGTATTCCCGTTCACTCATCCCAATTCACTTGTTTATTTAGTAGTATTATACATCCCAATAATTTTACATGTTTGTCAGTTTATTTTTGTAATATCTCGACTTAGGGATGTACATGTGTCATGTCTATGAAATTATTGGGACAGGCTTAAATCAATTGAAGCATGATCCATGGAATTAGTATTAAGTATTACATAATTGAAGATGTAAGACACATTTAATGAACCAATCCATTTGAAATTGAAAAGGAAATCTAAATTAGACTCAATTAATTATTATAGCAATAAATATTTAATGATCATAATACCGTGGTTATAACTATGTCTTTGGTTTGGATTAATAAAAGTAATAGAAAAATTATAAACATAGGTTTAAACATGGTGTGTAGGTTTATGTATAGCAAAACATTAAGTAATAATTATTGAAAAATTAAAAATTTTAAAGGAATAATACTACTCATCATCTTAATTTTTATCATCTATTTATTATTTTATAATGTGGTATTAAATAATTATAAATTATTTGTTATATTTTATTTATAAATTTATTATTTAACGTTATATCAAAAAATAATAAAGAAATTATAAAAATTAAGATTTTCGTATTGAAATAATATTCGGTTGTTGAGGAAGTTGGTGGGTCCCGTTTTATTGCATGGAGAATTTGGTAGCGTTGATAAGAACGTAGTGTTTGTCGTTTTCAATCAAAGCAATAAAAAGTGAATGCGTCGTATAGGGATTAGAGTTCTGTTTGAACTTTGAGTTGTTCTCCAACATAATTTTGCCCATTTTTATTTGAACCCAATATTCTTAAAAGTTCGCACCACCCTTTTAAAAATATATATATATATATATATATATTTAAATTCTACAAAGAATAGTAATAAAAATAAATATAAATATAATTTTAATTTCTTTTTTAAAAAGGTCAGGTCTATCATTATAAAAATAGATTATTTTCATAGACGAGTTGAAATGACTAATAAGTTTATATTAAAATTAAAAAATTAAATAAAATATTATTAGAATATAATTTTTTAATAAAATTTTTATTTTAAGATTTGAAAAAATATATTGTTTATTTTATTTTATATGTGAATTTAATAAAATTATAATAATGAAATGAGATGAGTGGAGATAGTTTGTGAAAATAAACCAAGACAGCTACATACAATTACTTTTATATACTTATTATATATTTCACTAATGTGATTATTCAAAGCTGTTATTTTTTATTAAAAAAAGTGAAGCAATAAAATATATTAATAAAATAAGGAAGAAGTAAAAAAAAATAGTTGCATATAGAGTTTTTGTTAAAAAAATATAAAATTTTTACATGAATTTCAAATTTATCTATCTTTTACAAAAAGAAAGTTGCATACGCACAAATATCATTTGTCATAATTTTATCACGTTGTAATTAAGAACACCAACACTTTCGGCGTACAGTTCCTCCACTTATATTTAGTAAATAAAAAAATAAAAATAAAAAGTTATCTACAACATATAGTAATCACTACTATTTTTCTTGATAGGGTTGTCGTAATTATAGAATTTATGATTAAAGTGCGGTTTAGAACTTAAATGAAAGGAGATAGTTTTAGAAAAAAATTAAATAAAATATTATTATAATATTATTTTTAATATTATTATTATTTTAAAATTTAAAAAAGTTAAACTATTTATTATATTTTATATAAAAATTTAAAAAAATTATAATAATAAAATAAAATAAATTGAAACGAGATGAAAATGTATTTGCATCCAAACCTTGCTTTAGGCTGATGGATAAGAAAAAATCTTCATAATTTTTTAACACTCCATATTTTTTTTAATTTTATTTTATCTTATCTTTTATTAAATATTTAATATATAAATAATAAATAAATTAATTAAATTAATTTAAAAATAATAAATCCAAAAAAATATTAAAAAATATTAAAAAATTAAAAAAATGTGGAGTGTAGAGTGTTAAAAGGTTGTGTAGCATTCCCCGATGGATAATTATGAGCACCAAGACCCACAAGCACCAGTACTTTCACTGTGCTACCATTTTCAACATCATTCATCCTCACCATTAACACCATTATCACCCTCTTATGAACATCATTATTCCAATAAAAAAAAAAACTAAAAAATATTAACACTATAATCATAATTTTGGCACCATGATTGTACCATATTAGAAGTTGTTACTCCACTACCACTGGTTGCTAACAAAATCGTATGAGTTGTTAATATTTTCTCCTCCTGCCAATATAAGTAGCATAAATTAAGGTATGGATTGGATAGTAAGATAAGATGAGATAATTTTATATGAAAGTTAAATAAAATATTGTTAGAATATTATTTTTTTGATATTATTATTATTTTAAATATATAAAAAAGTTGAATTATTTATTATATTTTGTGTGAAAATTTGAGAAAGTTGTAATGATAAAATGAAATGAGATGGATTGAGAGTATTTCTCAATCAAACGGGGCAGAACTTTTTTTTTTAAACATATTCATCACACCTAGTCCAAATTATATAGTTTTTGAGATTAAGCTAAAATTAGTAAGTGAAAGGTATAATTATGTTTGTAATTAGTTTTTAGATTCTAAAATTTTATTATCCCTCTTTAGGCAAATTTGTATGGAGATATATGTTATAAGTGGTAATATTCGATATGGCATGTGAACTCAACACAAATACAACAGAGCACGGTTAATAAATAGATTAATAATGAGTTAACTCGCTCAATTCAAAATAACCAATATTATTTTTTTTCCATAGATATTGTGAGTATTAATAAATTTAGATTTTAACTTTATGTGAAACAATATTAATCAGGTCAAATGAGTTTTACGGGTCAATTCAATCAATTTACATCAAACAGATTGAAACGAGTTATTTCGTATTAACCTATTTCTACTTAATTATTAAACAGGTTAAAATATATTTTATTGTGTCATATGTTATTCAAATAAGTTGTATTAGGATTTGAAGATTTGATTCATTTAACAGTCATCTTCGAATTGACTCGTATAGTCAAATATCCATGACTTAACACGACCTACAAACACAAATTACCACCCCTAACTAATATATAACTCCGTTGTGTATTTCAAAAAAAAAAACTCCGTTGTTCGAGATTGAATACAATAAAAAGACTCAAAAAGTAGTGTGAACCAAATTTAATTTTCTATTTAGAAATAAGAACGTGAGAAAACCATTCCATAAAAATACATTCATTTTTTGGAGATTCATAAAAAAAATTTTATAAAAATAAATATCACAAATTGATATATTAGAGTTATTTTATAATAAAAAATATTTTCTAATATGATACAAGTCAAATTTTATTTTTTTCAAATCTAACAATAAATAATATATATTTTTTGGATAATTCAAAGGGGGAAAGATGTTGTTTTGAAGGATATGTTGGTTTTTAAATTATTAAATCTTAAGAAATTAGCACATAAAAAAAGGCATTGATTACTTATTAATTTGAGAAGTGGAGAAAAAAATTTAGGGACGTGGTACGCCCACCACTGGGGGTTCTCGTTAGGTGAATTCTAATTTTTTTTTACATTATTTTTTAAATATTGTTAAATATTTTAAAAAATAAAAAAATATAATATTATTAAATAATATTTTCTTAATTACTAAAAAAATCCTTAAAAAAATGGAGCGGGAAGCTCGGATTCCAGCATTTTTCAAAAAATTATTTCATTGATATCTTCAATAATGAACATATTATTCTATCATTTTCTGTAATAAAATATATATATATAAAAGAAAAAACAAAAAAGAGTTTTTGGAGAGGGTGGGGGAGGTTAGCCGTTAGCGTGCATGGTGAAAGGCAGCCGGGTGTTCGGCTCGATTAACGGAATTGTGGTTCCCGACACACGGCACGCGAGGACCACAGCCATAGAAGAACTGCCACGTGGATTTAGAAGTATCACCTGTTGGATTTGCTCCTTTTTGGATGAAAGATTTGACTTCCTCCGCCACGCAACACCACACCGACTCTTTTATTTTTTCCTTTATTATTATTTTTTGTATTTTTTTAGTATTGATATCCGAGAAATTCAAGAATTGTGGGCTACTTTTCCAAATCCCACGCCTTCTATCCTTTCTCCTTTTTCATGCCGCCCATTTGCGCTCTCAAAATATTCTCTTACTTCTTGAAAAACTAAAACATATATATATTCTATTATAATAAGATTTAAACTTGTTATAATAATTTTTTTTATTCTTTAATTAATTTTCATTTTTTATTTTTTAATTGAATCCATTCAATCAGTTACTTTCTTATTATAAAGATATAATTATATTTTTCTATCTCTCTCACATTTTTTATTTCCTCTCTTCTCGAATCTCTCTCATACTCTCAAAATGTCTACTTCTTTACCTACCTTCCTCAAACCTATCATCTCACACATTTTTTAAAGAGTTTTACTACGTGCAAGTAAAATCGCGTACTAATTTATGTACTAATACTGATTCTTTCATATTCAAAATTTATATTAGCGTTGTTTTTAATAAAATCTACTTTTTGACCAAATATATTATATTGATGCATATATTAGTAGGTAATTGTACTTGCAACTAGATTTTTCATTTTCTAAAACACTCAAAACTTAATATGAGTATAAATGTTTAGATCTGTATGAATAAAAAAGGTAATAAAGAACAACAAATACAAAACAAAACAAAAAAAAATCACATAGAAAAACACTCAAATCTAAACAAGATCTGTTCAAATATGTCGATATTAAAAAAAATTATGTCAAAACATATGATTCGAATTTATCCTCTAACATCCCCAAAAAAATCATAAATCTTATACATTCTTTAAGTGTGGTGGTAGTATTTAGTGTGGTGGCAATGATACTATTTTTATTTGTCTATGTTATTCTAATGTATATTGATTTTATTTTTGAACTAATTTTTTTGTTTTTTAATATATCTAAATATGTAATTATTATACTTACCGACATATCATTATTTAAAAATATTTGCTAAATTTTACTTTTTTATCTTTATGCATTAAATTATTCATTAATGAAGTTTTTTTAAAATAATCATATTATTTTTATAAAAAAAATATTTAACCCAATTAGACAAAGGTACTTTACACATGGTCACGTCCTGATCTAGTATATATATTATACTGCTCCCTAAAAATTGTTATACATTTTAAATTTCACCTCTCAAAATAATTTTGATTATTGTGTCCAATATACAACAATATACAAGTCATGTTAAGTCTAAACGAGCCAATCTTTAATCTTAAACTAAATTAAATTTAAGGCATATTTAATAAATGAGACGAGATAAAATGAGAATTTTATAAATAGTAGTCAAATGGTTTGAATTAAGATATCTTATTGGATTTTAGAAAAGGAAAAAAAATTGAATAAAAATATAATAAAGTTAAAATATTATTTGGATTTAATTTTTTGATATTGTTTTTATTTTGAATTTTGAAAATGTTATATTGTTTTTTTTTTGTTTTATTTAAAATTTTGAAAAAATTATAATGATGAGATAATGATTAGATGAAAAAAGTTAAAAATTTAAAATTAAAAAATGTTTTGCTTTTGAGTGATATTTAGAAATAAAATTATGAAAATTTTTAAGACGAGATAAAATATTCTCAACTCATCTCACTTCTCAAATATAGCCTCAATTCGCGGGTTGTGATTATCACTGCCAATATTAAATGTCATAACTCATAAGTTGAACTTGTTTTATACCCGATTTATTTTAGACTTGTGAGAGCGATTTTAAGTTTGTATTGAGTTCATACATCGAATTAGCATGATACATTGAAAATATAGATATATTATTATATTTAGTTATGAAAAATATAAAACAAGTAGATTGAACATTTGTAAAAAAATAAAATAAAACATGGCTTGAGAAATAATTTGTACAAGCCCTAAATAGATAAACATTATATAAGTCTTTGTAAAAAAGTGGACCCATCTAAAAAAAGTGTAAAAAAAAAAAACTACTCTTTATTAGTAGAACATTTTTTTTTTTTTTTTATAAAATACTTTTATGAGGCTTGTTTTACCTAACTTTACTTTGGGTACTAAAGTATGCTGAGAATATTTTATTATTATTTATTATTTTATTATTATTTATTATTATTATTTGTTATTATTTAATATTTTATTATTATATTATTATTCACAGAATATTTAAAATCATCTTACTATCTAAATGTAACTTTTTACCCGTAATCTTGAGTTGGGATATAAATCTGTACTAAGATATGAAGTGGATTTGCTTAGCTGGTGCTTGAGTGCACAGCCCATATCCAACTTAATGCTCAATTTAATCATTGAAGTAGAAAGGACTACATTATTGAGAATCCTTTATTTTGGATATTATTTTGCCACCAAAATTAATAAACCAATAATTCTACTTACTAGTTGGGATTCTTAAATAAATGTAGTGATTTAATGCCTTTTAATTCCTCTGATCTTGGATCTGGAAACCAACAGCAGAAATCAATACAAAATTTAAAAAAGAGTCATGATGGATCTCAATTATCATCCTCTACACTTATAACACAAATTCATTGCATTCGTCACAATGAGCTGATTCAATGGTCTTAATTAACACACGGTAGAATGTACATAGCATTGGATTAACTTTTACTGTGTCTATTTCAACCCTAGGGATTGAGATTTCCTATAATCTTCTACATTTTGTACAATTTAAGGAGAGATAAACATAGCATGCATGTAGATTCCACTGTATTAAATGTTGTATTAAAAATTGCCCATAGATAGTATTAAATGTAATGGATTATACATGTTGTGTCTATTTCTTTCTACTTCTCCATTTTCGTCACTCTATCAATGACAATTTTAATGCAAGTTTTTGTGTTTATATCTCAATCTAAAATCTGCAAAGATTTGGATACTCAAATTCATCTTGACATGATCATTTCTTACATGCCACTTTTGGATTGTTTTATTTTCAACAAACTTGCATTGAAATTAAACGAGATGACACATGAGGTAAGAGTGAGGGATCATGAAAAAAACTTATTTTTAGAAATTGCAATGCATACAATAAGAAATCAAAAATAAAATTAAACATGCAATGAGACTAATAAATTGAACCCGAGCCTTGTTCTTTGGCCAAGGAGGAGGGACTACTACAATAACGATTATAAAACCCAATTGGTGGATTTGCCGAATACAATTGTGATTAGCATTTCTGAAAGAAGCACTGCGATTGCCTATTTCGAAGTTGTTGACGAAAATCTTCATATCCTTTTTTCCTAGATCCACAGTTAGAAAAAACAGAAACATATTCAAATAGCTAAAATGGGATGTTTTGGGTTGTTTACGACGTATTAGAGGGACGCGCAGCGAGGCTGACTAATTATGGGTTACACATGCTGGTGGAAAGGGAACAGACATTAAGATATGAAAGATTCGAATGTGAGAAATGCAATTGCGTTGTGTGTGTGATGGTCAGAGGCTAGAAGATGCGCTAGCACATCAAAAAGTTGCATGGCTTAAATAGCATGTGAGAATCACGCGACGGTCGTTTGGTGGCTCCTCCACCAGGGTTTTGAAGTCCGGTGGCTGGCAAGCATAACGGTGGTACTTGTGTAGTGGTCCAAAGGCCGGAAGGTGACAATTCAGACATTTCCAAACTATAGGAAGAAAAGTAAATTTAAAAAAAAAAAAAAAACAGAAAAAGAGGAGTCCAAACTAGTGGAAGAAACAATCAAATCCCATTTTTGGAGTATTTTAACTTGATTTATAACATTTGGATTGGGTGTTCAAATCCAACAATGACCGAAACTCTTTTTTTTTTTTTTTTGGTCTCAAAGCTCTTTTCTCGGGTAATATCGTGAAATGTTTGTTCTGACTCTTACGCTTTTATTATGAAATGAACATTACGTAACGTTTAGAACAAAGTAGACATTGGATTAAAACCACCTTGTCTTAAAGATAGAGGCAGGCCGATGAAGTTGGTGTGTTTTGACAGCATATATATTGTAAAAGCTTTGCAATGTTTGTTTGAATAATGTTATACACCATATTTTCATTTCATTTTCATCCGAGTTTGTAAGATACGACATATTTATCACTATTAGATGATACAAAATCATTTATTAAAATATTATCTAATGATGATAAATATACTACATCTTATATAGTGTGATGAAAGTAAGATAGTAATGTGGTATATAAAATTTCTCAAAATTATATAATAAAAGAAATTTAATAATCTACCGTAACTTATCAACTTACATCAGTTTATAAATTTAATTTAGTAATATCTCCCATATAAGAAGAAATAATTCAATGTAGAAAGTTATTCTCTCTTTCGGAATTATTAATTGATTAAGTGAGGAAGACTCTCATCAAAGAACCGCATTTTCATATCCAGCTTTAGC
Organism: Carya illinoinensis; assembly: GCF_018687715.1. NCBI lineage: Eukaryota > Viridiplantae > Streptophyta > Magnoliopsida > Fagales > Juglandaceae > Carya > Carya illinoinensis. The sequence goes on along the minus strand of NC_056766.1, from coordinate 40,307,370 downwards.
AGGATATGAGATGGCCCACGCTGGTTAGTATGCACGCAACAGCACATGCAAATGTAGACTTCTCATCAATATATGTATATACACCTTATTTTAAAGGGGTTGCTATTGATTGAAATATTGGGACACTTTCTGGCCAAGAACATGGTTTTAGGTGGCACTAATAAATAAATAATAGCCCCTTGCATGTACATATAATTGTCCATAAACACCCAAATGCTCATTGGATCGTCTCTCAATCATGTCAACATCACACAACCGCCCAATTGCCCATATAATAATGCTACATTTATTTTAGATCTTTTTCTTTTGTTTTTTAATGGTTCTTCCCATGTGCATTTAAGGACAAAACCCATTAATTTTAATATTCCCATATCTTACCCACTTGGGGGTTTTTTATGCCTTTTTTTTAATTATTTTTTTTTTCTAAGCAAGTGATGTAGATATATAACTTCATTAAAAAAAGGTATGAGATTTTAACAAGGGCTAAAATGGTCATTGTAATGAGGTTTTTATAACTTCATTAAAAAAAAAAATACATCTTGATTGATCGAATTAGTTTAACGCAATATTGTATTACTCTGTATATGAAAAGAGCTATATGTAGTCGGTTGCTACAAGTGGCGTGCAAACGGTTTTGACGTGGAAAAATAAATACGGTATCGTTTCAGTGTTTTCCTTATTTTCTTTATCTCTTTCTCGAAAAATTCATTCTATATTTTTCTCCTGATCTCCACTCCCAGATAATAAAAGATTGTTTGCTTCTTCTTGGATCCTGGTAGTAATGATAGAGAAGAGAGATCAAGGGCTACTGCTTGCTTGTTGATCTTGAAGCTCCAGCCCAAGATGCTGTGTGAGGATCTATGAGAGATCTACTTTAAGTGACGAGTGGCTTACTGGGTTTTGAAAAAAATTGCGAAACCGAAACAAACATAAATTCTTGAAGGATCTGCAGAGAACCCACTGTTTGGTGCGAGATTTTGAGATTGATCAAGCATTCGGAAATTGCATCTAAAAGGGTTGGTGAGCTCAAAGGAGGAAAGTGTTAGCATAGCTCAAAAATCAAATTGGAGTAAATTTCATACCAGTAAAAATAGTTGATAGGAAAAAAGTGATGGGATTTGAACAAAGACTCATCTATTTGTTGTTTTTTTTTTTTAATAGCCACGTCTCTTCATTGGTCTCCCCTTCTTCACCTTTTTAATTGGAGCACCAGAAGATGGATTCTAAGCTCCAGGCTCTAACGTGTCTATTAATTGAGGTAGATCTTGTTTGGAGATTGCCCATCTGTTTTGTCTTGCAAGGATGTTCAACAAACCCGTATAGATGGCCATGAAAATAAAGAATGGTGCAGATGCACATGATAGACCCAGAACCAGAGCTTTAGTTTTTTATTTTAGGTTTTTAGTGCTGGAGTTTCTGATCAAAGGGTTATGTTTTTGGATGGGTCAGCGGCCCAGAACCTGATTTTTTTTTTTAATCAAAGGGTGCAAAGGGTTATGTTTTTTGATTAGGCGAACCAAGAAGGCAAAGCTTAGATTTTTTTAAAAAAAAAACTGACATGGAGTCAACGCTTGCATACCAGTTGTATATGACAACTGTGTGTAGAAGAATTGCTTTGTATATATACTCCTTTTAAAAAAATAGATAAATCCATAACTTCCCGTTCAAGATCCCGTACATTAGGGTTTGAAGGACACAAACAGTACTTTATGTAGCAATTACTTTGGTAGGAGAAAATAAAACTCACATGGTATGATACCATGTTACTATCCACTATATATTCAGCCAAAAATAAAAAATAAAATTATGCCCATGATTAAAAACTAAATGCTGCCAAACATGAAAACGACGGCACTTTATGTCTACGAGCAGCTTTGAAAAATTTAAGGATGTCCCAATCGTATTTTTGTTTTTGGGCCACTCCCTCCTGCATAGGTCTCAGTTGTAAGCCCTTACGACTTAAAACTAAGGACTACCAAAGCATGCAGCTTTGTCAGTTTTGTTCCCTTTCAACAAAACTTGCCGATTCCTCGATTCTTTTGCTTATTATTGTTGCCCAGATGACTAACATAAGAGGGGGGGGTGAATTGAGTTGTATTAAAAAAAAATAACAATTATAAATCAAATATATAATATAAAATATAAACAAAATATGAAATAACAATAAATATAAAGAGTAAGGGTAAGAGAGAAGCAAACTCAGTATGTTAACGAGGTTCGGCCCCACTGCCTACGTCCTCGCCTCAAGCTACCCCTTGAGGATTCCCAAATTCACTATTCAACCTCCATCAGGTGGAGATAGAAACCTATTACACCTTTGAACAATACCGCTACAAAGGATCCGTGTAGAACACCCTCTACACTTGCAATCACCTTACACGTGGTGATTCAACTATTCCCCGTGTAGAATACTTTCTACACACACAAGGGTTATACACACCCTTTTTCTGATACAAAAGCTGATAGTGGGTAGGTTATCAGAAAACACTCCTCAACGAGTGAAATAAGAACAATACAGCGCAAGCTATATCTCTCAAAATGAACAAGGATTAAGGCTCAATGTTTAGAGAAGAGAGAATGAAAGCTTTGAATGAATGTTGTATGCTCTTGGTGTTATAAATGTGAAGCTCTCAAATGATCTATTTATAGGCATATGAGACTTCATATTCAAATTTAAAAAGATTCACATGTCAAAGACAACATCATTCACTTTTTTAAAAAATTCAAATAAAAGGTTCTTCTTTTTTAATTGTCAAAGACAACATCATTCACTTTTTCAAAGAATTCAAATAAAAGGTTCTTCTTTCTCAATTGTCAAAGACAACATCATTCACTTTTTCAAAAAAATCAAACCTAATCTTTTACTTTTGGCATATGACAAAATGAGCACACTTTCATTTTCAAAAAATTCAAACCTAATCTTTTACTTTTTGTATAAGTCTAAAAAAGCATCAATCACTTTTGAAAATATTCAAATAAAACATGCACATGTGAAAGATGACAATCAATCATCTTTAATATTTTCAAAGTTCAATCCTTTAATCAAGGCATGCACATGCAAAAGATGACAATCAATCATCTTTCAAAATTTTCAAATTTAATTTTCAAAAATATTCATGCACATGTGGAAAATGTATTTTAATGCTTTATGATAAAATATTAATTTTGAGCATTAATCCTAATTTCGAATTTTGAAGAGATTTACAACATTACTCTATAATTTTAATGTGAACTTGTTCCCTTCTTGCTCATGCTTGTTTCCTTGATGTGCTTGACTCCATTGTGTAGACAACTTGAGCTTGAGACTTCTTTATTCTTTGAATTCATTTGTTATCATCAAAATCCATGTGTAGATTTATAATCACATGAAACTTGAAACCTTGAGTTCAACAATCTCCCCCTTTTTGATGATGACAAATATTTGATAGAACTTGAAACCTATATTAATACTTAAGCTCCCCCTGAAAATATGCGTTAGTTTTTCAAGCAAAAGTATAAATATAATTCCAAACATATATAACAAGTTTAGCAATTTAAACAATGTTAATGTTCTAGTCTAACACTTCTCCCCCTTTTGGCATCATTAAAAAGGATCCGCAACAAGTAAATGGACTGAAGAAAACGATGCGTTTAATAGTCACTGTAGATAGTTGAAAAATGGAGCCGTCCGTGACCCGACAAGTGCTGCAAAGCCTCGAGGCCTAACTCTATGAATTTAATACGGCTAAAGATTTAAACAATCGCCTGATGTTGTTGACAAACGGGATTGAAGGCTCCGAGTTTCTATAAAAAAATGATCATTTTCATCTATCGGATGCCAAAAAAAATAATCACTTCTTGACCTGAGTTCTGTTTTTCCACAACGATAGAATGGCTGAGCAATTCTCTTCCACTAATGTTCCAGACTTGAATCAGGAACCCTTGACGCATCAATCATCAATCTTCTCTCCTGAGGCCGTCAATACCATGATAGGAGCAGTGAACCGTTTTTCTAGTAAGGCTGATTCTGAGATTATTGCAGAATCAAGAATGCTCAGTAATCAATATGCTGCCTCTGTTACGATCATGTCTCGAAGGTTAATGGCGAGGGTGAGTGAGATTGATCATCTTAACATGCAAATATCTGAGTTACGACAGAAACTTGCTAATAAGGATAGTGAGAATAAAAGGCTAAAGCAAGAAAACCAAGAGTTGAAAAAATTTGCAGATTGGTATGCTCATGATCTGCAACCACGAATAGAAGAGCTGGAACGAGAAAGGGTTCAGATACAAGGTCAACATCGGCAGATAACAGCAGAGGTTCATCGTTTACTAGAAAAATAGGGACAATCTACTGTTAATCTCGCTGGCTTAGTAAGAAAACTTTTGACAATGTGTGTCCAGCATATCTTGTATTTCTTTTGACTAAATAAGATTTGAAGAGAAAATAGTTTGTCTTATTCTTTATGCTATCTCTATAAAATCAGTCCTGAAGTTCATCTAATCCGCATCAAGTTTTCATCTCATCTCTATAACTCATCTGCATTCCTTCAGCATTCTCGTTTTAAGCCTTCTATTCTTTTCTCAATGGCTCATTCTTCTAACATTTCTCTAGATCCATCCATGAGGCATTCTGCATCTCAACCTCCTGTTCTTTCTGCAGCTACCATTGGTGCCATGTTGCAGCAAGAAAATAATAATCTGACTAATAAGTCAGATTCTGATGCTATTTATGACTTGGTGAGTCTTGGGACTCGCTACTCTTCCTCTATTGTGGCTTTTTCTCAGCGGCTACAAGCCAAAAATCACGAAGTTGAAAAGCTCAAAGAACAAATTGTTGTACTTCAACAAATTGTTCAAGAGTCTCACACAAGGGAAGGAATCATTCGGCAGAAGAATAAACAGTTGAAATCTTTATTAGATTCTTCATTCCGCTTGCCGGTTCCCATGAATAAGAATGACATGATATTGTATGAAGAGAATGAGCGTCTCAAACATGAGGCTAAGAATCTCAAATTTATGTAAAAGTATTAAAAAAAAATCTATCTCTATTTTTATTGACTCTGGTCTATCTTTTAAGAGATATTCATAGCATGCATCATACCTATTTCTCTTCTGATCATACATAATCTATCTTCTGGTAAAGGTTTTGTGAAAATATCTGCTAACTGATCATGTGTGTTTGTGAACTCTAACATTATATCACCTTTTTGCACATGATTTCGAAGAAAATGATACCTTATTTCAATATGCTTAGTTCTAGAATGTTGTATTGGGTTCTTTGAAAGATTTATAGCACTTGTATTATCACATTTGATTGGAATGTGATTATACATGAGTTTAAAATCTTCAAGTTGTTGCTTCATGTAGAGAACTTGAGCACAACAACTACCCGCAGCAACATATTCTGCCTCAGCAGTAGATAGTACAACAGAATTTTGTTTTTTTTACTAAACCAGGAAACTAATGCATGACCTAAGAAATGGCATGCTCCACTAGTGCTTTTTCGATCTATTTTACAGCCAGCATAATCTGCATCTGTGTAGCTGATTAGATCGAAAGATGTGTGCTTAGGGTACCATAACCCTAGGTTAATTGTACCACTAAGATATCTAAGAATGCGCTTAATTGCAATTAAATGTGATTCTTTTGGAGATGATTGAAAACGTGCACATAAGCACACACTAAACATAATATCTGGTCTACTGGCTGTTAAATATAATAAGCTACCAATCATACCTTGATATATCTTCGAGTCAACTGGCTTACCGGATTCATCTTTATCAAGTTTAGTTGATGGGCTCATTGGTGTTCCAATTTCCTTAGCATTTTCCATCCCAAACTTTTTCAGTAATTCCTTAATATATTTTGATTGATTGATGAATGTCCCACTTTTTGCTTGCTTAATTTGCAATCCGAGAAAGAATGTAAGTTCACCCATCATGCTCATCTCAAATTCTTCCTGCATAGTCTTAGCAAAAACTTGACACATATTTTCATTAGTAGCACCGAATATTATATCATCAACATAAATCTGAATCAAAAGAATATCATCATTTTCATATTTAATGAAAAGAGTTGTGTCGATTTTTCCTCTTGAAAAACCTTTTTCAATCAAGAAACCACTGAATCTCTCGTACCAAGCTCTAGGAGCTTGTTTAAGTCCATATAGTGCTTTTGTGAGTTTGAAAACATGATTTGGGGAAATATGATTTTCAAAACCTGGAGGTTGCTCAACATATACCTCTTCATTTATAAAACCATTTAAGAAAACACTTTTAACATCCATTTGAAAAAGTTTGAAATCTTTATAACAAGCATATGCAAGTAGCATTCGAATAGCTTCTAATCTTGCGACAGGTGCATATGTCTCATCATAATCGATTCCTTCTTCTTGATTAAAACCTTGGGCTACAAGTCGAGCCTTATTTCTAGTAATGACTCCAGACTCATCTTTCTTGTTTCTAAAAACTCATTTTGTTCCAATAATAGTATAATTTTTGGGTCTAGGAACAAGTGTCCAAACATCATTTCTTTCAAATTGATTCAACTCTTCTTGCATAGCTAGAATCCAAGATTCATCAAGAAGTGCGTCATCAATATTTTTGGGTTCAATTTGAGATAGAAAAGCAGTATGATTACAAATATTTCTAAGAGATGATCGAGTACTTACACCTTGTGAAGGTTCTCCCAAAATTTGTTCCACTGGATGATCTTTCACAAATTTCCACTGTTTGGTTGCATCTTGTATTAAATTTTGATGATGTTTCCTGATGGCTCCATGTTGAACTTCCTCTATTGCTTTCTCTTTGTTGAGATTGAGACTTTCAATTTTACCTATTCCCACGATCTTCCCTTTTGAGTTGTCTCCAAATGTCACGTGTCCTTCTTCTTTAGATCTAAGATCAAAGAACTTAGTCTTGTCTCCCGTCATGTGTCTTGAACATCCACTATCTAAAAACCACTTATTTTTGCTTGTGGATGACTTCATGCATACCTATAAAAACAATTAAAATGATTTTTCTTGGTACCCAAGTTCTTTGGGTCCTTTATTTATTAGTATTAGAAGAAACAAGATTTTTAGGTACCCATATGGCCCTAATAGTCATTGTATGATTTCTTCTAATAGGACAAGTATGATAATTATGACCATTTCTATTACAAAAATTACAAATAGCATGTGACATATATGAAAAACTTGAATGATTATAATAATATCCTTTTTTGACAAAATTATTTTTATGAAAAGAATTTTGAATATTAGTCTTTGAGGTAGAATGATTATCAAAGAAATTTTTATAAGGTTTGTATTTTTGTTTTGGCATATATCCCAAACCTGCCTTGTCAAAAACACATCTTTGACTACCAAGAAGTTTTTCAAAATTTCTTTTTCCATTCGTAAAGTTTTCAACAATATTTTCTAAATCGGTTTTCTTCTTATTCAATTCAAGATTTTCATCTTTCAAAATGATACTTTCTTTTCTTAAAATTTCAATTTCGTTTGTTAAAGAAGAATTTTTCTTTTTCAAAGCAGTATACTTGATACCCAATTTTTCAAATTCCTCATAAATCTCTTCTAAAATATTTTGCAATTCTTCATATGAAGGATTTTCAATATTATCAAGATTTGTTACCTCAATGTCATCTTTAGCCATAAGACAAAGATTTGCTGATTCTTCATTGCTTGCTTCACTATCTGAGCTACTTGAATCATCATCCCATGTAGCTTTCATTGCTTTCTTGCCCTTGTTTCGATCTTTCTTTAGCAGAGGACAATCTGGCTTGATATGACCAGGTTTATTGCATTTATAACAAATTAAAGTGTCGTTTTTACCTGAATCTTTCTTGGAAAACTTTTTGAAAGATTTCCTCGGAGGAGTTCTATTTTTCTTCAAGAACCTCTGAATTCTTCTTGTTATCATCGCAACTTCTTCATCTTTATCGTCATTTTCCTCATCTTCATCACTTTCACTTTCATGAGGAACAGCTTTAAGTGCTAAGCTCTTCTTTGGCTTTCATTCTTCTTCTCCTCTTTTCAATGTGTACTCATGGGTGATAAGTGACCCGATGAGTTCATTGACTTCGAGCTTCTTGAGGTCTCTAGCTTCAAGAATCGCTGTAACTTTTGATTCCCAACGTTTTGGTAAAGAGTTGAGAATTTTTCTTACTATCTCCACCTTGGAATAAACTTTGCCAAGAGCTGTCAAGCTGTTTATGATGTTAGTAAAACGAGTGTGCATACTAGAAATAGATTCATCATCATTCATCTTAAACATTTCATATTCATGAGTAAGAATATAAATTTTTGATTCCTTGACTTGCGAAGTTCCTTCATAAGTTACTTCCAAGTTATCCCAAATTTCCTTTGCCGTAGCGCAATTCATTATTCTATTAAACTCATTTCCATTAAGAGCATTATATAATAAATTCATAGCAGTTAAATTTAAAGTATAAAGTCTATCGTCTTCACGATCAAACTCTTCTTCTTCCTTTTTGACCTTTACTCCACCAACCACTTTTGTTGGAATATAAGGTCCATTTACAATACATTTCCATATTTCTCTACCTTGAGCTTGAAGAAATATTCTCATTCTAACTTTCCAGAATGAGTAATTATCTCCACAAAAGAGTGGAGGCCGACTACTAGATTGACCTTCACCAAATGAAGCTGCAATGTTAGCCATAAGATCTTAACTCAAAAGATAGTTAATCTTATAATAGAGCTCTTAGCTCTGATACCAATTGTTACTGATCATAGGCCGCACCTATGTCACCTAACAATTGTACCTACCAGACTAGCCGGCCACCGTCTCTACCGGTGCACCGTCACTCATGGTCGGAGAGTCTTGCTTCGGTGACACAGTCACAAGCGAGAGTTCCCATGAGTGATCTGCCTGTATGAACAGTACAGGTCAACTAGCTCTGATACCAATTGTTGCCCAGATGACTAACACAAGAGGGGGGGGTGAATTGAGTTGTATTAAAAAAAAATAACAATTATAAATCAAATATATAATATAAAATATAAACAAAATATGAAATAACAATAAATATAAAGAGTAAGGGTAAGAGAGAAGCAAACTCAGTATGTTAACGAGGTTCGGCCCCACTGCCTACGTCCTCGCCTCAAGCTACCCCTTGAGGATTCCCAAATTTACTATTCAACCTCCTTAAGGTGGAGATAGAAACCTATTACACCTTTGAACAATACCGCTACAAAGGATCCGTGTAGAACACCCTCTACACTTGCAATCACCTTACACGTGGTGATTCAACTATTCCCCGTGTAGAATACTTTCTACACACACAAGGGTTATACACACCCTTTTTCTGATACAAAAGCTGATAGTGGGTAGGTTATCAGAAAACACTCCTCAACGAGTGAAATAAGAACAATACAGCGCAAGCTATATCTCTCAAAATGAACAAGGATTAAGGCTCAATGTTTAGAGAAGAGAGAATGAAAGCTTTGAATGAATGTTGTATGCTCTTGGTGTTATAAATGTGAAGCTCTCAAATGATCTATTTATAGGCATATGAGACTTCATATTCAAATTTAAAAAGATTCACATGTCAAAGACAACATCATTCACTTTTTTAAAAAATTCAAATAAAATGTTCTTCTTTTTTAATTGTCAAAGACAACATCATTCACTTTTTCAAAGAATTCAAATAAAAGGTTCTTCTTTCTCAATTGTCAAAGACAACATCATTCACTTTTTCAAAAAAATCAAACCTAATCTTTTACTTTTGGCATATGACAAAATGAGCGCACTTTCATTTTCAAAAAATTCAAACCTAATCTTTTACTTTTTGTATAAGTCTAAAAAAGCATCAATCACTTTTGAAAATATTCAAATAAAACATGCACATGTGAAAGATGACAATCAATCATCTTTAATATTTTCAAAGTTCAATCCTTTAATCAAGGCATGCACATGCAAAAGATGACAATCAATCATCTTTCAAAATTTTCAAATTTAATTTTCAAAAATATTCATGCACATGTGGAAAATGTATTTTAATGCTTTATGATAAAATATTAATTTTGAGCATTAATCCTAATTTCGAATTTTGAAGAGATTTACAACATTACTCTATAATTTTCATGTGAACTTGTTCCCTTCTTGCTCATGCTTGTTTCCTTGATGTGCTTGACTCCATTGTGTAGACAACTTGAGCTTGAGACTTCTTTATTTTTTGAATTCATTTGTTATCATCAAAATCCATGTGTAGATTTATAATCACATGAGACTTGAAACCTTGAGTTCAACAATTATGTATCAAGTTAATCTATTATTCTGGATCTTCTGTGGAAAAATCGGAATGAGATAGTCCACAATATTTCAAGCTTCTCTATGGAAGAAATAAAGAAGCAACTAGTCACAGTTTATAAAAGCTACAAAAATATCTAGTCCATTTGCTCTCTGATCAAGACCCCAACTCTTGTTTGGAATCCTCCTCTAGTTGGAGCTCTTAGTATCTCTTTTGATGCAGCAGTGAGAAATGATTTTTCTGTAGTTTCAGCAATTCGAAGAAACCACCTAGATGATATTTTGGAGATCTACACAGAAAAAATAGTCTCTTCAATCCCTTTGGTAGCTGAAGCAAAAGCGGCGTTACTAGCTACTGTCATGGCAAGTAGTTCTTTTCAATCAAACTCAAGTTTTATAACAATAGAAGGTGATACTCAATCAGTTTTCTCGGCAATCAATTGTAAAGATTCTACCCTTTTTTGGTCGATCTCTCCCATTATAGAAGACATCAGATCATATGTAGAAGACCATCTATCTTGGTTTTTTACCAAAATTCATCGATCACATAACCGATGTGCGCACTCAGTGGCGTAATAGGCAGCTACAAACCATGTGTTTGGTAACATATCCCTTTTTTCTATTCCTCAATGCTTTCTGTATCTGGATAGTGGAAAGGATCCATCCCCTTTTTTGTAACCCTTCTTTTTATATATATTATAAGCTTGATTAGACAAAAAAAAAAAGTTAATCTATTATCAATTCGATGCATACAGTATATCATTTGTATAATTTAAATAATAAGACTTAATTTTTATTATTATTTTTTCAAATCAAAATATGCGACATAAGCTATATGTAGTGTAGAGACTTTAGAATAGCAGTACTCTTATTATCACTATTTTTTTTAAATTATAAAAACCTTAAAATTAGTACATTGCAACCTTGAATTGCTAAAAACTAGCACCCCTATATCTTAACTAAAAAGATAAACATAAATATTTGTCCATGAGTAGTGTTAGAGGGATGTTACATTAGTCTATTATGAATTGAAATTTCTCTTTATTATTCTTGAATTTCTATAGAACAATGTATATGTAGAATTACAAGCAACCTTGAGGTAGGTATGTGGCCAAAACGACGACGAAGACTTTGATGTCTAGTGATATATGGGGATTTATATTAGTATGTATATTACCCTAGAAATATAATTAATTATATTTTCAATTAACGTCACGATATCGAAAATAAAAGGTTATTTCTTTTAAAGAATATATGAATCAAATTGATACAAAAACGTGACAAGATTAGAAATGGAATTTAGATAATTTTGTAGGAATCAAGCACGTACGATCTAACCTATTTAATTTTAGCAACTTGGAGCATGCTATATTGGTATGAAAAAGGTGATGACAAGGAAGACAAAAATGTTCCTAAATGTTTCCTTAAACAAGGCTAGGGTTTAACCTCACATTAAAGAAGAAAGATTTAGAGCTAGGGTTTGACATTTTCTTGGAGAAAAAAAAAAAATACTAGTTAATGGTTTTGACGTACGTAGGGGGTAGAGAACAAGGAAGCATGTTGTCTTTGTTTGCCCTAATGAGTAGGACCCATTTTTCTTGACATGTCTACGCCATGTCCCCCCTTGAGGTTGGATTCAAACCCTATTTCGTCGGGTGTACCCTATAAGAGGATGCCGCGTGTTCTTGATTAGGATGGAACACTACAACCAAAGAAAAAAGTAAGTGAAAGTAGAAAGCCTCTTGCTTTGCTTTGCTTTGGTTTTTTAATGGCCTTATTTTTGTTGTGGAGTAGGATCAAGTAAGCATGATGCTCATGGCATTTTATGTCATGCATCGATTCGGATTGTCTTTTAATAATAAAAAAAAATATGCATATGATGATGTGATTCATATGTCCATTTTATGGATTCCCTGTTAAGAATATGAGATTTCGTGAGCATCATTTTAATTAATCGAATTTTCTATCGACATTTTCTTGGTGGGGTTGAAGTTTAGGTCATAATTTTGTGTAAGTATCACGATTGTTGATTTGGTATTAAAATATTGTCGATTATATAATATTATATAAAAGAAAATCTGACCACACTCATAAGATATCAAAAAATTTAGTATAAAAATGAAAATATATTAATCTCCTGTATTATTTAAAGAGTTCTTCTACTTATAAGTCGATGTGTAAAGTATATTATTTATAATGCCGTTGCCATGACAAGACTTGAAATTTAAAATATTTAAATTTTAAATTTTTCTTACAAATTAAGATTACGTTTGGATGTTGAGTTGAATTGAGATGAATTGAGTTCTTTATGAATATGAATAATTGATATGGTGAAGTGAGTTTTGTGAGGCTTACCTAAGATGAGTTTAAATGTATTTATGGAAAGTTAAAAAAAGTTGTGAGTTTCACGTATAAAAAAATATTGAGTTGAAAAAAATTATAGGTCCTACGTGTAAAGAGATTTTGAATTGAGTGATATTTGATTTAAGAGTTGTGTATTAGATATTGAGATAAGTCTAAAACAAAATCTAATTAAGATGAATTGAACTCATCCAAAGATATAAATAAAGCTAAGTCTTACCATATTAACATAATCAAAACGTGTGCTTTACACACCTGCTTACAAATTATAAATCTATATTTATATCTAAAATAAAGATAAAAAAAAAAATTAAAAACTAAAGAAAGAAACAATACGTAAATGACACGTGACAAAAGGAGGTCAAGTAAGCAATCAAGGAAAAAGGCGAGTCTGTTCTCTGAGGATGAGAGACGTGTCAATAAAAAGACCGAGAATCATACCAAATTTTTTTGACAAAGTCTCTATGCAATGTTCAATGTATAGCTGATTCTTTCAAATCAAAGTGGAAAATGGACCACATCCCCCTGACTTTTATGTAAAAGCACATTCCTTTTCTTGGTGAACCACTTTCCACACATTCCTTCTTCTTTATTTATTTTTTTTAATTTTTTTTTTCAAAGAAAGTTTAGAAATTAGTCACTGAATTTTGATATAAAAACAAAATAATTTTAGGATTTTGATATAAAAAAAAAAAAATTCAAAAAATTCTTCTCCATTTTTTTTCCCATTTTATTTTCTGTTTTAGGCTAATTTATGTCATAATGTACATCCACGTGTGAGAAATTTGGCCATATCTTGAAACTTTGAGGAAAAAGGTAATGGTTTTAACTCACACCAAACAACGACACAACCTTTATCTAGCAAACCAACCCTTTGAAACACTAATTGTATCAATTGACGTGATTTCATGTGATTTATTATATCTAATTTATAATAAAAATAATTTTATAATCTGATAAACTATATCAAACCACGTCAATTTATAAAATTTATATAGTCTCCACTAAAGTATTTCTATGAAGTTCAAACATGCCCACCGAAAACAAAAATTGAGAGTAGGATCTCTAAAAAATTAATGAGTAGTGAGGACAAGGGAGAACAAGTGGTCAAGAAATATCACCTCAAGAGAAAAATGAGGCGCCACAAACTTCAACGATAAGGCCGACCAAGAACACAGTGGCAATATAGAATGAAAAGTGTTCGGATTGGCAAAAGCCAAAATGGGCATTAAATGCATTTCCTTTTGCCAACCCAAGATGTTTTCTTCTTGATTAGATTAGAGTGGTTTTCCGAACCCAGCTCATTAAACTCATATATCTAATTATGCACAACCTCTAAGTAGAAGGAACAAGGTATTCAAATTGTCTGAATTTGAGAATTCGAACGGGAGATAGACATATAAAATAAGTTTAATAATATTTATTATTGTCAATATAAATATTTTAGATAATATTAAATGAATAATAAATATTGTAAAAACTACGCTATGTGTTTATCTCTCTTTCATTTGAGATCTTCAAGTTTCGACAATAATTCGAAAAGGATGTCATTTTCATTTGATAGTGAGTCTTGAATGAGACATGGCAACAAACATCAAATTCTTTCTTCTGCTATATATCTCTGAAAATAACTGTGTATTGCAGTGTGCATTCAAGGTAAGAGGAGGCATTACTGACACTTGAACATGGGCTGCAAGTTATTCTTCAACATTGCCTAGCAAGACAAAGAACTCTTTTTATTTTTATTTTTTTCTTAAATGTGATTTATTTGTGTGGAAATTTCTTTCTTGGCTTAGTTCCATCATCCCACTTTCACATTTTCATTATTAACTTAACTTTTTTTATTTAGATAAGTTCTATTTGCAGTCTTGAGCGAGAGACTGCGTGTGCAATTTTATTGATAAATAATGATAAAATGAAGAAAAAAATATTATTTTAAAAAGGATATTATTGTAATTTTAAAATTTTTTAAACATAATTACATAGACTTGCATGAGCAGTCTCCATTTAAAGATTGTATGCAGACTAACTCATTTCATTATTTTGTGGCTAGAAAAGAAGATTTTCCCTTATTTTGTTTCAACAAGGATAGCAGCTAGGATTACTTTACCTTGAGGGCATGCATATAGTCTTTTCTTCATTCACCTTGAATAAATAATTGCCGGATCACGCCTAACCTATAAATGATTCCAAGAGTATTATTACAAAAGGGTCCTTTTCATCATTTGATTCATTTCTATTTATCTTTGACCAATGCAGTCCCATCCTCCTCTTCCTTTTCATACTTTACTGTACTTTCCTGGTTCTTTGCACCCACATCAAGGTCTGCCTTTTGATATTCTATATGGGTTATATGCAAATTGCCCATTTGCTAGGAAAGCTTCTTCCAGGAACCTTCTGTGTTTGATACTTATGATACCCAATTTCTATTGCATCCTGAAATCTCCTTGCTCAGTATGCTAAAGGAAGAAATCAATAACCATGTTTGCAGGATTTACTCAGCAATGAGAAATAGTTCATTGGTATCCCCATCTGAGCTAGCCATGTTTTCATAGCATGTGTACACCAAATTTGAGAGAAAAACACATACCTCTGGTGTTGGAAGATGAGCTAGCCATCATACTTTGTCCCTGATTGACTGTTGTTTGTGTGTTGTGAAGTTTGCTACTCTCTGCCCATTACAATTTCACTGATTGCTCCAATGTAATCTAATGGGCCAACTCCATTCATATAGAGTAAGGGCTTCCTTTCAGTTCTCACAAAATTGGCCGGCCCATTATAGGCCCACATCATGACCATGCTAGTCCAAAAAAGAAAAGAAAAAAAGAAAAAAAGAAGAGAAAAAAGAAATACAACATCCCGGCTTGAACGTAAGCTTGCATTCCAAACACACGTCCTGGTTCGAATGTGTTTGCAATCAACATATGCATGGCATTGAAAATTTACTAAAACAGGATGAGCTGCCGTTAAGAGTAGTAGGGTGGGAACAGCAATGGGATTCCTTTTGAGTCTGATGTTCCCTTTAAATGACTTGAAATGCAATGAGCTAAAAGAACAGCAGATTGGAACAGTCATCCCGTGGGAGCTACGGCTAGTTATTTTGTGTGTTTTATTTGTAAATTTTTTTTTAAATGTATTTTTTTAATATTTTTAAATATATATATTTTAAAAAAAATCATAATATTATTAAAAAATACTTACTTAATCTTTAAATAAAAAAATAATAAAAAAGTAACCCAGGAGAAGCTACCAGCAGCAGGCAGCATTTTTCTATGTTATTTGGAGTAGTTAATGATTGTGATTAGGTCGGAAAAGGTTTTATTTGTATTTCTATTTGTGATATTGTAATAAGTGATGTGTATAATATTTTGTTATTTTAATTTTTAATTTTTATTCTTGTTTTTATTTTCTTTAATAATTAAAAAAAAAAAAAACGATAAGCGGGTCCTGAGCCAAGCTTGGACATGAGATGATAAGTGGGCTGCTTATGCTGAATTTGGCGGTAGGTTTGAGTTAATCCGGTGGTGGGCTGAGAGAGAGAGAGAGAGAGAGAGTTAGTGTGGGAGGCATCGTTGAACGGTGGCCACACCGCGGAAGGCGCGACGTGAAAGGGAGAAGGGGCTCGTCGGCCTGGGCGCGAAGGGGAGAGAGAGAAGTTTCTGAGCAGACTGATATGTTTTTTGAAATTCAGAGGGAAGAGTAGAAGAAAAAAAGTTAGAAAAAAGGCCGGCTGGGGTTGTATACTGGGAGTGCTCGGAGCTCCCTTTCAATACTGTGATACTTATCTTAGTATATAATGCATTCTTGCACTTCAGTGTCTTTGGACCTTGTAACTCTCTCTCTCTCTCTCTCTCTCTGTGCGCGCGCGCGCGCATTAAGATGTTTACTCTCAATTTATATCTGGCTTTTCTGTGTTTGATGCAGAGTTTTCACTTGGGTTTTGCTAATAATTCGAGTTTGAGGCCTTTTAGAAGATCAAGACTTTGTCATTCTCAGGTGGGTTGGTTACTTTTCCTTTCAAATTTTAAGGCACTGCATTCAATCCATTGTAATATTGGAAAACAGATGCTTAACATAATATATATATTTTCCTTTGAATTATACGAAGTGTACTTGTAGAAACTCTTTATCGAGGGTCTGTGCACCCCGGGATTAGTCGGGATGTTGTCCCGGACATCTGGTGCCAATAAAAAAATGAACATCAAATTTTAATTTTTGTTGTTTTGGAAGGCCGTAACAGTTCGGAGACTGTTATTAATATATAAGGGCTAAAATATGAATGATTTGGGAGTATGTAGGTGTCCCATGAAAATTGGATGTTTTCATTCCCCTCTGCTATGCATGGTGAAAAATTGTATACTGTGAGCGGGAACTTTCAAGGGGATGGAAAACATATATTGGTTCTTTAGCACAATTTATGACGGTGGTTTCAACACTTTCGCAGCGTACATTTGAGATGATGGATTTGTACCTTCAGAACATGTAAAATGAAAACAGACGTTCAATTTGCATGGTACAATCAAAGGGGCCCTATTTAAAATTCAAGATGAACAACACTATTTCTCACATTTTACAGCTTATTTATCTATTGAGAGTTGTCATTTTCAAAATGTATGTATTTAAACTTGAAGCTTTAAACTAACATGTGATATATCCTGCAGTTCTAATGAGATACTGTTGAAATCATCACATAGGAGTAAGTTCTAAAAAGAATTGTGGGATCATTAGAGGGACTCATTTTAAATCGGGCACATTTGGATAATGTTTTACTTTTAACTGAAATTGTACAGGTGATGAAGCTTTTATCTTCTAGTCGCAAATGGGTCAAAAATTTGATTACATCCTATGTTTTATATTAATTTTACCCGGGGAGGGGGATCTGATGGTTCTAGTCTCTTTGAACTTAGAAAAACTATCAGAAAGTTGAGGCATTCTGTTAAAAGTGAACTGATAAAAATAGATTGCAATCTAATTGTTGGTTTTAGAAGTTTCTTCACCGCTTGCTGTCTAGGTATTCTATTGTCTAAATCTTTTACTTGAGGCGTTTTGGTACAATGTGTGGTGCACCAGTCCTTAAAGACAATATTCCCCAAGTTCTTTTGGTGATTCCTTTGTAAGGAGACTTTGATTGCAGAACATTTTCAGATCTATGATAGCGTGCCCTAATGGGATGTCACATTTAGTAGATTGGCCCATGATAGGGAGTTGGAGTTCTTTTTGTTGTTCTTCAACAAGTTGTATTCCTTTAGGTGGAGAAGAGATGGTAACGATCGTGTATGTTTGATTCTGTATAAAAGACAGATCTTCGAGTTTTTTTTTTTTTTTTCCTTTTTTCTTTTACTGATCCCAAAAATGGAAAAAAAAAAAAAAATCCTTCTTCAATTCACTTATCCCTTAAGTTGGGTTTTTATTTCCTTGGTAGTGTATTTGAAAAAACAACCTTTGAGGTTAGATTTTTTGCTTGAATGGTCCACTTAGGTAAGATCTTAATGATGCATAGCTTGACAAACAGACATGTCGTAGTAAAGACTTGGTGTTGTATGTGTAAACAGAATGGAATAAACATTGATCATCTTCTGCTATACTGTGGTTTGGCTTGAAACTTATGGGCAGCAATATTCAACACTTGTTTGGATTGAGTGGGGTTATTGGCATGTTAATGGAATCCTTTAGGAAGTCCTAGAAATTCAGAAGTTTGGAGGACGGTCTATTCTTGCTTGATATAATGAGTTTGGCAAGAACACGATGCTTAAACTTTGGATGGCTGCAAGAGAATGGTGACAGAGTTAAAAGCCATAATATTTAATTACCTTTATGTTTGGATGGATGCTCACAACAGCTCCCAACTCTCTAGTCTTTTAGATTTTAGAGGCTTGCTTTTTTCAATTTTCCTTGCTAGTTGAGTGTATCCATTTGTATGTCTGTCGTGCGTGCCCCTTTGGACTTTCAAGAAATTGAGTTACTTGTACAAACTCATTAAATCTCTCTCTTGATAATTCGTTCGTGCTTGTTATGGTGTATTTGGCAAGAACACAATGCTCCAACCTCGATTACCTTTATGTTTGGATGGCCGCTCACAACTGCTCCCAACTCTCTAGCTTTTTAGATTTCAAAGACTTGCTCTTTTCATTTTTCCTCGCGAGTAGGGTGTATCCATTCAATTTTGTATGTTTCCCATGCCCCTTTGGACTTTCGAGAAATCGAGTTACTTATACAAAATCATATTATACAAAATCATTCTCTAAATCTCTCTCTTGATAATTTCTTGCAGGAAAGAGGCATCATAAAACCAGAAAATAGGCACGACAAGGGCACTTTTACAGAATACAAGAAGTTAGGCACCAAGGATGATCTTCTAATTTCCCATTCGCCTGTAGCCCAGCAAGATAGCCTACCTCCTTTAGTTAGTGCATTGAAAGCTTCAGCTGAAGAAAATGTTGCCAGCTTTCACTTCCCTGGGCATAACAGAGGACGTGCCGCCCCACCATCATTAACTCAAATAATTGGTTTAAAACCATTTTCCCATGATTTGCCTGAGCTTCCAGAGCTTGACAACCTATTTTCTCCAGAGGGGCCTATTTTAGAAGCACAAAGACAAGCAGCCAAACTCTTTGGGTCATCAGAGACATGGTTTCTTGTTGGGGGTACGACTTGTGGAATACAAGCAGCAATAATGGCAACTTGTTCTCCTGGAGAATTTCTAATTCTTCCTCGGAATTCCCATATATCTGCTATATCTGCCATGGTATTATCTGGTGCACGACCCAAGTACATCATTCCTCAGTATGATTTTGAATGGGACATTGCTGGTGGCGTGACTTCATCACAGGTGAGTTTAGAAAATTCATGTACATGCTTACAGCATTGTTAGCATTGTAATCTTTTCAACTTTAACCCCTAGGTGTTGGCTCAAGTGGTAAGGACCTTTATCTTGGTGGTTTGCTCCCTCCAGGTCTATGATTTGAATTCTCTTGGGTGCAAACAATTTCTATGGGCTATTGGACTGGAGAGAGACTTTTTCCCTTGAATTCTCCAAGCCACACTTGCAGGAAACTCCTTGTTGAGGGCATGTGCACCTCGGGATTAGTCGGGACTTTGTTTTCGGACACCCTACGCCAATCAAACAACGAATCTTTTCACCTTTAAAGGCCATTTCTTGCTGATAATAAATTGGTATTCCAATGTAGTCTCAAAATAGAGTTAGAACTATGGTGATGGTGTAATATTAGCAATGAAGTTTTTTTAAGGGACCAAAACAAAATTTCTATACTGGCATTTTCTTTTGTCATTTGTTTTAGTAACAGTAAGCAGCCATTTTGTTACTGAAACTATACTTATTTACGAATCAAGGTGGCTGTTTTTGCAGGTAGAGCAAGCAGTCAAGGAACTAGAGATGGAAGGTCAAAGGGCAGCTGCAGTATTTATCACTTCCCCCACATATCATGGTATATGTAGCAACTTGACCGAAATTTCCCAGCTGTGTCATTCCCATGGAATTCCTTTGATTGTTGATGAGGCTCATGGGGCACATCTTGGATTTCATCCCCAGCTTCCCAGTTCAGCCCTTCAGCAAGGAGCTGATCTTGCAGTACAGTCCACTCACAAAGTTTTATGCTCTCTCACACAGTCCTCAATGCTACACATGTCGGGGAATATGGTAGATAGTGAAAGAATATGTAGATGTCTCCAAACTCTTCAAAGCACTAGCCCTAGTTATTTGCTTTTGGCATCATTAGATGCTGCTAGATCTCAATTAAGTGAAAATCCAGATACTATTTTCAACAGAGCAATGGAATTAGCCTTTGAAGCTAAATACTGGATCAAGGAAATACCAGGCATTTCAGTGCTTGACCTTGCAAGGTTTTCTAACTTTCCAGCCATTGATCCTTTGCGACTTACTATTGGTTTTTGGCAGCTTGGTTTGTCTGGTTATGAAGCCGATGAATTCTTGTGCAGAGATCATGGGATCGTTTGTGAACTTGTTGGGAATCGATCTATTACTTTCGCAATCAACCTTGGAACTTGTAGAGATGATATTCAGAGGCTTATATTCGGAATAGAGCATCTAGTAGGAATCACTGCACCGATTGATGGAGAAAAAGGGTATGGGGAGTTTAATGGTTATACACCCTTTGCAGATATCAAAATGAGCCTGATTCCCAGGGATGCCTTTTTTGCCAGTAAAAAGAAAGTTGGTATAGGAGGGAGCCTTGGAAAAGTTTGTGGGGAGCTTATATGTCCATATCCGCCAGGGATACCAGTTATGATCCCTGGTGAGGTTATTACAGAGAAAGCTTTGGAGTATCTACTGGATGTTAGAAGCAAAGGTGCTGTTATAACTGGAGCCTCTGATACTTCCCTATCTTCTATAGTAGTTTGCAATGTGTAGTTCATTACTGTGTAGAAGTGCATATAGCTGCCAAATCCTTTCTTCAGTTACAGATAGTGGCGGGGCGCATGAAGCCGGGAGTACTTGTGTAGCTTGTAGCACATGCCTTCCACTGATACTAGCAACCACCACCACTATAAGCCTAGAACTTTTTCCATTAAATCTTTGGGAGAGAGGTGGAGAATGACTTTCCTTTCCCCTTTTGAATATTGGCCATGATTTTTACAGCATCATCCAAGGTACTTAACCAGAAATTAGGTAAATGAAGTCTGCCAGAAACTCTGTTACATGAGAGGTACTTGTCACTCATGTGCTTCATATTTCAGCTATTTCATGACAAGGCTTCACTTTGTTGGGGCCTGAGGCATGTTTGCAGCAATGAAATCTTGTGTTTTTCTTTTTTCATACCCTTGAAGTAAAATGAATATTGTTGTCATATTCGTTTATTCACAGCACTTTTAAGAATTTCTCTTTCTTTTCTTTTCACATGATCAAAGTATTTAGGAGGGGAATGGTCCTCAAGGGAGGATAACATAGTGATCCCAGTACATTTGTTACCCTCAAGGTACATAAGAAGGGAGGAATTACTTCATTTCCGGCGGGGTGATGTTATTATTTACTTTAGATTTTGTTATTATCAATCATATGTTTTGTTGTGACATATTTTTATTTGCATGTCTATCACTTAAATAAACATTTTAAGTGGTCGTTTTACATTAGCAGCTGTGATTAGGGATGAAAAAATTTAGGATGAATTGCGCGACAGAATTGCATTTTGCTTTACTATAACAGGTACATTTTTTCTCCTTAAGTTACATAAGAAGGGAGAGATTACTTCGTTACCTGTAAGAGTGAGGCAGTAGTTTCTGGCATAGTTTTGAATCCTGTTCTGTTTCGACCATGACTGGAATATTCTGTTTCGATGTAGTATCCAAGTCACTACATTTCCATTCTGTTTCATTCTAAATTCCAGCCCATTTCGGCCCAATTTTGGTCATTTCGACTGCAATTTTGCATCTTGGACTATGTTTCGTTTCGAATTGTTTTAATGTCAAATTTGTAATTTTCTCGAGTTTAGATGACATTATAGTCATGCAATTGCAAAATCTAAAAGTCATTTATACAAATTTAATTTTTTTGGAATATTAAATATGTCTCTTCGTTCTCTCTCTAAAAAATCTCATTATTTTCAATAATTTCTCGGATCTTATATAATTGTGATCTTTTACGATATTATCTTTCAACACCATTATCTCTATATTTTTTTAAGGAAAAATCTAGTTGCAAGCACAATTATGTATTAATATGTGTATCAATTTAATGTGACTGGTCAAAAAGTAAATTTTATTGAAAATAATACTAATTTAATTTTTAAATATTAATGAATCAGTATTGATATGCAGATTAATACATGATAAGCAATCAACAGAGATGCCTCACAGGAAGACCAACACCACAATCTGACCATAGAGAAATCACCCCACAACACACATGCTTCTCTGCTGTAGTATCTTGTAAATTCTAGAAGGAATTATTCATAATCGTATGTATAGGTGGACCAATAGTTGAGAGGAATGTACTCTATAAATAGCTCACTGTATTTCTTTGTAAAAGTGTGAAAAACAAATACTGAAAGATATATTGAAGAGAGACGATTTCTTTTAGACTTCTTCTCAAACATCTTGTGCACTCTGATACTTTATTTAATAGTACATGACTTTGTTTATACGTAGCAAATTTTTTTTTTTAATATTTTCAATGTATATTCATTTTATAAATCTCGAGTATATATATATATATATGTATACATACATAATACATAATTATGTACATGTTTTTGTTTTGTTAATTATTAGTTTATGTTTTTAAACATATATACATATAACTAATCTAGAAATCGTACTAATCGGTATTAAAATATTTCATTTTAAGCTTAAAATTGCATAGAAATTGTCTACATGCTCAAACAAACAAATACATAAATGACAAAATGAAAACAAAAGCTGTTCTTAAAAAACAAGTGTTCGGGTGTTGAGATACTCTCATCACTTCTCATCATATTTTATTACTATTTATTATTTTATTATTACTTTTCACATATTTTTTATTATTATTTATTATTTTTTACTATTATTTAATATTCTATTATTACTTTTTTACTTTTTTTTTTATTACTATTTATAATATACTTTAACACTTCTCAACACCTAAATCCAACCGCTCATAAATTTATAATAATCATACATTTTTTAGAAAAGCATATATTTAAATTTCTATGAAAATTCAAAACTTCTGACGTCGTGGCTTCTTCAAACTTATTCTTAAAGCTTGGCCCGGCAAAACTTATGGCCTGCAATAATTATTCTTTATTTTCTCCTTTGGAGTCCCTAGCAAGCTTTTCCTTGGGCTCTTTCGAATATATATATGCGTGCACACGTTGAACTTGTAATAACTTTTGACAGGAGGAAAAGAACAGGAGAGAACGGAAATGGATATCACCAGAACACTGCCGGAAGAATGTATCGCCAAGATAATTTCCGGCACATCCCCTCGGGACGCATGTAGGTTGTCGCTGGTCTCCCGTGCCTTCGGAGCCGCTGCAACTTCGAATCTCGTGTGGGAGAGGTTTCTGCCACCTGATTATCAAGAGATCATTTCTTCGTCGTCATCATCGTCGGCATCCTTGAACATGTTGACTAAGAAGAATCTTTATTTCCATCTTTGCGACAATCCAATTCTGATCGGAAACAGTAACAACATGGTAATATGCAAAAAGATAACCTAGTTGTCTTTACCCTGTCATGTCTACCTAGTTTTGTTTACTTGCTATAAGCTAGGAATTCAGGGCTATTTTTCTATATTGTTTTTGCTTCAAGATATACCCTTGTCATTGGAGTTCCTAAAGATGGATTAGTGCATGTTGTGAGACAGAAATGATTATTTTCGAAAACTTGTTCCAAATTCAGATAGATTGATTTCCTAGTGCTTTTTAAAGTGGCTATACTTTCTGGCTTGAATTCTTGTTTGTTAGATTTGAATGTGAGAGGTGCTTTAAGTATGTAACTGCAGTCCCAATAATTTTTAATGGTAATTTTTGATGCTATCTTTGTTCTTTATGTTCAAAACTGATTTTTCACATGGTAAACTGTCATATGTTCTGATAATAGCAACCACTTTTGACCCTTGTTCTTTGGTTCTGATTTATTCTTGTGAAATCATTACTTGTGTCTAAAAGCTTAAGCTGATGGGAATATGTAGATTTAATGGATATTTCTACTTGTCTTCACACACTCCCTCACTTAACCTCAGAACCTCTGCTTTAATGCCGTTTGAAATCACTACTTGACTTGACAACTCTAGATATTTCTTTTTGTTTTGTAATCTCTTTGTCTGTGTAAATGATCGAACAGAGTTTCCAAATAGATAAACTGAGTGGGAAGAAATGTTTGATGCTGGCTGCGAGGGAGTTAAGCATAGCATGGGGATCAGGAGACACTCCACAATACTGGGATTGGACTTCCTCAACTCAGTCACCGGTTCTACCCAAGTCTAGGTCTCTCTTCATCTCTCTGTTTGCTTGAGTACTGCATGCTTGTTTACCCTTTTTTGTTATTTATAGCAATGGTGTGTATAATGTGCAGATTCTCGGAAGTAGCTCATCTTAGAAGTGTTTGTTGGCTTGAAATAAAAGGCAGAATTGAGACAAAAATCCTTTCCCCAAAAACAAAATATGGGGCATACTTTATCTACTCCATGGTGGATGGTTGCTATGGGTTTCAAATCCCTGTGAAAGTATCCATTAGACTGGAAAACGAGGTGGAAGGAGGTGATGCTACCAATGCTTATTTGAATCCAAGAATATGGTCAGGTACACATGATCGACAACAATCAAATGAGGAATTATTACAAATTAACCGACAGGATGGTCGACTTCCAATCAAGAGAGAGGATATGTGGATGGAGATTGAGATTGGAGAATTCTTCAATGGCAGCCAAGTTGATGATCATGGTGTGGTCGAGATGTGCTTGAAGGAGGTTCAAGTCCTTAACTGGAAGTCTGGCCTTGTGGTCCATGGCATTGAGCTTCGGCCAAAAGAAGAAAGCTAATTAGTAAGAGATTGGTACCTATTTTCTTTCTGAGCAAGTACATTTGCAGTGAGACCTGAGAGCAACGTTTTGAGGGTTGGACTTGGACTATATATATATATGCATGTATTGTGAATACGTCGCATGCATTGTGTTATATATTGGGATTGTTACTGAGGGAAACTATGGTTATATGAACCCTTATATTCTACAAGGGAGGAATTACTTCATCTACTGTAGGAACAAGCAAGGCATGTGCAGCAATTTCTGAAATATCGTTTGTTTTGCCTGAACATAGCTAGGTAAGGGGTGGAATCCATGGTACCCTGCCTGCTACAAGTTTACCATGTCACCTTACCTGGATCAACTTTAAGAAGTTTTGCAAATCCAACATCCAAAACAGACAGAAAAACAAATAAATAACAAAATAAAAGCAACAAACAGAACAAGAAACAAAAGCTGTACTGATTTTTCAAGCCTTCTCTCCTTGAGGGGAATGAGTAATGCTATATGTATGAGACGGATCTTAGGGGCTGCTCAAAAGAATAAAACAACCCTTAAGGCCTTAACCACTTAAAAAAAATTTAAAATAAATATTAATTGTATGCTTCTTAAAAAATATTTGTAAATTTCAAGTTCTGGGAAAATCTAGAACATAATCCCAAAAATTATTAAACAATTGAATTTTTCAAGAACTTATATAGTCTGTTCTTACAAATTTTTAAACCTTAATCTTTCTTTTCTAGGCTTGCTTTTCTTCATTCCCTTGAGTTCTCTTGAATATTTTTCTTTATTAACACTAGTCATATTAAGTTCTTTGTTAAAGAGGGAGCCTATCTATAATTTGCAATTTTTTATTATTATTGTAAATAAACTCTATGTATCTCTAAATTGATAATTTTTTCGAGATATGAATTCTTTTAAAATCTTTGTTAGATCTCGAGTAGAACGCATTTTATGTGTTTATATTTTTTCTCTGTCCTAAATTTGACATGTTTGAATTATGCACACAATACTATGTATCACATGTAGAGCACAAACAGTTTTATAAAAAATATACATAAAATATAGCTGATTGGTACATCCAACGTATATAATTATATGCACATGCTGAACTTTGTAATAACTTCCGAGAAGGAAATGGATATTACCAAAACACTGCCGGAAGAATGCATCGCCAACATAATTTCTGGCACTTCCCCTCGGGAAGCATGTAGGTTGTCGTTGGTCTCCCGTGCCTTCGAATCCGCTGCAACTTCGAGTCTCGTGTGGGAGAGGCACTACAAGAAATATTAAGGTTCCCGGGGGGGCCTTTCGTGGCAAAAAGCCAGTTTTTGGCGGGGATATACTTTTTCCCACAAATTCTGCCCGTCGGAGTCTCGTGGCGTATAATTCGCCGCAAATGCTTCCATTTCCCATGATAACTCTAATTAGTGGGGACTGAATGTTTTTAACCACGGAATGTTCCGTGGTTAAAAACTCTACACTTCTTCGCAAAAGCCAATAAAATTGCTATCAATATCATGGGTAAAAGAGATAATGCGACTAGATCCACCCGTGGGAAAATGTATAATTCTCACGTGTACAACTCATAGGCAATGGAGTAATTCCCACCAGCGCTACCCTTGTGCAACGGTATTATTCCCATAAGTGGTACTCGTGGGTAATGAAGCAAGTCCCGCCTTAAAAATTCGTGGGGAAAGGGGCAACAGTGACAAATGAGTTTTGTGGGGATACTTATTAGCCACTACTTGTTTTGTGGCAAATAAGCCCTGCTCCATTCATATATTTGTTGATTACCCATGATTGGTTTCGGTGGGAATTACATAATTTACATGAATTAAGTGCAGTGGAAAAAACCTTAATAAATAGCTTGAGAATGTAGTTTTTTTTTTCCCCACAAAACTTCACTCCTAGGCAAAAAAATTTGTCCATGAGAAATACCTTTAGGAAATGTGTCGGATTTTAAGTGGGTGATTTTTCCCCACAACCATATTCCATGTAATACCTATATTTTACATGGAGACATCCTGTGGCAAGGAACCTTTTATGGATTATTGTACTATATCTTGATTCCCACGAGTTATGTTATCCATGAGTTGATCGAGATAGACACCACCATTTACCAACAATTATCCCACAACTAACAATGTAAGCATAATTCCCATACATTAATTACATACGCATGTTTCTTACAACTAAACACCCATTAAACATAATTGTGCTGGGATACAGACAGCAAATCCATTCAAAACTATTGCCCCATATATATATTTACAACATTGATAAGGAATATTCCAATATGCATAGTCTTTGAGGGAAATTGAAAAACATTAATGTTTACCCTGTGGGAAGGAGAAGAGGGTCATCAGCGTTTTTAACAACTACTTTTGGGAATATGCATACAACAACTACACAGTTCTGCATAGGGGATACACTTCCAGCAGAATAACTCCCTCCAACGTATGTTCATTGGTAGCTCCATTGAAAGCAGGTATGACATATTTCATGGTTGATCTCACTAGGTTTCTTCCACCTGGTTATCAAGAGATCATTTCTTCATCCTCCTCATCCTCAAAGAACATCACGTTGACCAAGAAGAATCTTTATTTCCATCTTTGCGACAATCCAATTCTAATCGGAAACAGGAACAACATGGTAATCAACAAAAGGACATAATCAAGTTATCTTTACCCTGTCATAGGAGGTTCTAAAGATGAATTAGTACATGTTTTGAGACTGAAATGATTATTTAGGAAAACTTGTTCCAAGTTCAGATAGATTAATTTCCAAGTGCTTTTTAAAGTGGCTATACTTTCTGGCTTGAATTTTTGTTTATTAGATTTGAATGTAAGAGGCGCTTTAAGCCGGTAACTGTAGTCCCAATAATTTTTAAAGGTGATTTTTAATGATATCTCTGTTCTTGAAGTTCAAAACGTATTTTTCACATGGTAATTTGTCATATGTTCTGATAATAGCAAGCACTTTTGACCTTTGTTCTTTGATTGTGATTTACTCCTCTGAAATCACAACTTGTGCCCAAAAGTTTTAAGCCGATAAAAAGTCAGGTTCGAACTCAAAACCTCTACCATAAAATTAAGTGAAATAACCACTTCTTCAGAAAATATAGATTCAATCATTTATACTTGTCTAAACATCTCGAGACTTTTCTTCTAGATTTGTAATCTCTTTGAGTGTGCCTATTATATTGAATAGAGTTTCCAAATAGATAAAAAGAGTGGGAAGAAATGTTTGATGCTGGCAGCGAGGGAGTTAAGTATAATATGGGGATCTAGAGACACTGCACATCACTGGAAATAGATTTCCTCAACTGAGTCACTGGTCCTACCCAAGTCTAGGTCTCTCTCCATCTCTCTGTATGCTTGAGTACTGCATGCTTGTTTACCTTATTTTGTTATAAATTATAGCAATGGTGTGTAAAATGTGTAGATTCTCGGAAGTAGGTCATCTTAGAAATGTTTGTTGGGTTGACATAAAAAGCAGAGTTGAGACAAAAATCCTTTCCCCAAAAACAAAATATGGGGCATACTTTATCTACTCTATGGTAGATGGTTTCTCTGCATTTCACAACCCTTTGAAAGTATCCATTAGACTGGAAAACGAGGTGGAAGGAGGTGATGCTACCAATGCTTATTTGAATCCAAGAATGTGTTCGTTGAAGTGAAATGAGGAAGTATTACTATTTAATCGACTAGTTGGTCGACTTCCAGTCCAGAGAGAGGATATGTGGTTGGAGCTTTAGATTGGAGAATTCTTCAATGGCAGCCAAGTTGATGATCATGGCGAGGTCGAGATGTGCTTGAAGGAGGTTCAAGTCCTTAACGACATGTCTAGCCTTGTGGTCCATGTCATTGAGCTTCGGCCAAGAGAAGAATTAAAGTTAATTAGTAAGAGGTTGGTGTCTATTTTCCATCTGCTCGGCAAAGGACATTTGCTGTGAGACTTGGATTTGTGTGCATTATATTATGTGCAATGTTTCAAGACTTTGGATTATATATAGAGAAATGATATTTGTAGTCTCATTGGTGCAAGCTCTGCAGTCTTTATGAAGAAAATGATGAATCCCAATTTTTTTTTTAAAAGAGAGTGCATGCGTGAGACTTGCACATCTTAATATTATATCTAGCTTTACTCGTATATATAAATATATATGCATCCATTGTGAATACGTCGCATGCATGCATGCATGGTTTTGTGTTATGCATTGGGATTTTTACTACTTTGGTAATATAAACGACTATATTCTATGAGTGTGGAGTTACTTCATCTACTGTAGGAGCAAGCAAAGCATGCACAGCTGTTTCTGAAATTTCGTTTGTTTTGTGTGAATATAAAGCCAAGGGGTGGAACCCATGGTACCGGCTACAATGTCAGCTGGCTTGGATCAAATCTAAGAAGTTTTGCAAATCCAACTTCCAATATTAACAGCAATTGGAGCCTCCATCAGTAAAACCCTAGTAGAAATCCGAAGAACTAATTGTAGGAGACCCGAAAAAGGAATATTAGAAAAGCCTCGATCAAATTATCGGGTTAGTATTTAATAAAAAAGTGCACTGTTATATCTATTTTATAGACATGTTACTTCCTTCTCTTTAAAAATAAAAAAGAAAAAAAATAAAATCTATTTTATAATAAAAATGATTTGAATACCGTTCCTGTGGCCATTTTGATTAAGGCATTGGAATGGAATATTTTAGTATCAGTACCGTTTCGGGATTAATTATATATTATATATAAATATTATATGTATATATAAACTACCAACTAATATAATAAATACATATATATATTTGTGTGTATTGTGTATATGTGTATATATATGGAAGAATTGAAGATTTATAAAATGAATATAAGTTTAAAAAATCACAAATTTGAGTTGAGAAACATAAATAAAGAAAAAAAAATAAAAGAATAGAAAAATTATTAAAAATAATTATATTTAGAAAAGGAGAGAATGATGGGACATACTTAAAGTTATAAAAAAATTAAAATTATATAAATACATTTTATATTTTAGAACTAATCAAATACCATATGAATTCCAAATTTACAAAAATGCCATCCAACAAGAAAATTATAAAAATAGTGCGAAATTGAACAGGAGCCGGAATGTCAATTCCTGGCGAAATGGACAGGAACGGGTCAGAATTTGGAGCGAAACGGAACAATGGAGTTTAGTGTACTGAATACTATACTGAAATGGAAAATTTCGGCCGGAATATAATTCAAAACTATGGGTGTAAGAATTTTCCTTCGAATCGAGAAAACTAATCGGATTGACTAAAAGAGACTGATTGATCTCGGTCTAAGAAACTAAAGAAATTGAATTTTTGGTCCAAAACGATCTAGTTGGGTCCAAAGTAATCCTTATCGGTTCTGTCTAGTCCATACTTTTGGTGGTTTGAAAAAATCGATCCAGTCAGATATCCTCCTCCAAGATTGACCGGACCGAATCGATTACACTCTTAATTCTGATGAATAATTTTAAGACATGTTAGTTTGTAAATTTTCTTTTATAAAATTTTTGTGCATGCCAAACATTTCTCTCCAGGGTTATAATTTTAAAACCCGGTCAATATCCAAACTTGCATAGAAAATACCCAGCTAGGCGATCAGAAATAGACAGAAAAACAAATAAATAACAAAATAAAAGCAACAAACAGAACAAAAAACAAAAGCTGTACTGATTTTTCAAGCCTTCTATTCCTATTTAGGGGAATATATATATATATATATATATATATATATATATATATATATATATATATATATATATATATGTAGGGACGGATCTTTGGGGCCGTTCAAAACAATAAAACAACACCTTAACCACTGAAAAAATTAAAATAATTGTATGCATTGTTGTAAATACATACATTTGGTGGATGATCATGTTGTAAATATTATTGTGCATGTGAATTGGTTGTTGTGTATGTGAAAGTTTATTGTGCTTGTGACTTAATTGTTGTACATGTGAATTGATTGCCACAACAAACTACCATGGAAGTTGCTTATAAAAGGAGGTCTTGAGGATCATTTGTACGACACAAGAATAGAAGAGTAGTGAATGATATTGAGTTTTTGAAGAGCCAAGTATATTGCAATCTCTCAATCTTCATACTTCTCTTTCGCAATTTTTCATTCATTTGCTACTTCTCTTTAATTTTATAACACGTTATCAATACGAGATTCTAGCCAGCTGTAATATTTTTCAGATTTATGATCTATGGTAAGATACAATTAAGCAATAATTTTCAATGACAGCTTTTTACTTTTATGCTTAATTTTTATTATATTATGCACATGGTCGGTTATACCACCTGATTATTATTATCTCTGGCGAATTAATATTTCCATAATTTATATACTAGTTATATCTGTAATGGATTTTTATTCCCATAGTTTATATACCAGTTATATCTGTGGTGAATTAATATTCTCATAGTTTACATACTAGTTATATATTTAATATATTTGTTATAAATAATGTCAAATCTTTCAAACTTAGAATTTGTTGCTCTTGATGTTTCTGGCAACAATTACTTATCTTGGATCTGCCTTATGCTTTAAGTAATTTTTAAATACGTTAGACTTATATTTGCCATATTTTTGTTATCTATCTATCACTAGACTGTTCTAGTCATCTCAGCTTTTGACATTAGTGGAATCTAAAATATGGTTAAGAGTCAAGAAAGTGTAATATTTCTAAACTTTTGATATTTTAATAGTCATATTTATGTCACATTAATATTTGTTATTTATTCTTTACAGATGCAACTTGGTGTGGATGAATCACAACCTGTGCAACCTGAGTTGAATGAATCACAATCGGTGTAATGATATGGTTGAATTTTAATTTCTGCAAATATTTGTTGAAACTTTATGGTTCAGTTTCATATTATGTGCATGAAAATTATGATTTTGGTATGTGCAAGAAAATTGGCTATTAGATATGAGTTCTCATTAAATATTCTTAATTTAGCGAGATGCAGGAGTATTGTCTGTGGAGGTTGTGCTGACAAATATTGTTGAATGCTTGGAAGTAGAAAGTTTGGCAACCCCTGGTTTCTAAAATTATTTTTGGAAGAAAGCTTTTCAAGTGATAGGTTTTGTAATTATTTTTGTAAAAAGAAAGGTTGCAAGTTGTAGTTGTTGTAATTATTTTTTTGGAAGAAAGCTTGGCAATTGATAGGTTTTGTAATTATTTTTGTAAGAAGAAAGGAAATACCAGGCATTTCAGTGCTTGACCTTGCAAGGTTTTCTAACTTTCCAGCCATTGATCCTTTGCGACCTACTATTGGTTTTTGGTAGCTTGGTTTGTCTGGTTATGAAGCTGATGAATTCTTGTGCAGAGATCATGGGATCGTTTATGAACTTGTTGGGAACCGATCTATTACTTTCGCAATCAACCTTGGAACTAGTAGAGATGATATTCAGAGGCTTATATTAGGAATAGAGCATTTAGTAAGATTTACTGCACCGATTGATGGAGAAAAAGGGTATGGGGAGTTTAATGGTTATACACCCTCCGCAGATATCAAAATGAGCCCGATTCCCAGGGATGCCTTTTTTGCAAGTAAAAAGAAAGTCGGTATAGGAGAGAGCCTAGGGAAAGTTTGTGCATGGGGAGCTCATATGTCCATATCCGCCAGGGATACCAGTTATGATCCCTGGTGAGGTTATTACAGAGAAAGCTTTGGAGTATCTACTGGATGTTAGAAGCAAAGGTGCTGTTATAACTGGAGCCTCTGATACTTCCCTATCTTCTATAGTAGTTTGCAATGTGTAGTTCATTAATACTGTGCAGAAGTGCATCTATCTGCCAAATCCTTGCTTCAGCTTAAGGTAGTGGCAGGGCACATGAAGCCGGGAGTACTTGTGTAGCTTGTATGCACATGCCCGCCACCGATACTAGCAACCACCACCACTATAAGCCTATACCTTTTTCCATTAAATCTTTGGGAGAGAGGTGGAGAATGTCTTTCCTTTCCCCTTTGAACATTGGCCATGATTTTTACAGCATCATCCAAGGTACTTAACCAGAAATTACGTAAATGAAGTCTGCCAGAAACTCTGTTACATGAGAGGTACTTTTCACTCATGTGCTTCCTATTTCAGCTACTTCATGACAAGGTTTCACTTTGTTGGGGCCTGAGGCATGTTTGCAGCAATGAAATCTTGTGTTTTTCTTTTTTCACACCCTTGAAGTAAAATGAATATTGTTGTCATATTGGTTTATTCACAGCACTTTTAAGAACTTCTCTTTCTTTTCTTTTCACATGATCAAAGTATTTAGGAGGGGAATGGTCCTTGAGGGAGGATAACATAGTGATCCCAGTACATTTGTTACCCTCAAGGTACATAAGAAGGGAGGAATTACTTCATTTCCCGTGGTGTGATGTTATTATTTACTCTAGATTTTGTTATTATCAATGATATGTTTTGATGTGACATATTTTTATTTGCATGTCCATCATTTATACATTTTTAATTTTTTAAAAATATTAAATATGTCTCCCCATTCTCTTTTCCTCTGAAAAAATCTCATTATTTTCAATAATTTCTCGACTCTTATATAATTGTTATCTTTTATGATATTATCTTTTAACACTATTATCTTTATATTTTTTTAATATTTTTACTGTATATTCATTTTATAAATCTTGAATATATATATACATACATGATATATAATTACGTACATGTTTTTATATTGTTAATTATTAGTCTATGTTTTTAAATATATATACATATAATTAATCTGTAAATGATATGTATTGGTATAGAAATATTTTTTTCAAACTTAAAATTGTATAGAAATTGTAAACATGCTCAAACAAACAAATATATAAATAACAAAATGAAAACAAAAGCTGTTCTCAAAAAACAACACCTTAATTACTCAGAAATTTATAATAATCATACAATTTTTTGGAAAAATATATATTTAAATTTCTATGAAAATTCAAAACATGATCTCAAAACTTCTGACTTCTTCAGGATTTCTTCAAACTTCTTCTTTAAGTTCGGCCCGACAAGCTTTTCTTTGGGTTATTTTTAATAATAAGAGTAGTATTATATATCACATTATTATTTTATTTATATATTATTATATATAATGTGATATATTTATTATTATTTAATAATAAAAAATATAATAAATAATTATTTAATAATAATAAATAAATTACATCTTACTTAATAAGATGTAAGTGAGATGGTAATATAGTATATAAAATTTTCTTTTAAATATATATATATATATATATATATATGAGAAAATCTTAAAATCGGTCTGTCTATTAAATTTTAAATAATAGTTCTCGAATGAAATATTGACAAATAAACTCCTCATTGTAATTCCCGTGTGCTGCATACTAGATGAAACCATTTTTCCCATTTGACATTTTTGCTACCAGATGTTAGCTTCTGCTTCCACCAACGCAAATCTCAAACCAGAAATGGTAAAAAAATGAAATACATTCAGCAAAAATAATGAGTCGGGAAAAACGAAAAATGGACCAGCAAGGGTGCTTGTGGCGGCGTCGATCTGCTGCACTCAGGTGGAAGAATCGAGCTCCAACCAGCAGTTGCCGCAACAACCCAACACCCACGTCGCTGCCACCATTTTCTCCATCATCGGCACGATTTTTTGGGCTCATTTACCAATTGTTCTTATTCAAGAGTTATTCTCCATTACATGTTATTCTGTGGATGTTTATTTTGTATTTTTGATTTTTGATTTTTGAAGGAGCATTTGTTCATTTTTTTGCTCCAGCACCTGGTTTGCCTATTAGATTCATCATAATTTATTCATTTGTGTGTACTTGTCCAGAAATAAAAAAATGTTCATTTGTGTGTAACTGAATATCAACCCACATTGTTTTTAGCTCATTCATAATTTCTTTAGAATTATTATTGAAATGATTCGTTATGATCTGATTTTATAGACTTGGGAGATGAAGAACAATCAAGATCTTGAAGCAACAGGATCTAGTAAAGTTAGAAAACAAATTGTCGACGTCAATTTGAGGTGGGTGACTCATTTAATGTCATTGTAGAGATTAGATGGGTCTGGTAAGGGAGTGACGGTGAGAACAATGCCCCGATGCCCGATGGTGAACCAAAAGTTTACTCATTGAAGCTCGTGGAAGAATAAAAGAAAATGGGAAGAAGAAAAGATGAAGACGAGAAAAATGGAAATATGTGAAGAAGGTAAGGGAAGAAGAAGAGATGAAGCTGAGCTCAAGTTTAATAAAGGAGCTTTGGGATTCGGAAAAGGTCGAGAAAGAGGGGCTAGGTTTCAATTAATTAAGGGTTTTGTTCGATAAATGCAGTAGGCATGCAGTCGGTTGTACAGAATAAATAAAAAAAATTATAAAAATATATATATTTTTTATAATCGTACTGAATGAATAAAAAAAATTATAAAATAATTTTTTTTTTTTTTTTATATAGGTCCCATATTAATCATTTTTTTCAAAGCGACTGCACGTCGACTACATTTGCCGACTGCACAAATCATTTCTCATTAATTAATCATCTAGTGTATTGTTCCCTACTTTTGTGTGTGCTTGCTTATGTGGAACACTTCAATTGGATGCTGTTTATTGCTTAACAACGGACGGACCGTGGCAAAGCGCCCTATTTATATAGAGAAATACTACACATTATTTCACATCACACATTTTATATATTAAAATAATATTTTTTATTTTTTTATTTTTTATTTCATTTTATTCTTATTAAACTAATTAAATTATTATATTTATCATCTACACACTACATATTTATTATAGAAAAAATAATAAAAAAATTAAAATAAGTGTAGTGTGTGAAGTGTAAAGATGATAAGAAAAATTTTTCATACGTGTATATATATATATATATATATATATGTATGGGAAATGCTACACGTTGAACTCGTACGTGCACACGTTGAACTCGTATTAACTTCTGAGAGAAGGAAAAGAACAGGAGAGAAAGGAAATGGATATCACCAGAACACTGCCGGAAGAATGTATCGCCAAGATAATTTCCGGCACATCCCCTCGGGACGCATGTAGGTTGTCGCTGGTCTCCCGTGCCTTCGAAGCCGCTGCAACTTCGAATTTCGTGTGGGAGAGGTTTCTGCCACCTGATTATCAAGAGATCATTTCTTCGTCGTCATCATCGTCGGCATCCTTGAACATGTTGACCAAGAAGAATCTTTATTTCCATCTTTGCGACAATTCAATTCTGATCGGAAACAGTAACAACACGGTAATATGCAAAAAGATAACCTAGTTGTCTTTACCCTGTCATGTCTACCTAGTTTTGTTTACTTGCTATAAGCTAGGAATTCAGGGCTATTTTTCTATATTGTTTTTGCTTCAAGATATACCCTTGTCGTTGGAGTTCCTAAAGATGGATTAGTACATTCTGTGAGACAGAAATGATTATTTTCGAAAACTTGTTCCAAATTCAGATAGATTGATTTCCTAGTGCTTTTTAAAGTGGCTATACTTTCTGGCTTGAATTCTTGTTTGTTAGATTTGAATGTGAGAGGTGCTTTAAGTCTGTAACTGCAGTCCCAATAATTTTTAATGGTAATTTTTGATGCTATCTTTACTTATTAAAATTTTTTTTGATGCTATCTTTGTTCTTTAAGTTCAAAACTCATTTTTCACATGGTAATTTGTCTTATGTTCTGATAATAGCAACCACTTTTGACCCTTGTTCTTTCGTTCTGATTTATTCCTGTGAAATCACCACTTGTGTCTAAAAGCTTAAGGTGATGGGAATATGTAGATTTAATGTATATTTATACTTGTCTTCACACACTCCCTCAATTAACCTCAGAACCTCTGCTTTAATGCCGTTTGAAATCACTACTTGACTTGACAACTCTAGACTTTTCTTATTGTTTTGTAATCTCTTTGTCTGTGTCAATGATTGAACAGAGTTTCCAAATAGATAAACTGAGTGGGAAGAAATGTTTGATGCTGGCTGCGAGGGAGTTAAGTATAATATGGGGAGCTGGAGACACTCCATATTACTGGAATTGGATTTCCTCAACCCAGTCACCGGTTCTACCCAAGTCTAGGTCTCTCTTCATCTCTCTGTTTGCTTGAGTACTGATTGCTTGTTTACCCTTTTGTGTTATTTATAGCAATGGTGTGTATAATGTGCAGATTCTCGGAAGTAGCTCATCTCAGAAGTGTTTGTTGGCTTGAAATAAAAGGCAGAATTGAGACAAAAATCCTTTCCCCAAAAACAAAATATGGGGCATACTTTATCTACTCCATGGAAAATGGTTGCTATGGTTTTCAAACCCCTGTGAAAGTATCCATTAGACTGGAAAACGAGGTGGAAGGAGGTGATGCTATCAATGCTTATTTGAATCCAAGAATATGGTCGGGTACACATGATCAACAACAATCAAATGAGGAATTATTACAAATTAACCAACAGGATGGTCGACTTCCAATCAGGAGAGAGGATATGTGGATGGAGATTGAGATTGGAGAATTCTTCAATGGCAGCCAAGTTGATAATCATGGCGCGGTCGAGATGTGCTTGAAGGAGGTTCAAGTGCTTAACGGTAAGTCTGGCCTTGTGGTCCATGGCATTGAGCTTCGGCCAAAAGAAGAAAGTTAATTAGTGAGAGATCGGTACCTATTTTCTTTCTGAGCAAAGTACATTTGCTGTGAGACT
The DNA here is from genome assembly GCF_018687715.1 of Carya illinoinensis. Lineage (NCBI taxonomy): Eukaryota > Viridiplantae > Streptophyta > Magnoliopsida > Fagales > Juglandaceae > Carya > Carya illinoinensis. The sequence continues at coordinate 40,269,564 of NC_056766.1, read as the reverse complement.
AGTTTTTTCTGCATTATATTATGAGCAACGTTTTGAGGGTTGGACTTGGACTATGTATATATATATGCATGTATTGTGAATACATCGCATGCATTGTGTGTTATGTATTGGGATTGTTACTGAGGGAAACTATGGTTATATGAACGCTTATATTCTACGAGGGAGGAATTACTTATTCTACTGTAGGAACAAGAAAGGCATGTGCAGCAATATCTGAAATATCGTTTGTTTTGCCTGAACATAGCTACTAGGTAAGGGGTGGAATCCATGGTACCCTGCCTGCTGCAAGTTTACCATGTCACCTTACCTGGATCAACTTTAAGAAGTTTTGCAAATCCAACATCCAATATTAGAAAAGCCTCGATCAAATTATCGGGTTAGTATTTGATAACGAAGTGTTAGATATTCCTTGAAATAAAAGTGATGACTAGTACTACAGGGCAGCCACTGTAGCGGGACAGTCAGCCCACTCACTACGTGGCTGCTCCTATTTCTTTTATTTATTTTTTATTTTTTAAACATCCAAAATGAATCGTTGTGGATGATTTGAAAATCAGTTTCCTTTGAAGTCGTATTCAAAATCATACCGCGAAGTGAAGCTGTAAAATTCCTCGACCGCAACCTGAGCCACCAACGTCGTACCCAGCGCCACCCAGCGACGCCGTCCATCTCTCTCTTCGTCGCCACCGAACGCTGCTTCTTCGTTTGCCCAACGCTGCCGCTCCTCGTGACCATGCCAACAGAGCAAATCTGGGAGGGTAGCAAGCGAGGACACTGCTCTAGTGCTTTGTTTCGCTGTCGCCCCTGCTCTCGCATGGAAACCATTCGAGGTACATTTTTTCTGCCATGAAGGACGTTGTTAATGTCCTGCATGTGGGAAGTAAAATTCCCATTCAAATTTCTCAGTGAAACACTGGCATTCAAATTTCTCAAAAGAATAAAACAACCCCTTAAGGCCTTAACCACTTAAAAAAATTTAAAATAAATATTAATTGTATGCTTCTTAAAAAATATTTATAAATTTCAAGTTCTGGGAAAATCTAGAACATAATCCCAAAAATTATTAGACAATTGAATTTTTCTTTATTATGAACTTATAGTCTGGCCCTACAAATTTTAAAACTCTAATCTTTCTTTCCTAGGCTTGATTTTCTTCATTCCCTCGAGTGCTCTTGAATATTTTTCTTTATTAACACTAATCATATTAAGTTCTTTGTTAAAGAGGGAGCCTATCTATAATTTGCCTTTTTTTTTTTTTTTTTTTTTAATTATTGTAAATAAACTCTATGTATCTCTAAATAGATAAATACACAGGATAATTTTTTCGAGATATGAATTCTTTTAAAATCTGTTAGATCTCGAGTAGAACGCATTTTATGTGTTTATATTTTTTATGTCCTAAATTTGGCATAAAAAATTTAAGATATCATGATCCATATATATATATATTTTTTGCATAATTTTTTTTACTGTTTGAATTATGCACACAATACTATTTGTATCACATATAGAGAACAAACAGTTTTATAAAAAATATACATAAAATATAGCCGATTGGTACATCCAACGTATATAATTATATGCACATGCTGAACTTTGTAATAACTTCCGAAAGGAAATGGATATTACCAAAACACTGCCGGAAGAATGCATCGCCAACATAATTTCCGGCACTTCCCCTCGAGAAGCATGTAGGTTGTCATTGGTCTCCCGTGCCTTCGAATCCGCTGGAACTTCGAGTCCCATGTGGGAGAGGTTTCTTCCACCTGGTTATCAAGAGATCATTTCTTCATTCTCCTCATCCTCAAAGAACATCATGTTGACCAAGAAGAATCTTTATTTCCATCTTTGCGACAATCCAATTCTAATCGGAAATAGGAACAACATGGTAATCAACAAACGGACATAATTAAGTTATCTTTACCCTGTCATAGGAGGTTCTAAAGATGAATTAGTACATGTTTTGAGACTGAAATGATTATTTAGGAAAACTTGTTCCAAGTTCATATAGATTAATTTTCCAGTGCTTTTTTATTGTGAAAAACGATGACAATGAATTGAAAGATAATAACGAACGAGAAAAAACAATCACACATGCAATCACACACGACACAAGATATACGTGGTTCGGCAAATTGCCTACGTCCACGGGAGCTGCAGAGGATTTTATTATTGAGGAATATCACACTACAAGATGGATCTCAACACTGTTCGTCTACAGTGTTTTCGTGTCTACAGTACCCGGCTACATGAAGTAAAACATCATATATATAGTTTAAGAGGCGGAAAACCCTAAAATCGCATGTTCGCTCGAGCGGCGTGTCGAGCGAACTTCCCTTCCGCATCCCGCTCGAGCTCACTGTCGAGCTGACATCGAGCGTTCGACTCTGTCTGACTTCGCTCGAGCGGCCAATGCCTCCCGCTCGAGCTCACTGTCGAGCTGACATCGAGTGTTCGACTCTGCCTGATTTAGCTCGAGCGGCCAATGCCTCCGCTCAAGTGGTGTGGACCAGACTCCACAGTACTCAACAATTCTCCCACTTGGAGACTGGTACACTCGCTGTATCGCCGTCTTCCTCAAACATGATATCCTCCACCTCTGCAACTCACTGCTCCTGTCTTCATGCTAGAAGACCAACTGAAGTTGCGCACAACTTCAGTTTCTCAAGCGTAACACCCTTTGTCAACATATCAGCAGGGTTCTTGCTTCCACAAATCTTCTCAAGTAACAACTGTCCGTCATCTAACAATGACCGTATGAAGTGATACCTGATCTGAATGTGCTTGGTCCTGGAATGAAATGCTGGATTCTTGGCAAGGAATATGACACTCTGATTGTCACTATAGAGAGTGCCTTTTTGATTCTTCTTACCCAATTCTTCCAAGAAGCCTTGTAGCCATACCATCTCCTTTGCAGCCTCTGACACTGCAATATACTCAGCTTCTGTTGTAGACAAAGAAACTGTTTTCTGTAGATTAGAACCCCATGACACTGCAGTACCACCAAGTGTATAAACAAAGCCTGTGGTACTCTTTCTGCTGTCAATATCTCTAACTAAATCAGCATCAACATAGCCCTGCACCTCCAAGCTTTCTCCAGAGAAACATAAATAGGTTTCTAAGGAACCCTTTAGGTACCTCAAAATCCACTTCACTGCTTCCCAATGTTGCTTTCCTGGGTTACTCATGTATCTACTCACAACTTCCACTGCATGGGCAATATCCGGTCTTGTGCAAACCATAGCATACATAAGTGAACCAATAACTGAGGCATAAGGAACCTTACTCATGTAATCTTGTTCCTCCTCTGACTCTGGTGACTGATTCTTGCTGAGTCTGAAGTGACTTCCCAAGGGTGTGCCAACTGGTTTGGCCTTGTCCATATTGAACCTGCTGAGTACCTTTTTCACATACTCAGCCTGTGAGAGTCTCAACGTACCTCTGACTCTGTCTCTGACAATTCTCATGCCAAGGATTTGCTTTGCAGCTCCCAAATCCTTCATTGCAAAGTGCTCTGACATCTGCTTCTTCAGATTATTGATCTCATCAATACTAGCCCTTGCAATAAGCATGTCATCCACATATAACAACAAAATAATGTAAGAATTGTCAAAATGCCTGACATAGCAACAATGATCTGCCTGACATCTAATATACCCTGCACTGTGCATGAAGTTATCAAATTTCTTGTACCACTGTTTAGGAGCTTGCTTCAGGCCATACAAGCTCTTTTTCAGTCTGCAAACTGAACCTTCCTTTCCCTATACCACAAACCCCTCAGGCTGGTGCATGTAGATGTCTTCTTCAAGGTCTCCATGAAGAAAAGCTGTCTTCACATCTAACTGCTCAAGAAATAGATCTTCAGTGGCAACCATAGCCAGTACCATCCTGATGGTTGTGATCTTCACCACAGGAGAAAAGATCTCAGAGTAATCAATACCCTGCTTTTGCTGAAAGCCTTTTACAACAAGTCTAGCCTTGTACCTCTTACTGCCGTCATGCTCAGTTTTTACCCGGTACACCCACTTGTTGTGTAATGCCTTCTTCCCTGATGGAAGTTCTGTCAACTCCCATGTCTGATTCCCTAGCAGGGAATCCATCTCGTCTTTCATGGCCAGCTCCCACTTGCTAGAATTCTCATCTTGCAAGGTTTCTTCATAACTCTGCGGTTCTCCACCATCTGTCAACAAAATGTAATTCAAAGTAGGTGATAAATGCTGTGGAAGATGTATAGTCCTAACTGACTTGCGAACTGCAACTGTAGGAGTAGACGGTTCTGAAACTGCCTATAGAATAATAGGAATGGGTGCACTGGACCCACTCTCCCCGTCACTCACATCTCTACACTGCACTGTGACCTCAGGTAGGTTATCCAATCCTACAAACTCGGACTCCTGAGGAGCTACTTCAGAAGCTGTACTCGACTTATCCTTGTACATCATTTTCTCATTGAAAATAACATTCCTGCTTCTTATGATTTTCTGACCCTGATCATCCCAGAAACGATAGCCAAATGCCTCGTCTCCATAGCCAATGAAATAGCATTTCTTTGACTTAGCCTCAAGCTTACTACGAGCATTAGAATCAATAAGCACATAAGAAAGACAACCAAAAGTTTTAAGGTGAGAAAACTTAACCTCTTTCCCGCTCCAAACCTCCTCAGGCAATCCACAATCCAGTGGAACTGATGGCTCTCTGTTTATCAAATAAACGGCAGTGCTGACTGCATCTGCCTAGAAAGTGGGTGGTAGTCCGGCATGCAACCTCATGCTTCTAGCACGCTCATTAATAGTCCTATTCATACGCTCAGCAACTCCATTTTGCTGTGGCGTCCCAAGAATGGTCTTCTCCATTCTGATACCCAGAGCTGCACAATACTCCTTGAACCCGCTATCAACATACTCACCACCATTGTCAGACCTCAAACACTTCAGTTTCAAGCCTGTCTCTGTCTCAACCATGGCTTTCCAAATTTTGAAAACATTAAATACTTCAGATTTATGTTTCAAAAAATAAATCCATACCTTCCTACTATGGTCATCAATGAACGTAACATAGTAACGAGAACCTCCACGAGATGCAACTGGGGAAGGACCCCACACATCTGTGTGCACAAGATCAAGTCTTCCTGTCTTTGGCGTCCTGACACTTTTCAAGAAGCTGACCTTCTTTTGTTTCCCCATAACACAACTCTCGCACATACTGAGATCAACTGTCTTCAGTTCTGGTAGCTTGCCTCTAGACAGAAGTTCCGTCATGCCCTTCTGACTCATATGGCCAAGCCTGCAATGCCACAAATCTGCTGTGCTTTCTGCAACGGTAGTACCAATAGTGTCAATTAAAGTAGTAGTCATATATAGTGTACCAGTTTTCTTACCCCGAGCTAGTACCAATGCCCCTTTTGTGACCTTCCAGGTGCTATCTGAGAACACCACTGAATGACCACACTCATCAAGCTGCCCAACAGAAATGAGGTTCTTCTTCAACTCAGGAATGTGCCTGACCTTTTGCAAGGTCCATTTGTTCTTGCCAGGGAGTGCAATGTCAATGTCTCCCATCCCCACTAAGTTCAAAGCCTCACCATCAGCCAAATATACCTTCTCAAAATTACCTGCAACATAGTTCCGCATTAGCTCCCGGTGGGAAGATGTATGGAAGGAAGCCCCTGAATCCAGTATCCAGTCATCAACTGGACTATGAACTGCAAGCAATAGTGTATCCTGTACTTCTTCAGTTACCACATTAGCACTATCATTCTCCGTCTTCTTTGGGTTTTTGTAGTTCTTCTTTATGTGGCCAGCTTTGCCACAATTCCAGCAAGTTGCCTGGTCACTTGCTCTTGCCCCTGTACTTTGATTTTGATCTTCCTCTGTTTGAGTTCCTGTCATGTGATCTCCCTCGAGAGTCAACATTTAGGGCTGAACTCAAACCCGAGGTCTCGCCTGAATCTTTCCTGCGCACCTCCTCAGCCAAAATCAAATCACGAATATCATCATATTTCAATTTAGTTTTACCAGCAGAATTACTAACAGCCATTCAGCCATTCTCATGGCTTCCCAACTATTTGGCAATGAAGCCAACAGTATCAGTGCACGTATCTCATCATCAAATTCAATTTCAACAGACGACAATTGATTTGTGATAGTATTAAAATCATTCAGATGTTGTGCAACAGACGTACCATCTGCCATTTTCAAATTGAATAACTTTTTCGTTAGATGTACCTTGTTATTCGCTGACGGCTTTTCATACATACTTGACAAAGCCGCCATGAGATCCGCAGTCGTCTTCTCCTTGATGACGTTGTGTGCAACGGATCTCGACAGGGTTAATCGAATAACCCCCAGAACCTGTCGATCCAACAGGTTCCAACTAGCATCATCCATCTTTTCCGGTTGCTGCCCCAATAGTGGAAGATGAAGTTTCTTCCCATAGAGGTAGTCCTCTATCTGCATCCTCCAGTATCCAAAATCCGTGCCATCAAACTTCTCGATCCCCGATACCTTCAATTCATCTCCAGCCATCGTTTCTCTTCAGACCCGAATCTTGGCTCTTGATACCAATTGCGAGAAAAAACAATCACACACGACACAAGATGTACGTGGTTCGGCAAATTGCCTACGTCCACGGGAGCTGCAGAGGATTTTATTATTGAGGAATATCACACTATAAGATGGATCTCAACACTGTTCGTCTACAGTGTTTTCGTGTCTACAGTACCCGGCCACATGAAGTAAAACATCATATATATAGTTTAAGAGGCGGAAAACCCTAAAATCGCATGTTCGCTCGAGCGGCCTGTCGAGCGCGCGTCGAGCGAACTTCCCTTCCGCATCCCGCTCGAGCTCACTATCGAGCTGACATCGAGCGTTCGACTCTGCCTGACTTCGCTCGAGCGGCCAATGCCTCCGCTCGAGCGAAAGCCTCCCGCTCGAGCTATGTGGACCAGATTCCACAGTACTCAACATTTTTAAAGTGGCTATACTTTCTGGCTTGAATTTTTGTTTATTAGATTTGAATGTGAAAGGTGCTTTAAGTCGGTAACTGCAGTCCCAATAATTTTTAAAGGTGATTTTTAATGATATCTCTGTTCTTGAAGTTCAAAACGTATTTTTCACATGGTAATTTGTCATATGTTCTGATAATAGCAAGCACCTTTGACCTTTGTTCTTTGATTGTGATTTACTCCTCTGAAATCACAACTTGTGCCCAAAAGTTTTAAGCCAATAGAGAGTCAGGTTCGAATTCAAAACCTCTACTATAAAATTAAGTGAAATAACCACTTCTTCAGAAAATATAGATTCAATCATTTATACTTGTCTAAACATCTCGAGACTTTTCTTCTAGATTTGTAATCTCTTTGAATAGAGTTTCCAAATAGATAAAAAGAGTGGGAAGAAATGTTTGATACTGGCAGCGAGGGGGTTAAGTATAATATGGGGATCTAGAGACACTGCACATCACTGGAAATAGATTTCCTCAACTGAGTCACTGGTTCTACCCAAGTCTAGGTCTCTCTCCATCTCTCTGTATGCTTGAGTAGTGCATGCTTGTTTACCTTATTTTGTTATAAATTATAGCAATGGTGTGTAAAATGTGCAGATTCTCGGAAGTAGGTCATCTTAGAAATGTTTGTTGGGTTGACATAAAAAGCAGAGTTGAGACAAAAATCCTTTCCCCAAAAACAAAATATGGGGCATACTCTATCTACTCTATGGTAGATGGTTTCTCTGCGTTTCACAACCCTTTGAAAGTATCCATTAGACTGGAAAACGAGGTGATGCTACCAATGCTTATTTGAATCCAAGAATGTGGTCGTTAAAGTCAAATGAGGAAGTATTACTATTTAATCGACTGGTTGGTCGACTTCCAGTCCAGAGAGAGGATATGTGGTTGGAGCTTGAGATTGGAGAATTCTACAATGGCAGCCAAGTTTATGATCATGGCGAGGTCGAGATGTGCTTGAAGGAGGTTCAAGTCCTTAACGACATGTCTGGCCTTGTGGTCCATGGCATTGAGCTTCGGCCAAGAGAAGAATTAAAGTTAATTAGTAAGAGGTTGGTGTCTATTTTCCATCTGCTCGGCAAAGGACATTTGCTGTGAGACCTGGATTTGTGTGCATTATATTATGTGCAATGTTTCAAGACTTTGGATTATATATAGAGAAATTAAATTTGCATGTGCAAGCTCTGCATCCTTTCTGAAAAAAGGGGTGAACCCCACTGCTCTTTTAAAGAGAGTGCATGAGACGTATTCACAATGCATGCATGGTTTTGTGTTATGTATTGGGATTTTTACTACTTTGGTAATATAAACGACTATATTCTATAGTAGTGTAGGAGCAAGGCAAGGGGTGGAATCCATGGTACCAGCTACCATGTCAACTGGCTTGGATCAAATCTACAGAAGTTTTGCAAATCCAACTTCCAATATTAAGAGCAATTGGAGCCTCCATCAGCAAAACCCTAGTAGATCAAGTTCGAAGAACTAAATGTAGGAGACCTAAAAAAGGAATATTAGAAAAGCCTCCAAGAAATTATCGGGTTAGTATTTAATAAAAAAGTGCAGTATTAGATCTATTTTATAATAAAAATGACTTACATTTTGATTAGGGGGTGTAAGATTTTTCCTTCGAATTGAGAAAACTAATCAGATTGATTGAAAAAGATTGATCGATCTCGGTCCAAAAAATTAAAGAAAATGAATTTTCAGTTCAAAACAATCGAGTTGGGTCCAAAGTAATCCTTATTGGTCTGGTCCAGTCTGTACTTTTGGTGCACCGAAAAAATAGTCCACTCCGATGTTCTCTTCCAAGACTGACCATACCGAATCGATTACACTCCTAATTCTGATGTATCATTTTAAGACATGTTACTTTGTAATTTTTTTTTTTATTTTATAAAATTTGTGTGCATGCCAAACATTTCTCTCCAGGGTTATAATTTTAAAACCCGGTTAATATCCAAACTTGCATAGAAAATACCTAGCTAGGCGATCAGAAACAGGTAGAAAAACAAATAAATAACAAAATAAAAGCAACAAACAGAACAAAAACAAAAGCTGTACTGAGTTTTCAGGCCTTTATTTTTAAGAATAGGATGGTACTCCAATTTTATTGATTGCTCTCACTTGTAACGGAGGATAATCGTGGTTACAACAAGATACACGGGAGATACAAATAAGCAGAGTTTTCAAGCTTTCTGTTCCTATTTAGGGGAATATATATATATATATATATATATATATATATATATATATATATATATATATATATTTATTTATATATATAAATGTAGGAGCTTAAATAGTAAGATTTAATTTGTAAAATTTCAATTTTAAAATTTATATATATTTCATATCAAATTATATCATATAAGTATTTTATTAGGTGTGTTCTATACACCGACTTGAAAATATTTTTTCTTTCATTTTTTTATATATGAATTCTTTTAGAATATTCGACAGGCCTAGCATAGAACACATTTGATAACTTGTCTATATTTTTTCTCCGTCCTGAATTTGGTATAAAAAATCTAGGAAATCACGATCCATGTTTTTATTTTTTGCACAAACTTTTTAAAATTTTGAATTATGCTCACAATAATTGTATATATTACTACATATACAGCACAAATTGAATTATAAATAGTAGAGAAATATTGTAACTATGAAAAGATTATATAAAAGTAAATCTACAAAGTGAAGTACTGATTTGATGTGGTACGTCAGATTATAAATTTATTTTTAGAATAATGCTATTCTCACAGTTGGAATTTTTTTTTTTTTTTTTACTTCGTGATTAAAGAAGTGTTTTTTGATATTTTGTGATTTTAAAAAAAATTTAAAAGTGTTAAAAAAATATATGTAAAAAAAAAAAAAAAACAAACACACAAATATAACTAGCAGTAACTTTCACTTTCAGTAGCGATGACTGTAGGGCGATCCTTATTTTTATATAATTCTTTTACGTTCGTAGAACTTAAAAAAATATACATAAAATATAGCCGATTGGTGCATCCAATGCATACATGCACATGTTCATGAACTTTGTTATAACTTCCAAGAGGGAAAAAGAAAGGAGATACGGAAATGGATATCATTAAAACACTTCCAGAAGAATGCATCGCCAATATAATTTCTGGCACATCCCCTCAGGGTGCTTGTGGGCTGTCGCTGGTCTCTCGAGCCTTTGAAAGCACTGCAACTTTGAATCTCGTGTGGGAGAGGTTTCTACCACCGGATTATCAGCACATTATTTCGTTGTTGTCATCGTCATTGCCCTCATCCTCGAACATTTTGCCAAGAAGGATCTTTATTTCCATCTTCTCTCTCTCTCTATATCTAGGGCTGTAATTGAGTCGAGTCGAGCCTATTTTTAGCTTGTCGAGCTCGACTTCACTCAAAATACTCAAACTTGAGATTTTTTTAAATCTTTATTCGAGCTCGACTCCATAAGTTGAAATCTTAACTCGAGCTCAAGCTCGTCCTACAAATGAGTTCGAGTCGAGCCAAGCTCGAGCTCGAGCTTGATTTTTTTTAATAAGATTTAATAATTAATAAATTAAATAAATAAAAAAAGAAATAATATTGAATTTATACAACTAACAAGTTGAACCTCTATTAAATTATAGAATTTAAAAAAAATTAAATAATTAATATCTAACTAGTTGATATTTATACAAAATAATAATATATTATATGCTTACGTATATTATCAATACATACACTTAATATGATAGCATATATCTATTTCATATATGGTTCCCACTTACTAGTATATGAAATTATTAAATTTTATCGACTAATTATTATACAAATTATAAAATATACTTATGAAGTATATTCACTATATAGACATAAGTAATTAGAATACATATTATATATTTAATTATAAAAGTGGTATGCTTATATTATTAGCTAATACACATATACATGCATAGGTGTATGTATATATTTATCAATTTATAAATGAGTTTTAATCGAGTCAAGCTTATGAGTCGACTCGAGCATAAATGAGCCTTAGCAGAGTCGAGTCGAGTTTTGTCGAGTATGTGTCATTTACAAATCGAGCAGGTATCTGCTTTCATGAATGAGTTTTTTTTTTTTTTTTCATGAGTCGAGTTTGATTCGAGTTTAACCGAGCGAGTACCGAGCGGGCTATCGAACAAACTGATTCATTTAAAGCCCTATATATATGCAAGAACTGCCTGGTCCTCGTTAAATATAAATGATGGAATTTATATTTTCTATCAGCTTAAGCTTTTGGATAAGTAGTGATTATACGTCGTCGTATCAGAGTAAAGGTTATGAATTTACTCTATACTTTGCCCAATTAATTAAATAATGAACGTCTTGAGTCAACATATTGAGGGGTAGTTTGGCTCACATGTGATAAGAGTGTTAAGATAAATGAATAAATTACCTCTTTCTATCAATTTCAGCTTGTTGTGAAACTTAAAATGGTTATTTATGGAGAACATTGTTTCTAAGTATGTAATATTATACCTTCTCTGAGAAAGATCGATTCCTTAGTGCTTATTTAAGTCACTAATCTTGCTGGCTTGATCTTTCTTGGTTTGAGATTTCCTTTTCAAAGCGTTTTGTTTTTAAGGTTTGAATGTGAGAGGTGCTGCAACTGCAATCCAATAATTGTACCTGTAATTTTAATGCCGTCTTTGTTCTTGAAGTTCCAAATATATTTTCCTCATGGTAGCTCTTCATATGTTCCAATAATAGCAAGCACATTTGGTTGGGATCATATTTCATGAACTTGAGGTTAAAGTGTCACTTCTTTTGAACTGCAGTTTATAACTTTATGATTTACTTACGGATTTTTTTGCTTTGTTCTGTCCCTACCACTCTCCTTTTGGTGGTTTGTTAATTAGAATGGTGTTTGAACAGAATTTACAGATAGACAAATTGAGTGGGAAGAAATGCATGGTGCTGGCAGCGAGGGAGTTGAATATAACATGTGGAGCTGAAGACAGCACTTCACTTTACTGGAAATGGAGTTCTTCAACTGAGTCGCCGGTTAATACCCAGGCCTAGGTTTCTTTCTCTTCATGCATCTCTGTTTGCACGAGTGCATGCATGCATTCTTGTTTACCTTCTTTGAAAGCAGTGGCTGGTAATAAACTTGGAGTATATAATATTGTGCAGATTCTCGGAGGTGGCTTGTCTTTACGGACAATATTGTTGGCTTGACATAAGAGGCAGAATTGAGTCAAAAATCCTTTCCCCAAACACAAAATATGGGGCATACTTTATTTACACCATGGGGGATGGTTTCTATGGGCTTCACCTCCCCGTGGTAGTGTTCATTAAGTCTGAAAATGGGGTGGAAGGAAGTGATGCTACCAATGCTTACTTGCAGATGAGAATGTTGTCGGATACACATTATGCTCAACGACCAGACGATGAATTATTACCACTTAACACAGAGGATGGGCAACTTCCAATCAAGAGATATGATATGTGGATGGAGATTGAGATTGGGGAATTCTTCACTGGCAGCCACGTTGATAATCATAGCGAGGTCGAGATGTGCTTGCAGGAGGCAAGTCCTTAACGAGAAGTTTGGCCTTGTGGTCCATGGCATTGAGCTTCGGCCAAAATAAGAAATTAGTTAATTAGTAAAGATATTGGTGCCTAGCTATTTTCCTTCTGAGCAAACGACATTTGCCGTGAGACCTGGATTGCATTATATTATGAGCAACGTTTTGATGAGACTTTGGACTATATAAATATATATATATATATATATATATATATATATATATATATATATATATATATATATATATATATATATATATATATATATATATTTATATGCGACTATATTCTCTAAGGGTGGAATTAGTACTTCATCAACTGTACGTAGGAGCAAGCAAAGAATGCGCAGCAGTTTTTGAAATTTCGTTTGTTTGGAGTGAACATAGCTTGGCAGGGCTGGAATCCATGGTACCTACCATGTCAACTGGCTTGGTCAAATCTAAGAAGATTTGCAAATCCAACTTCCAATATTAAGAGCTGAATTATAAAAAATAGAAAAATATTTTATCCACAAAGAAATTACGTAAATATAAACTCGGGCTACAAAGTTATGCGTTTTAATGTGTTCATTAGATTTAAAGTTAATTTCCCTCATCCCTAAACATGTTGACCAAGAAGAATTTCTATTTTCATCTTTGTGACAATCCAATCCTCATCGGCAATAGTAACATGGTGATCGGCAAAAGGACATAACCTACTTATTGTTACTAGTTATGTTTAGGTTGTGTTTGGATGTTAACTTAAGTTGAGCTGAACTCAATTTTTTATGAATAATAGTGAGTTGAAATGGTAGAGTGAGTTCTGTAGAGCCCATAAAAAATAAGTTTAGATGTATCTAGATGTTAAAATGAATATAATACTATTTATGTGAAATTGAAAAGGGTATGGGCCCACTGATGATTGTAAAATTGTTGTAATGATTAAATAATTAATTTATCAAGTCCTTTATTAATAAATAATATAAATTCCCTCAATGCATGTACAAAAATTACAACAAAATATTCCTAGCGCTATAAGCACAAAATTTTCTCTCTCTAAATTTATAAAAACAAAATAAAACAAGTATTAATAAAATTACAACAGTATCATGCCTAGATTTTATTCTATTATTTATTTATATATTATTTAATTAGCGGTAAAAAAATACAAGTAACGAGGAAGATTTTTTTTTTTTTTAAGGTCACCAGCAAATTGAGCAAGAATTAAGCCTTGCTCAATTTAGTGCTGGAGACATTTGTCTCCCGCTAGAGCAAGCTCTTAGTCGCTTAAAATGCTTCATGGGTCTGCTAATTAGGAAAAGAGAAATAGAGAGAGAAAGTTAGTGGGTCCCACGAAGTTACTGAGAAAAAGAAAGAGAGAGAGAACGTTAGGCTTTTTCTTTTTGTTTTGTTAGTGGGTCCCACAAAATCTCACGTTGAAATGGTATAAGTGAACACTTACGTGTGTTTGGACGTTAGATGAAGTCTAAAATTAAACTGAATTGAGATGCTCCTAGCATCCAAACTAGCCCTTAATTGATATGAGATAGGAAGTGCTACTATTATATATTTTGTTTTTTTCTGCATGCAATAACTATCCTTGTCCTCAAAGTTTTTCATTAATATTTTTCAATCATTTTAAACTTTTAGAACAAATGGTAATTATATACGATATTAGACTAGAGGTTTTGCGTTCACAGTACTCTTCACCCATTTAATTAAATCATCTACATATTTCTTTCAGTTTAAATTTTTAGGATAAGTAATCATTTCACACTACTTGGATTGATTAGCTTGTTGAGAAACTTAACATGGTTATTTCCAGAAAGCATTGTTTCAAGTTGGTAAAATTACACCTGCTTAGAGAAAGATTGATTTCCTTGGTGCTTATTTAAGTCAATATTCTTGCTGGCTCGATCTTTCTTGGTTTGAGACTCCTTTCCAGAAAGTTTTGTTTATTAGGTTTGAAATTTGAATGTGAGAGGTGCTGCAAATGCAATCCCATAATTGTGATGCCTCATTATAATAAAAATAGGTGGTGTATAAGATTATATATTATTTGAGAACGAGAAATTCTTGCTCCTTATAAGGTTCAATGAGGTTACAATTGTATAATTGACTAGTCAGTTTAGAATATAGGTTATGTGGTTTAGGCTTTTCATTGGGACGTTACGAATGGTATTATAGCCTATCGCAATTAGAAATGTGGAACTTGAGTCGTGCCATCTATACCCGACTGGCTCAGCGAGGACGCAGGGAATATGAGGGAGGAGAGTGTAATATACTATTTTGATAATGATAAGTGGTATATGAGATTCTACATTGATTTAAGAATGAGAAGTTTTTACTTTTTATAACATTCCAATGAGACTCCAATTATATCTTTAACTAGTCATTTTGAAGTATTGGCCACGTGGCTTGGGTCTTTTATTGGGAGGTTACAATAATTGTACGTGTAATTTTAATGCCATCTTTGTTCTTGAAGTTCCAAACATATTTTTCTCATGGTGGCTTTTCGTATGTTCCAACAATAGCAAACGCATTTGGATGGGATCATATTTCTTGAACTTGAGGTTAAATTGTCACTTCTGTTGAACTGCAGTTTATAATTTTCATGATTTACCTCCGAATTCCTTTGCTTTGTTCCGTCCTTACGTACTCTCCTTTTGGTGGTTTGTACAATAATTAGAATCGGTTTTCAGATAGACAAATTGAGTGGGAAGAAATGCATGATGCTGGCAGCGAGGGAGTTAAATATAACATGTGGAGCTGAAGACAGCACTTCACTTTACTGGAATTGGAGTTCTTCAACCGAGTCGCCGGTTATACCCAAGCCCAGGTTTCTTTCTCTTCATGCTTCCCTCTGTTAGCACAAGTGCATGCAGGCATTCTTGTTTACCCTTTTCAATAGCAATGGTTGTTAATAATCTTGGAGTATATATGATATTGTGCAGGTTCTCAGAGGTGGCTTGTCTTAACAGAAAAGATTGTTGGCTTGATTGACATAAGAGGCAGAATTGAGACAAAAATCCTTTCCCCAAACACAAAATATGGGGCATACTTTATTTACACCATGGGGGATGGTTTCTATGGGTTTCACCTCCCTGTGGTAGAGTTCATTAAGTCTGAAAATTGGGTGGAAGGAAGTGATGCTACCAATGCTTACTTGCAGACAAGAATATCGTCGGATACACATTATGATCAACGACCAGATGACGATTTATTACCACTTAACACAGGGGATGGACAACTTCCAATCAAGAGAGATGATATGTGGATGGAGATTGAGATCGGGGAATTCTTTTGTGGCCAGGTTGAAGGCGTGGTCGAGATTTGCTTGAAGGAGGTTGAATTCCTTCACTGCAAGTCTGGCCTGTGGTCCATGGCATTGAGCTTCGGCCAAAAGAAGGAAGTTAGTAAGAGATTGGTACCTACTTTCTTTCTGGGGAAGGGGAAGGTCCCTTTGTTTTGAGACCTAAATTGTTTGCTTTATGAGCAAGTTGTGAGACTTTGGATTATATGTGATTGTTGTGATATGACACAGATGTGATTAATCTTTCACAAATTTTATAGTTTCATGATTTTGGAATGAGTGTTCTATGGAGTTGAAGGCTAGAAGTGTACCCATAGCATAGTGGGACAGAGACCAAATTAAAGGGAAACAGTTTTGAGGTGATATTCGATAAGGTTGCTTGAAATGCCCATCAGGTTGGATCAAAACATTATTTCTGGGGGAAGAATCTGTTTTCTACAGATGTCAAAGTTCGAAATGAGTAGCCTAGGAGCTGTCAAAACATAGAATGTAACCTGAAATATTTCACTTTCCTCTCATCAGGTGGAGCCGTGGAGAGGAGATAGCTCTAGCTTTGAATCCTGTTTGGTTGGGTTTGCTCTTTACAGCTCTCTTTTTGTAGGTATACTAATAAACTTTTGTCTTTACATCCTTTCATATGTCCCAAGAAGAGCGACGATCTATTACTTTGGCAATTAACCTTGGACCTAGTAGGTATCTAGCAGGAACTACTGCACCGATTGGTGGGGAAAAAGGGTGTGGGGAGCTTAATGGTTATACACCTTTTGCAGATATCAAAATGAGCCTGATTCCCAGGGATGCCTTTTTTGCAAGTAAAAAGAAAGTCAGTACAGGAGAGTCTTGTGAAAGTTTGCGGGGAACTGATATGTCCATATCCCCCAGGGATACCAGTTATGATCCCTGGTGAGGTTATTACAGAGAAAGCTTTGGAGTATCTGCTGGATGTTATAAGCAAAGTTGCAATGTGTAGTTCATTACTGTGTAGAAGTGCATCTAGCTGCCAAATCCTTGTTTTAGCTTAAGGTAGTGGCAGGGCACATGAAGCTGCGAGTACTCTCGTGTAGCTTTTATGCGCTGCCTGCCACTGATACTAGCAATCACCACCACTATAAGCCTACAACTTTGGGAGAGAGCTGGAGAATGACTTTCCTTTCCCCTTTGAATATTGGCCATGATTTTTACAGCATCATCCAAGGTACTTCACCAGAAATTAGGTAAATGAAGTCTGCCAGAAACTTTGTTACGTGAGAGGTACATGTCATTCATGTGCTATTTCAACTATTTTATGACGAGGCTTCACTTAAATAAACCACCACTTAAAATGCATCACATCAACAACTGTGATTTGTGATTAAAAAAAAATGGTTAGGATATATAGCATGTCAGAATAGCATTTCTCTTTCCCATAACAAGTACTACATTCCTTCTAACTTCCCCTCGAGTTACATAAGAAGGGAGGAATTACTTCATTTCCAGGAAGAGCAAGGCAGCAGTTTCTGGTGCCGTAAAAGTTTGTATGAACATAAGCAATGGTTGGAATCCATGGTAGCATGGTAACCTGCTGCAAGTTCACCATGTCAGACTTTGAATTAAATTTATCATAGCTCTACGTATAAGGTTAGTTGTTGAATCAAAAGCCTAGGGTCATATTTATAAAACCGAAAAATGTTGGAAATAACACGACTAATATAAAATTTAGATGACTTTTTAATATGATAATTGCTAACTCCACACATAAATTTTATATAATTAAATACTAACATAGTTTCATGTAATAATAAAAAGTACTATACAATCTACATATTATATCAAATATACCAGTTTATAAATTTTCTTTCAAAACGGTACAGACCGAGCATTTTTAGGCCAACGCCAAAAAGCATAATACCACGTGAATCCACAGGCATGATCTACTCAAGCACTGTCATACTCTACATTGAGGTTAAACACAATCGCATCCCAAGCTCAAGTCTTGCCATCTCTAAGGCTGCCTTGGCAGCATTTTGCTCTTGTTCCCTTCTCAGACAAAGTTCCATTGCCTCGGAAAGAGTCTGCAAACTCTTTTGGGACCCCAACATATCCTTACAAATCTCACCTGCACGAGTCTCTAGCACCTTAGTCTCAGCCTCACAGCCGGACAACTGATTCTCAACTCGCATAAGCAAATCTTTGACATAAGAAACCTCTTCACGGAGAGATAGAATGCGTTGACTGGAGGCCATTAGAGAGGACACTGTTTTGGCATGGAAGTGACAAATATCCTCGTACCTAACTTTCTCACAATGGTACTGCTCAATCAACTCTTGCAAGGAATGTTCATTGGTGGCTGGATGTTCCATATCAGCGAGTGATGATGCCAGGTCTATGAATTTCCTCACACACTCACGAAAAGGTGTATAATCAACTGATAGTCGATCCAAAACATCAAAAGTTGCTTTCGCTGCCTGTGTCATGGACTCATGTTTAAGTGGATCCATGGACTGAAGACTGGTAATAAGCTGATTCTGAACATACACCAATGTCTGCTCGAGCACCTCCAAATGTGATGTTGTTGTGCTGCCTTCAAATATAGGGGAAGAACTTTTGGGGTTTGACAACTCCCAAGAAACATTACTCACAGCTGTAGTATCCCCACCAGATATCTGTGACGATGGCTTGTCAAAATCAGCACTTGAAAGACTATGAGGCAGGTCAGTAAAGCCTTCGTTATTGAACACATTTTTGTTCTGAACAAAGGTGGGATCAAAAGAAGGGAAAACACCTGTTCAAAATATGCATTAAAGTCATAATCAAACATGAGAGGAAAAACCAAACTAATGGTGCTAAAGTTCTATGTACAGCAAAAGAAAGGCCTAGTTGGAGGAACTGATAAGCATCGAGAAGGAAGGAAAGCGAGCCGGCCCCACCAACCCAGAACATGATGACCTAAAATTTGACCTGCGGTTTGTCGTTTAAAAAGAAAAGAAAAGAAAAATATATTAATAATAGCAGCAATGGTGAGGCAAGTCAGCTAAACTGGAAGGCAACAAGAGAAACATCAGCTGACAGCTAAAGATACAGATTGAACCTAAATATGCACAAAAAATACCTTGTGTAGATTTGTCTCTAGCAGAGGTGATCTGCATCCAGAACTGTGTCTCTTGACAATAAATCTCAGCCCAAGCTGTTGCATGGGACATTAGGAGTGTTTTCTTCACAATGGGATCACTCAATTCAGCCCCCAACAATACTAGGTCATGGAGAGTTGAAGAGGCCTCAACATGTGATGGGTCGATATACTTTGCAGGGTTTGAAAAATCAAGTGTTTTGTCATGCCCCCCACTCTCTATGAGGGGTTCTTGTTCATTCTCAAAATGTCCATCTAGAGCCACAAAACTGGGGGATTGTTGTTGAGGATTTCCCATCTCCGGTGACTCAAACTTTATCCTTTCTGAATGCTCAATACTCAAATCACCCAAGCCACGGGTCAGATTTTTTGAAGTAGACTTTGCAAATACGTCAAGTTTGCATTCTTCTTCAAGGTCATTTATTGTTATAACGTCTTGGGTACCCTCCCACTGGTGGAAAAGACAAGCTCCATGTCCCTGTCACCAAGCCACAGTCCATTAATCAAGTATGAGCTAGCACATCAAAAATGGCAAATCCTAGATTTCAAAATGCTATACACGGAGGATACGGATGAAAATTGCAGGCTGCCCTCATAAAATGCTGCCATTGGATCTCTTTCTTTCCAATTTCTCAGCTTATTTTTATCTTTGTTTAAGGATCATGTGGTTTACAGGTAGTTGAGATGGAGCAAGACCCACTACAAAAGTATTTTTTGGGCACATATACTCCCAATACTTAACGCCAAAAGTGAAATAGCCACAGAACCAGAAGAAAAAATCATTTGAGGATTAATGAAATATAACATTAAGCGAAAAACCATACAACAAATATTCACATTTCTGTTCTATAACACGGTAAAACCTCCATCAGGTACTGCAAGAAGGATTGAAATTATTTATAATACCATCAACAGATACTAAATCGCTGAAGGCTGCGCCAACTGTGTATTGTGTTTCCATTTAGCACCAGAAATTCAAGTACACAGGAGTCAAAGATACTTGAAAAACTCAATCAAATTGTTCAATATATCAAGTACTCAGAAACATAACTCATAGAACAAACAATGCTCGGTTTTGGCATACGCCATGTTAAAGAAACACTCAATCTAGTGAGTGTTTTTGATAACTGGGAAAACTTCATAAAAGAAAAATTAGGCGCAAGTCTAAAATAAGTTTGTGCATGCAAAGGCAACGGGGGTGTACTCACACTACGGCATATATACGAACATGCATTAGGAGGTAGGGGTCGATCATGGCATTACGGGGTATACGTATACCTTCTTTATTGGGCAAACAAAGTAGCTTCGACCCGCATTTGGCCCAACTTGCCACGTGTTTCTTCGACAGACTCCAGCGCCACAAGAACAAAGAGGGTACACCGACTGAGGAGACTTGCTACTTTCACCATTTTTCGCTTCGTCACACCACTTAAAAAACCCACATTTGCTACCCTGTAAATATGAAACAGGTTTCCAATTAAATATAAAAAACAGAGATTTATTTATGGAGTATCTAAAAGAAAGAGAAGAAGAAGTACAGAGAGAGAGAGAAAAAAAAAAAAAAAAGAGGCAACAGTAGAAGGAATTAACGTTAACGCCAGGGCAAGTGTAGAACTTCCTCCCGGGATTCTTGTCAGTGCGGGAAGTCCGAACAAGGCAATAATCCTGGCCACAACGGCATCGAATGAGGGGTAGATCAGAATCGTTGGAAGAAGAGGAGGAGGGGAGGCTAACAATGGCAGAGGAGGGCTCAAATTTCTTGTCGGGGGTCTTGAAAGGGCAATTTTTGGCCCAGTGGCCTCGCTGATGGCAGTTGAAGCAGGCGTCCCTTTCCATTACCGGGTGCAAGTGCAAATCTTTGACGATTACACTGAAGAATCACATTCCAGTGAATAAGACTTGGGAGTTAAGCGTGAGGAGTGGCGAAAGGAAGATCGAAGTAAAAGCCCCACTTTACCTTCGTTGTCGAGAACACAACACGAAACATACGCTTTGGCCGTGACTTTTCTTCAAGTTCTGTTTTATCACGTGTGGGTAATACTGTCGTTGCTTCTCATAAGTCTCATGTGCTATATATTTTATTTTTTTATTTTTTAAAATTATTTTTAAATTTATTATTTTTAAACTAATTAAATTTTTCTACTTATTATCCATGAGAAGTGATCTCATCTCATTATTATAATTTTTTAAATTTTACATAAAATATAATAAATAATTCAACTTTTTTAAATTCTAATTCAATTTTTTCAAATCTTAAAATAATAATAACAATATTTTATTCAATTTTTTATCTTTCATCTAAAATCATTTTATCTCATCTTATTTTATCTCTGAATCCAAACGAGACCTTACTAAACATGTGTGCAAAGTTTTGAATACCATACTAAAAGCCGTACCGGTCAAAGCACTAGAACGAAATATTTCAAAACCGGTACCATTTCAGAATAGTCGATATATGAATAAATTATATATAAATTATATTTCAAAATAATAGTTTATATATAAATAAATTATATATAAATTATAAATAGCCTAATCTGAATTGGGAGTAAAAAAAATGAGCTTGCATTTTGAAGAAATGGAACAAAAAAAAAAATAAAAGTAGAAATACTGACCGATACGAGTAGAAATATTAGCCAATACAGCCAGTATTTGAGGCGGTACAAACCAGGTGTAATACCTGTACCGGACCAGTGGCCAGTACAGAAGATGCCAGCCGGTACGGTATGGTGTTTAAAACAAGAAAAAATCTACACAACCTCCCAACACCCCAACATCCCACCCTTTTCCAATTTTTTAATATTTTTTTAATATATATTTTTTGAATTTATTCTTTTTAAATTAATTTAATTATTTTATTCATTATTTATATATTAAATATTTAATAAAAAATAAAATAATAAAATTTTAAAAAAATGTGGGGTGTTGGGTGGTTGTGTAGCAAAACCCTTAAAACAATGCATGTGTGTGCACGAGTTGAACTTGTAATAACTTTCGAGAGAAGGAGAAGCACAAGTGAGAATCGAAATTGATACGATCACCAGAACACTACCAGAAGAATGCATTCCCAACATTATCTCCTGCACATCCCCGTAGGATGCATGTAGGTTGTCACTGGTCTCTCATGCCTTTGAATCCACTGCAACTTCAAATCTGGTGTGGGAGAGGTTTCTGCCACTTGATTATCAAGAGATCATTTATTCATCCTCATCATTGTCCTCATTCTTAAACATCTTAGACCAAGAAGAACCTTTATTTCCATCTTTGCGACAATCCAATTCTTATCAGAAACAGTAACAACATGCTAATTAGCAAAAAGACATAACCTAGTTATCTTTACCTTGTCATGTTTACTTGTTATAAGCTAGGAATTAAGGGCTATTTTTCTATATTATTTTTGCTTAAAGTTATTACCCTATCATAGCAAGTCCTAGAGATGGATCAGTACTGTGGATATTGTAAAACTTTCTCAACAGATGGGCGGAGAGAATGAGTTATTCTCAGTCCACTGACGTGATCCGGGCATCGGTGTTGTTTGAGGCTCTAGAAGGTGTTCCCGAAGAACCTTACGGTGTCGGCGTGTACATCCATGGTGGTGAACAGAAAGCAAGTACAGAGAAAATAGAGAGAAATAGACATACGAATTTATGTAGTTCGGCGCTAGGCCTACATCCATGGGATTTGGAGATGGAAAATTTACTATAATATTATTGTTTACAGTCTCTCGTGGCCTCTCATCTCTCACCGTACAAGGAAAGCAAGGGATACATTAACATGAGAAGAATGCATGTGCCGAAGTCCTCTAGAGTTTAAGAGAAAGGCTGAGGAAGGAGAGTTCTAGACCGTTGGAGGCTTTTTATATATCCTTTATTGCGTGCGTCGATCTACAGTGATGAGACCCTACTCTTTTGCATGTGCCAGCTTCCTTACTTTTCCCATTTTCCCTTTGACTTGCTCTGAGGCCTCCTGCCATTTGCCTGCACCATGTCCCTCTTTGTCCCCCTTGTCCTCTAGCACCCAACCAGGTGGACTGGCTTGGGCCCTGGTATTTTACCCCATCACAACTACATGTTTTGAGACTTACGCCCGTTTTGATGATCAACTGAGTTAAGATAAATTGAGTTTTTTATGAATAGCAGTAAGTTGAGATGGTAGAGTAAATTTTGTAGGGTCCACTTAAGATAAGTTTAGATACGTTTGGATATTAAGATATGTTTTAAATGTCAAGAGGTGTTAAGTTAAAAAATATTGTGGGTCCCATGTGTAAAGAGATTTGAGTTGAAATGAGTTTAATAATTTGATAGTTAGGTATTTGGATGTTAGACTCAACTTAAAATTAGACTGAACTAAGATTACTGAACAAAGTTGATCTTAGTTCAATTCAAATTCCAAACGGGGCCTTAATGATTATTCTGAAAAACTTGTTTCAAGTTTAGATAGATTAATTTCTGAGTGCTTTTTGAAGTGGCTATATACTTTCTGGTTTGAATTTTTGTTTATTAGATTTGAACGTCAGAGGTGCTTTAAGCCTGTAATTGCCGTCCCAATAATTTTTTAATGTAATTTTTAATGCTATCTTTTTTCTTTATGTACAAAACGTATTTTTCACAGGGTAATTTGTCATAAGTTCTGATAATAACAAGCACCTTTGATCTTTGTTCTTTTGTTGTGATTTACTCCCGTGAAATCACCACTTGCACCCAAAAGCTCAAGCTGATGGAGAGTTGGGTTTGAACTCTGAAGCTCTGCTATAAAATTATGTGAAATAATCATTTGTCCCAAAAGATTAAACTAATAGAAAGATACATGTTCAATCATTTATAATTGTCTTAATAACCCCAAACTTTTCTTCTTGATTTGTAATCTCTTTGTCTTTGCCTATTATTGAACAGAGTTTTCAAATAGATAAATTGAATGGAAAGAAATGTTTGATGCTAGCAGCGAGGGAGTTAAGTATAATATGGCGATCCGGAGACATGCCACATAACTTGAAATGGATTTCCTCAACTGAGTCATTGGTTCTACCCAAGTCTAGGTCTCTTTTCCTCTCTCTCTGTTTGCTTGAGTACTGCATGCTTGTTTACCCTATTTTTTAATTTATAGCAATGGTGTGCAAAATGTGCAAATCCTCAGAAGTTTTACAATTTACCAGACAGGTTGGTTGACTTCCAATCAGGAGAGAGGATTTGTGGATGGAGATGGAGATTGGAGAATTCTTCAATGGCAGCCTAGTTGATGATCATGGTGAGGTCAAGATGTTCTTGAAGGATGATAAAGTTGTTAACTGGATTTCTGGCATTGTGGTCCATGGAATTGAGCTTCGGCCAAAAGACGAAAGTTAATTAGTTAGAGATTGGTACCTATTTTCTTTCTAAGCAAAGGATATTTGTTGTGAGACCTGGATTTGTGTGCATTATATTATGTGCAACGTTTTGAGACTTTGGAGGCCTCTGACAAAGTCAGAGTCAGAGGTTGGCCATTCCGACTCTGATCCAGTCGGTACTCAGCCCTAAATATATATATGCGCATGCATGGTTTTGTGTTATGTATTGAGATTTTTACTGAAGGGTAGAATTACTTTTCCTTTTGGTTAGAATGGCTTTTGAACAGAGTTTTTAGGTAGACAAATTGAGGGTGAAGAAATGCACAAAGCTGGTAGCGAAGGAGTTAAATATAACATGTGGAGCTGAAGACCCTACTTTCCTTTACTTGAAATGGATTTCTTCAATTAATTCACCGGTTATTCCCAAACCTAGGTTTCTTTGATCTTTCTCTTCATGCATCTCTTTGCTTCACGCTATCATTGGATTAGCCAATTGAGTAGTCCACCAGTAGTTGTGATTTTATTTGATCATGAAAATAAAAATAAAAAAAGTATTGAAAATGAAAATGTAGAGAGTTGGAGATTATGAAAAAAAAAAAAAAAGTGGAGAGTTGGAGATCATTAAAAAAAAAAAAAGTTTTCTACCCAATAGTTGTGATTTTATTTTATTTTATTTGATGGAGGTGATAGGAGATTATGAAAATTAAAAAAAAAATTTAAAGAAATTATAAAATTGTATTAAAAAATATATTTAAAAAAATAAAAATATTTTTATTATTATAGGGAATAAGATGACTAATTCTAGCTAATTCAATATAAAGTTTAAATGTAGATTCATTAATTAAAAGAAAAATTTTATTTGTAGTCATCGAATGGGATGGCTTTGCAGGTCTCATGTATTTTAATTTTAATGAAACAGAGTGTTTAATTAAAGTAAAAACAGAATAGCAAGGATGCCTTCCTTATAAGAGAAATACCTTCCTTCCTTAGATATGAAACTGCACTCGCCCCATACACGTCGCCATTGTCGTCGCCTAAGCCATCACTTGTGCAGCTCCCCATCGCCTTTGACGTAGCCATCCCCTTCATCAAGAGAGGACCCCCTTCCTCAAGTACCCAATATGCCCTAGAGTCCATCTGCTTCATCGTTCCCTTCATCATCTGACCACTCCTACAATTTGAGCTTCATCGTTGGCTTCAAATTACTTGTGGGCTGTAGATTCTCTTCTATTTTCCCATGTAGATGGGTTCCTAGGTTACGTGTCTTCATCCTCTCAAGAAAAAGAAATGCAAACCTGAAACAATTTCATTGATATAGTTTCTTTTTTCTACTAACTTAGCTATAATCTTTGAATGAATTCTACTAACTTGAACAATTTTTTTTTCAACTCTTAAGATGAACAAAGCTATATGGATTTGTTTGGAGTGACAAAAGAAACATCCATGGCCCAACCTAGATCCAAAAAAGTATTTTAATTTATGTTTTAGAGCTATTTAAATTGGTACATAATAGCATGATGGAAGCTTCACTCTCACTCACTTGTAATTGGCGTGTTGGGTGATTGGTTTGTTGCGTGTTAGTTGGCTAGATCTAGGGTTATCTCAAGGCAACATAAAGATCCAAATTGACTTGTTGGTAAAAATCAAGACTAACTTAGGCTAACACTTAACTTTCTAAGGTTTTGAAGAGAAAATTCCCATTCGTAACAAAAAGAAAAAAAAAAAAAAACATAACAATAATGATCAAATAACAATGCAAACCAAAAATAGAAATAGGGCACCTAGGGTTGGCACCACCTTACCCTCATTTACTTCCCTTAACCTAAATCTAGATTTAGATCTCAAACATAGATCTAACTCCTAAGTTTAAGGAAACAAAATCTAATGCCTAAAATAAAGGAAATAAACATAAATACATTAAAATTAGATAAATCTCCTAATTAAAAGGAAATAAATTATATGAAAAATAAATAAACTTCCTAAAATAAAAGAGATAGCCGTCCACCTCTATAGATGGTGCCCACACCCCTAGATTTAATGGATTTGTTACCCAACCCCTAAAATCAAGAAATTGGCCACCACTTGAACCTCCTCTAGTTGCACTAGTCTTGGACGCCTATCACCTCACCACCCTAGCCATGCACGCAACCCAATACAACCCTCCTAGTCTCGACAAGCCTAGCCCTCCCAGTGGCATTGCAAATGGCTTTTCTTGCATCTTCATCAATCCTCCCCCCTTCAAGACTGACCTTGTTCTCAATGTCCAAATCTAGAAATTAATCCTTGAGAATCCGAACACTCTCATGTAGCATCCTTGGTTGGAAGCCCCTTCTATTGAACCAAGGTCTTGGTTCTCACTTGGCCACTCTTCCTCACAAGCCTATACTCCATGATCTTCTCTGGTTGGATTGCCATTCTTCCCTCTTCATCTACAATGGGCATCTCACTCACCACCTTGGTTGGATCTCTAACCTTCCTCCTTAGCCATGAGACATGAAAAATAGGGTGAATGTGAACCCCGACCGGTAGATCTAGCTTGTAAGCAAGTTATCCTCACTTCTCCAACACTTGATATGGGTCATAATTTTTAGCCCTCAACTTGCCCAGTGTTGATTTGGATAGAGTCTTGTGCTCTCTTAGTAGGTACTTGAGAAATACCCACTCACTAGGTTCAAATGACTCAATATTCCTCCATTTGTCAAAATACTTCTTCATTTGGTCTAGAGCATGAGCCAAATTCTTCTTGTGTTCCTTCAAGATCTCATCACTCTCTCTAAGCTCCATATCCACCAAATCATTTGGTGAACTCCCAACTTCATAGGCTACAAGCATCGGTGGTGGTCTCCCATAAAGTGCCTCAAATAGTATCATCTTGATAGACCAGTAGTATGATATGTTGTTCCAAAATTTAGCTCATGCCAAATGCTCTTCCCACTTATTCGGGTATTGGTGCACAAAGCACCTAAGGTATTGCTCAAAAGTCTGATTGGTTACTTCCGTTTGGCTATCGGTTTGGGAGTGATAGGTTGAACTTCAGGCCAACTCTGTCCCATGCATCTTAAAGTACTCCCTCCAAAAATTGCTCATGAACACACGGTCTCTATCAATCACTATGCTTCTTAGCACCCATGAAACTTCATCGCTTGATCTACATAAAGCTTAGCAATAGTTTTGGCCGTGTATGGATGCACCATTGCAATGAAGTGTGCATACTTGGTCAAGCGGTCCACCACTACAAGCACCCAATCACAACCATTTGATAGTGGCAATCTCTCCACAAAATCCATAGTAACATCCTCCCAAGTGTGAGTAGGGAACCCTTTGGGTTTGCTACTCTCACTCTTCACCCTTTGGCAAGTGTCACACCTCCTCACATATTCCCTCAGTTCTCCTTTCATGTCATCCCAATATAACAAATTAGCCACCCTTACCCAAGTACGGGACACCCCGAGTGCCCTCCTTCCTTGGTATCATGAAAGCTGCTCAAGCTCTTCCTTCTAAGCTCCTTCACACTCGGCACCACTAATTTGGCCTTGTGTTTTAATAGCCCATCACTCATTTCATAATTTTCTACTCCCTTAGATCCACATCTAGCTTTTCCATCACCCCCTTACACCTTAGATCATTTTTTACTCACTCTCTAATCTCATCCCAAACTCCTCATGAAGTACTCGAGAGGGTCTCCATTACCTCACCATCTCCCTCACTGATAGGGCATCAACCACCCAATTCTCCCTACCCGACCTATACACCAAATCAAACTCAAAACCAAGAAGTTTAGATACCCACCTTTGTTGATCAGGGGTGGTGATTCTTTGCTCCAAAAGGTGCTTCAAAGGTTGTTGGTTCGTGATTATTGAAAACTTCATTTCCAACAAATAAGTCATCCAAACCCTCAAAGCCACCATGATGGCAAGCATCTCCCATGTATACACGCTCTAACCTTTCTTTTGAACACCAAGGGCCTTGCTAATGAAGGCTAGTGGCCTCCCTTTTTGTGTCAAAACAGTCCCTACAACCATATTACTTACATCTGTTGTAGCTCAAATGCCTTCTCAAAATTAGGCATAGTAAGGACGGGTGTAGTTATCATGTCTTTCTTCAAATTTTCAAATGCCTTCTCCACATCCTTACTCTAAACAAAATTATTCTTCTTGAGCATATTGGTGAGTGGTCTTGCAATAGAAGCATAATCCTTGATGAACTTTTTATGGTAACCTGTGAGCCCTAGAAAGCCCCTCAATTCAGTGATAGTCTTCAGTTTGGGCCAAGCAACCATAGCTTCCACCTTCCTTGCATCCACCTTGACCCATCATGTGAGATCAAATACCCTAAGTACTCAATCTCCCTTTAGCCAAATGTACACTTGGACAACTTAATGTAGAAAAAGTTGTCAAGTAGCACCCAAAACAATCTCCAAGTGCCCCAAGTGGTCTTCCCATGTCTTGGAATAAATAAGAATGTCATAAAAAAATACCAACACATACCTCCTCAAGTACGGCTTAAAGATTTGGTTCATGCATGCTTGAAAAGTTGAATGGGTATTACATAAACCAAATGGCATCACCAAGTACTCAAAGTGGCCATTGTGAGTTCAAAAAGCCGTATTGTGAATGTCCTCTTCATGCACCCTTATTTGATGGTATCCAACCCTGAGATTTAGTTTGGAGAAGAACATAGAACTTTCAAGCTCATCTAACATGTCATCAATGTCGAAATTGGAAATCAATCCTTGATAGTAGCCTCATTCAAAGCTTGAGCGTCGGTGCAAAATCTCCATGTGCCATCCTTCTTCTTCACCAAGAGAACCGAATTTGAGAATGGACTAGTGCTTGGTCGAATAAGTCCATTAGCCAACATCTCATTGACTTGCTTTTTGATCTCGGTCTTTTGGTAGCTAGCATACTGGTAGGGAGCAACATTAACCAACTTGGCTTTCTCCTTCAAAGGAATGCAATGATCAAATTCCCTTGAGGGTGGAAGTGCCTTTGGGTCCTCAATCACTCTAGAGACCCTCCCCAACAACTCCCTCAAATCAAGAAGCACCTCGGCCCTTAGAGCATTAGCATTGGCTTGGCCAAATGCATATTCAAATTTAGCTAATATCAACTTGAAAATACATTTGCCTATTCAATCTAAATTCAAGTCCCACATTGAATTAGCCATCCATTCTATATATAATAATAAAATAATATTAAAATAATAATTTTAAAAAATTTTTTTTGTTTTCTCACATTTTATAATTCTACCAATTTAATACTAAGCAATATTATATTATAATTAAATTAATATTAAAAAAACACATTTTCAAAGCTCATTTAGGAATAACAAAATTCTATCAACTAATTTTTTTACTAAATATCTTAACCAAATATCTAGCAACATATGAGAAGTCATGCAAAAATAAAAAACTGCACTTACTTACAGCAACTTAAGGTTACATATGAGAAGAAAATCTGCACTGCAGTTATAAATCAATATGAAGAAAACAGCAACTTAAGGTTACATAAATCAATATGAAGAAAATCTGCACTATACTTACATCTACATAAACAGAATTAGGAAATTTGCACTACATTCTTAACTTCTTAATTACAAAACCATATACATAAACACCTAGAGGAAATATACACTTCCTCCACCATCTTAATTACAAAACACTTACATAAACACCTAGTAGAAATCAAATATTCAAACACCATCTTAATTACAAAAAACACTTACATAAACACCAAGTTATCATATACAGCAGTTCAAATATAAACCATCAACTAACATATAACAGCAGTTACAAGTTTCAATATATATCCAAAAAATTAGTCAGTGGGTTCCAAGCTGTCATGAAGTTCCAAAAAGTAGACTTCAATGCAAAAAATAGTCTTCCATTTCATAAATCAGTACCAACTGCAAAACAAATAGAAAGAACAATATTAATCTGTGTTTTTTGATCCAAAAACAGCAACTAGTAATTGTTTTCAGGTGTGCAAAACCATCAACTATTCAGTTTATTAACAAAAAACAGCAACTACCAAAAAACACCAAAAAACAACTACTACTCACTTCTCCCTCCTCCAGCTACTGCATTTCATTCAATTCAGTCCTATGTTTCTCTAGGATCTCAATTTGAATTGACTTGAAGTATTCTCGTTGCACTGCATTCATGTTATCAACATTCAACATCATGACTTCCATCTCCATCTTCTTCTTCTTAAGTGAGATGATCTCAGCCCTGTCCTTTTCAGCCTTCATTGCCGTCTCCCTTCGCTCAATCATCATTATCCTCCTATCAGCTTCCATGTTACTTAACTTTTCATCAAATTGACTATTACAAGATTCTTCATGTTTCCTTTTCCTTTCCCTTTGTTTTTCAGATTTCTTGCCTAGCGGCCTCTCCAAATTGGTAGACATGCTCTCATTTTCCTCAACATCTATGGCAATGGCAGCTGGAACAGTAGGGCAACCCTTGTTGGCAAATTATCCATATGCACTTGCCACTTTGGTTGGTGCCTCAATAAGTTCCAACAATGATCCAAATTGTAATTGCTTTTTTGTGTCGATCGGTACAATGCCTTTGCCTTGTCAATCTAAACATCAATCATAAAAATATTAGTACATATTACAACCTAAATTTATGATAATTAGAAACATACCTTGTCTTGTTCATTGGTACCGCT
Source organism: Carya illinoinensis (assembly GCF_018687715.1). Classification (NCBI taxonomy): domain Eukaryota; kingdom Viridiplantae; phylum Streptophyta; class Magnoliopsida; order Fagales; family Juglandaceae; genus Carya; species Carya illinoinensis. The sequence continues at coordinate 40,238,615 of NC_056766.1, read as the reverse complement.
TGGATGCATTGATTCGACTTGGGCCAAGCAACCACAAAACTTGTTTGTGGCTTTTTGGATAGTTGACCATCGATTAGTCAACGACCCCACAGAACGTTCAGGCCAATTATGTTTTTTATAAGTATTGAAGTAATCATGGATTCTTATCCACAATTGGGTGGACTTTTGATCTGTCCCCCTAATAGCGTCTATACTAATATTCAGCCACCCTGATACAAGGAGGTTGTCTTCCTCCACGTTGAAGGACACACCCCGTTGGGATAATTTAGTTCGTGCCCTTACTTTCCCTTCGGGTTGTGTCACTTCAACCTCATTAACAATATTATCATGCAAGACACGAGCCATGGGGGGGTTAATAATACCTTCTCCACCACTTGGCAATAGTGTGGTGAAAAAGGGATCATCCAATAAGTGTGAATCCATCCTAAATAAAACAGTCAGCAAGTAATAAAGTCAATGCATCATTCAACAAGTAATACAAAAAATAGTGAGCAAGTATGAACACTTCTAAAATAGGTGAGCAAGTAAGAACACTTCTAAAACAGAGAAAAAGTAAGACCAATTGGTTGCTAAAAATGGTGGAAAAGAAAAAAACCAAAAAACTGAAACTATTGGCATGTAAGACCAATTGGTTGCTAAAATTATATTTAAGCCGTGTAATCACAACACTTTGTTGGCATCTTCTTCATCAGATTATTTGAAATACACTACATTCCAAAATAAAAGTCCACATGAAGCAACAACTGAAACTATTGGACCAAAACATTAAACCTACTCTAAATGTAAAGATAGATGCATATAGTCCTACTTGTGCAAGCTTAACTCTCAAAACAAAACACAAATCAGTAGAATAGAAAGATCGTTTGAATCCAGGGGTTACTATATTCAAATTCCTGCAAAGATTATAAATATTTCTAAACCATGAGCAGAGCATTCACCAAACAAAGATTGAACTAATTTCTTTCTTTTCATGGTTATACTCGGCAATGAACCAGCTTCCAGCAAAACAAATAGACACCTCGCAAACCCAGAAAATCAGCATATAACTGCATGATACCTCTCCCACCCTGATATATTCATCCCATAAATTATAAGCATACCCAGAAAATCTAGAGTGTTAATCATAGTTCTGTATAACTAAGTGGATGATACTTCCATGGAAAATACTTTCCAAGAAAGACCATTTAGATTCCGGACGAAAACAAATACATTCTTTCCACAAAAACAATTGAAAGTACAAAATGTGAATCCACTAAACCCCGGCAAAGAAAGACCAAAAAATAAATAAAACCCAAAAAAGAACCTTAAAGCCCTATAAACGGAGCAATCCGAAATATTTGTACGGGTTTATGGGCAATGGAAACAGAAGAAGACGGAGGCACAGGAGGGGAAAAAGAATTCATCACTGAAATACAAACCCAAGTGTCATTAATCACTGAAAAACCGAGAGCAAAACAGAGAAAAAGTTAAAGGAAACTTACAGATCGGGACGATTTCGTGAGAGAAAGAGAGTGGCGGGCCTAGCCGTGGGTCGATCGGTGCGCAGTCGTGGGAGTCGTCCGTTTCCGTGGAAGCAAATCGAGAGAGAAAAGAAAGAGTTTGGGGAGAAAAGGGTTCGGTACCGAATGGAGGGAGTGATTTTCCTTTCACGCCTTCTATGTGTCTGACTTCAGCTTCCTCGGTTCCAGTGATCAAAGAATTGTTTATTATTTGGCCAACGAAAATCGTCTTTCATATTTGGACTGGGACTGTAGCAGAAGTCTAAAATGATTTACATTTGCCCAATTCAATGCAGTGAATTTTTAAGTCAAATTAGTCTAAATTTAGCCAAGCACCTCATTTGGCCAAGCCAATGAGGATGCTCTTAACTCCCTCTCCAAGCCTCCATCTTCCACTTCATGCCCCCCACTCAAACCCCTCGGTTGGAAGGCCAATGTGATAGCAAAACATTGCCCCCCACGCCCCAAGATCTTCTCTACTCCATAGGCCCCGCGACTTTGCATCCTCATTTTCTACTCATTCTCATGGTCATCCATTTTTCTCTCATCATGAACTCCATAGTCATTTTTTTATTATCCGGCACAATCTTCCCTAAATCCTCTAACCACTGCACATCCAACACCACATCCAACCCAACAGTAGGCAAAAAATACAAGTCTACCACAATCTCAAGGTCTTGTGTTTTCAAACATACATTTTTATATATTTCTCTATACATCAACTTCTTCCCACTAGCTACCTTGATCTCAAATGGAGTGATAGAAGTCATAGGCAACCCCAAGCTCTCGGCCACCTTAGAGTTGATGAAGTTTAGAGACGAACCATTATCCACAAGAACCGTTCCCTCCATTTTGCCAATGTCTGCTTGTGTTCTCGTCGTTCTAGACCCGAAAACACCCACCAAAGCATGAATAGAAATATGAGGGTCTCCCCCCTCAGCCTCTCCTTGCTCTTGCTCTTCTTGCCCTTGCTCCTTCTCCACTACATCTTCCTCTTCCTCGAACTCCAACTCTATGAGAAGGATTTGCTTAGCTTTGCATTTATGGCCTATATTGAACCTCTCATTGCAATTGAAGTAAAGCTCATTCTCTTGTCTTCGTTGCATCTCTTCCCAAGATAGCTTTTTCACCCCCGCTGGTAAGGATTTGGATCTACTTGATGTTCCTCCACAAGGACCTCCTAGTGATAAGTCCTTGCCAAAAGTCTTGTTTGCCCCGATCTTGGAAACCATTGGGGGTGATTTCCTCACTTCAAACTAGCTACTCTTCTTTAGATCTTGAAGTTAATCTTCCTTGATCCATGCAACCTCCAAAACTTGCATCAAGGTCTTTGGTTTCCTAAGCTTCACTTCTGCAACCAACTCACTTTTCAAACTGTGATGACCCGCTTTTGAGTGTATTTTCGCTGAAATAGTTATTTTTATTTTAATTAATATTTTAGTTATTTATTTTAATTTTTTGCGTTTTAAAATTGTTTTTAATTTAATTGATGTTTTGTTTTATTTCTTTTAGTTGTTTTGTGGTTTTTAATATCTTCGCGGCGGTTTAGTGTTGTTTTTCCTGGACTGAGGATTAGACCTCGTCTTTTCCCTACATCTCTTTCCCTTTTTCCTTTTCTTTTTCCTTTTTCTCTTTTTCCTTCTTTCTTTTTCCTTTCTTTTTCTTTTTTTTCTTTCTTTCCCGCTCGAGCCCCCCCGGTCTCTCTCTCTCTCTTCTCTCTCCCTCACGTCGGAAGCTTCTCACCCCCGGTATACCGCCGTCCGGCCACCGTGCGGCTCACCGCCGGTCCCATTCGCTTCGTCTCCCTCCGGCGCACCTCCCCACCGAAACTCACCCCCAACCGGCCGGCCGTTTGGCCGGAAATCCTCCTTAAAGCCCGCACGGCTTTGGCTCCGATCCGCCGCCGTCACTCCACCTCCGGCCACCATTTCTTCACCATTTCATCACCGGTCCCTTGCCGTCCTAACCCACCTATTTCCGGCCTCCAACGACCACCGGAACAGCTCCTACGAGCTAGCTTTCCTTTTTGGAAAATCCGGCCTCTTTCCGGCGATTTGGCCGCCACCCACGGCCAACCACCACTTCCAATAGCTTTACAACCATCCCTAGACCATTCCCTATCAATCCCAAGTCCTAGTTTGTCCCCGTTCAAAAGTGGGTTTTTCACAACCCACGACCACAGTGAATTTTCACTGTGACGTTGCTTTTTCGCCGCCGTTTGCAACGCCTCGTGTTTTCTAAAATTACCATATAGCGCTGTAAGTATTTTCCAAACCCTATTTTCAGATTTAAATATATATTGCTCTTTCAATAATTTATTGCTGCTGGTTGGTTGATTCCGGACTGAGTCCGAGGAGTTCGGGGGTCGGATGGATGGAGGACGGAGTTACTTGTTTTATTGATTTATGTTGGTTGGTTATTTTTATGCATTATTATGGCATTTCATGGTGCATGCACGTGTGTTTTTGTTTAAGTGAAAAAAGCCTGTTTATTGGAGTAAGTGGACTTACGGGTGCGTGTGTATCACGACCCCAAGCCGGGATGGGGTATTATCCCGGTGGAGCTCCTCTGGTCACTCGGGAGCGGAATAAACTGAGTGATATCCCCTGAGTTGTCGCTAGACGACGGGAGCGGGGGCTAGGGGTTGCTTGGCTACAAACGCGCCGGGCGCGGAACTGGGCATCGCTCTACGCACCGACTCTGTGGCCCTTCACTGGTGAGGGCTAGAGGATGCTTGGCTACGAACGTGCGGGGCACGGAACTGGGCATCGCTCGTTAGGCGTCACATGCGTGGTGGTACTCTGCGGTGTGGCACTGGAGCCAGGGTGTGCGGATGACCCCTAGGGGAGGTCATGGTGCATACAGTTAATATGGATAATGGTTTGAGACGGATAAAGGCCAAATGTGACTTTTGGCGTGTTTTTCGGAAAGGATGTGTTTTTGGGCCAAATGGGTTTTTGGCGTGTGTGGAAAATTATGTTTTTATGGGCTTTGTGCATTGGGCATGTTTCATGCATATTGTTTGAGTTCTATGTGTTTTTATCTGGTAGTGTTTGGGTTTTACTTACCTGCGGTACCATTTTTGGTTCCGTAGCTTTTGGTGCAGAGTTGGAGGACGAAGAGGAGGAGGCTGAGCCCGAGGATGCGGCTCCGCCGGGTTGCTGATGCTATGCTTTATTTTTTTGGTTTAAAACTGTATTTGTGTTTGTAATATTTCATCTATGTATGTTTTAAACAGCTTGTATTACGTTAAGAAAAATTCTGGTACTTAGTTATGACTTTCGTTATCCTCTGCGTGTTTCTTCGTGCAATATGTTGCCTTTGCACACACTTGGCACCCGTCGATAGAATGGTGACCCCGGGTTGTCACCATCCGGACGTCTCGATTTCCCCGTGTTCAGGCGTGGGGATTTGGGGGCGTCACACAAACCATCCATAAAGGTCCCAATAAAGGCCTTCTCCAACCACCTATGTGCTTTAGTGGACAAGTACTCGAACTCATTTTGATAATCTCTTAAAGATCCAGTTTGCTTGATCTTTGAGAGAGTCTCATGGTAATCCATATACTTGGTTAGCTCGAACCTCCTCTAAAAGCTCTTTGACAAACTTCTTCCACTTTAACTCCCTCATTTGAGCCCCATACGTCTTCCTCATCCATTACCACCATTGGTTGGCCTCCCCCTCAAGGAAGTAAGCGGCATAGGACACTTTAGCATGACCCTCCTTATGATTGTGCTCAAAGTATTGATCGACTCTGTTGCCCAGATGACTAACACAAGAGGGGGGGTGAATTGAGTTGTATTAAAAAAATAACAATTATAAATCAAATATATAATATAAAATATAAACAAAATATGAAATAACAATAAATATAAAGAGTAAGGGTAAGAGACAAGCAAACTCAGTATGTTAACGAGGTTCGGCCCCACTGCCTACGACCTCGCCTTAAGCTACCTCTTGAGGATTCCCAAATTCACTATTCAACCTCCTTCAGGTGGAGATAGAAACCTATTACACCGTTGAACAACACCGCTACAAAGGATCCGTGTAGAACACCCTCTACACTTGCAATCACCTTACACGTGGTGATTCAACTATTTCCCGTGTAGAATACTTTCTACACGCACAAGGGTTATACACACCCTTTTTTTTTTTATGCAAAAGTTGATAGTGGGTAGGTTATCAGAAAACACTCCTCAATGAGTGAAATAAGAACAATACAGCGCAAACTATATCTCTCAAAATGAACAAGAATTAAGGTTCAATGCTTAGAGAAGAAAGAATGAAAGCTTTGAATGAATGTTGTATGCTCTTGGTGTTGTGAATGTGAAGCTCTCAAATGATCTATTTATAGGCATATGAGACTTCATATTCAAATTTAAAAAGATTCACATGTCAAAGACAATATCATTCACTTTTTAAAAAATTCAAATAAAAGGTTCTTCTTTTTCAATTGTCAAAGACAATATCATTCACTTTTTCAAAAAAATCAAACCTAATCTTTTACTTTTGGCATATGACAAAATGAGCACACTTTCCTTTTTAAAAAATTCAAATCTAATCTTTTACTTTTTGTATATGACAAAATGAGCACACTTTACTTTTTAAAATTTTCAAACAAAATCATCTACCTTTTGTATAAGTCTAAAAAAGCATCAATCACTTTTGAAAAAATTTTTTTCAAATAAAACATGCACATGTGAAAGATGACAATCAATCATCTTTAATATTTTCAAAGTTCAACCCTTTAATCAAGGCATGCACATGCAAAAGATGACAATCAATCATCTTTCAAAATTTTCAAATTTAATTTTCAAAAAAATTCATGCACATGTGGAAAATGTATTTTAATACTTTATGATAAAATATTAATTTTGAGCATTAATCCTAATTTTAAATTTTAAGAGATTTACAACATTACTCTATGACTTTAATGTGAACTTGTTTCCTTCTTGCTCATGCTTGGTTCTTTGATGTGCTTGATTCCATTGTGTGAACAACTTGAGCTTGAAACTCTTTTATTTTTTGAATTCATTTGTTATCATCAAAATCCATGTGTAGATTTATAATCACATGAAACTTGAAACCTTGGGTTCAATAATCTCCCCATTTTTGATGATGACAAATACTTGATAGAACTTGAAACCTGTATTAATACTTAAGCTCCCTCTGAAAATATGCGTTAGTTTTTTAAGCAAAAGTATAAATATAATTCCAAACATATATAACAAGTTTAGTAATTTAAACAATGTTAATGTTCTAGTATAAAACTTCTCTTCCTTTTGGCATCATTAAAAAGGATCGGCAGCAAGTAAATGGACTGAAGAAAATGATGCGTTTAATAGTCACTGTAGATAGTTGAAAAAGGAGCCGTCCGTGACCCGACAATGCTGCAAAGTCTCGAGGCCTAACTCTATGAATTTAGTGCAGCTGGAAATTTAAACAATCGCCTGATGTTGTTGACAAACTTGATTGAAGGCTCTGAGTTGCTATAAAAAATGATCATTTTCATCTATCGAATGCCAAAAAAATAATTGCTTCTTGACCTGAGTTCTATTTTTTCACAACGATAGAATGACTAAGCAATTCTCTTCCACTAATGTTCCAGACTTGAATCAGGAACCCTTGACGCATCAATCATCAATCTTCTCTCCTGAGGCCGTCAATACCATGATAGGAGCAGTGAACCGTTTTTCTAGTAAGGCTGATTCTGAGATTATTGTAGAATCAAGAATGCTCAGTAGTCAATATGCTGCCTCTGTTACGATCATGTCTCGGCGGTTAATGGCGAGAGTGAGTGAGATTGATCATCTTAACATGCAAATATTTGAATTACGACAGAAGCTTGTTAATAAGGATAGTGAGAATAAAAGGCTAAAGCAAGAAAACCAAGAGTTGAAAAAATTTGCAGATTGGTATGCTCATGATCTGCAACCACGAATAGAGGAGCTGGAACGAGAAATGGTTCAGATACAAGGTCAACATCGGCAGATAACAGTAGAGGTTTATCGTTTACTAGAAAAATAGGGACAATCTACTGTTAATCTCACTGGCTTAGTAAGAAAACTTTTGACAATGTGTGTCCAGCATATCTTGTATTTTTTTTGACTAAATAAGATTTAAAGAGACAATAGTTTGTCTTATTCTTTATACTATCTCTATAAAATCAGTCTTGAAGTTCATCCAATCCACATCAAGTTTTCATCTCATCTCTATAGCTCACCTGCATTCCTTCTTGCTCATGCTTGGTTCTTTGATGTGCTTGATTCCATTGTGTGAACAACTTGAGCTTGAAACTCCTTTATTCTTTGAATTCATTTGTTATCATCAAAATCCATGTGTAGATTTATAATCACATGAAACTTGAAACCTTGGGTTCAATAATCTCCCCATTTTTTATGATGACAAATACTTGATAGAACTTGAAACCTGTATTAATACTTAAGCTCCCTCTGAAAATATGCGTTAGTTTTTTAAGCAAAAGTATAAATATAATTCCAAGCATATATAACAAGTTTAGTAATTTAAACAATGTTAATGTTCTAGTATAAAACTTCTCTTCCTTTTGGCATCATTAAAAAGGATCGGCAGCAAGTAAATAGACTGAAGAAAATGATGCGTTTAATAGTCACTGTAGATAGTTGAAAAAGGAGCCGTCCGTGACCCGACAATGCTGCAAAGTCTCGAGACCTAACTCTATGAATTTAGTGCAGCTGGAAATTTAAACAATCGCCTGATGTTGTTGACAAACTTGATTGAAGGCTCTGAGTTGCTATAAAAAAATGATCATTTTCATCTATCGAATGCCAAAAAAATAATTGCTTCTTGACCTGAGTTCTATTTTTCCACAACGATAGAATGACTGAGCAATTCTCTTCCACTAATGTTCCAGACTTGAATCAGGAACCCTTGACGCATCAATCATCAATCTTCTCTCCTGAGGCCGTCAATACCATGATATGAGCAGTGAACCGTTTTTCTAGTAAGGCTGATTCTGAGATTATTGCAGAATCAAGAATGCTCAGTAGTCAATATGCTGCCTCTGTTACGATCATGTCTCGGAGGTTAATGGCGAGAGTGAGTGAGATTGATCATCTTAACATGCAAATATTTGAGTTACGACAGAAGCTTGTTAATAAGGATAGTGAGAATAAAAGGTTAAAGCAAGAAAACCAAGAGTTGAAAAAATTTGCAGATTGGTATGCTCATGATTTGCAACCACGAATAGAGGAGCTGGAAAGAGAAAGGGTTCAGATACAAGGTCAACATCGGCAGATAACAGTAGAGGTTTATCGTTTACTAGAAAAATAGGGACAATCTACTGTTAATCTCACTGGCTTAGTAAGAAAACTTTTGACAATGTGTGTCCAGCATATCTTGTATTTTTTTTGACTAAATAAGATTTAAAGAGACAATAGTTTGTCTTATTCTTTATACTATCTCTATAAAATCAGTCCTGAAGTTCATCCAATCCACATCAAGTTTTCATCTCATCTCTATAGCTCACCTGCATTCCTTCAACATTCTCGTTTTAAGCCTTCTATTCTTTTCTCAATGGCTCATTCTTCTAACATTTCTCTAGATCCATCCATGAGGCATTCTGCATCTCAACTTCCTGTCCTTTCTGCAGTTGCCATTGGTGCCATGTTGCAGCAAGAAAATAATAATCTGACTAATAAGTCAGATTCTGATGCTATTTATGACTTGGTGAGTCTTGAGACTCGCTACTCTTCCTCTATTGTTGCTTTTTCTCAGCAGCTACAAGCCAAAAATCACGAAGTTGAAAAGCTCAAAGAACAAATTGTTGTACTTCAACGAATTGTTCAAGAGTCTCACACAAGGGAAGGAATCATTCAGTAGAAGAATAAACAGTTAAAATCTTTATTAGATTCTTCATTCCGCTTGCTGGTTCCCATGGATAAGAATGACATGATATTGTATGAAGAGAATAAGCGTCTCAAACATAAGGCTAAGAATCTCAAGTTTATGTAAAAGTATTTAAAAAATCTATCTCTATTTTTATTGACTCTGGTCTATCTTTTAAGAGATATTCATAGCATGCATCATACCTATTTCTCTTCTGATCATACATAATCTATCTTCTGGTAAAGGTTTTGTGAAAATATTTGCTAACTGATCGTGTGTGTTTGTGAACTCTAATATTATATCGCCTTTCTGCACATGATCTCGAAGAAAATGATACCTTATTTCAATATGCTTAGTTCTAGAATGTTGTATTGGGTTCTTTGAAAGATTTATAACACTTGTATTATCACATTTGATTGGAATGTGATTATACATGAGTTTAAAATCTTCAAGTTGTTGCTTCATGTAGAGAACTTGAGCACAACAACTACCCACAGCAACATATTCTGCCTCAGCAATAGATAGTGCGACAGAATTTTGTTTTTTACTAAACCAGGAAACTAGTGCATGACCTAAGAAATGACATGCTCCACTACTGCTTTTTCGATCTATTTTATAGCCAGCCTAATTTGCATCTGTGTAGCTGATTAGATCGAAAGATGTGTGCTTAGGGTACCATAACCCTAGGTTAATTGTACCACTAAGATATCTAAGAATGCGCTTAACTGCAATTAAATGTGATTCTTTTAGAGATGATTGAAAGCGTGCACATAAGCACACATTAAACATAATATCTGGTCTACTGGCTGTTAAATATAATAAGCTACCAATCATACCTCGATATATCTTCGAGTCAACTGACTTACCGGATTCATCTTTATCAAGTTTAGTTGATGGGCTCATTGGTGTTCCAATTTCCTTAGCATTTTTCATCCCAAACTTCTTCAGTAATTCCTTAATATATTTTTATTGATTGATGAATGTCCCACTTTTTGGTTGCTTAATTTGCAATCCGAGAAAGAATGTAAGTTCTCCCATCATGCTCATCTCAAATTCCTCCTGCATAGGCTTAGCAAAAACTTTACACATATTTTTATTAGTAGCACCGAATATTATATCATCAACATAAATCTGAATCAAAAGAATATCATCATTTTCATATTTAATGAAAAGAGTTGTGTCGATTTTTCCTCTTGAAAAACCTTTTTCAATCAAGAAACCACTGAGTCTCTCGTACCAAGCTCTAGGAGCTTGTTTAAGTCCATATAGTGCTTTTGTGAGTTTGAAAACATGATTTGGGGAAATATGATTTTCGAAACCTGGAGGTTGCTCAACATATACCTCTTCATTTATAAAACCATTTAAGAAAGCACTTTTAACATCCATTTGAAAAAGTTTGAAATCTTTATAACAAGCATATGCAAGTAACATTCGAATAGCTTCTAATCTTGCGACAGGTGTATATGTCTCATCATAATTGATTCATTCTTCTTGATTAAAACCTTGGGCTACAAGTCGAGCCTTATTTCTAGTAATGACTCCGGACTCATCTTTCTTGTTTCTAAAAACCCATTTTGTTCTAATAATAGTATGATTTTTGGGTCTAGGAGCAAGTGTCCAAATATCATTTCTTTCAAATTGATTCAACTCTTCTTGCATAACTAGAATCCAAGATTCATCAAGAAGTGCGTCATCAATATTTTTGAGTTCAATTTGAGATAGAAAAGCAGTATGATTGCAAATATTTCTAAGAGATGATCGAGTACTTACACCTTGTGAAGGTTCTCCCAAAATTTGTTCCACTGGATGATCTTTCACAAATTGCCACTGTTTGGTTGCATCTTGTATTAAATTTTGATGATCTTTCCTGATGGCTCCATGTTGAACTTCCTCTGTTGTTTTCTCTTTGTTGAGATTGAGACTTTCCGTGTTATTTATACCTCCTGTTTCTTCATGAATAGATTTCTTGGAGAGTGAAAAATTAGATTAATCAAATACTACATGCATAGATTCTTGTACAGTCAAAGTCTTTTTATTGAATCCTCTATAAGCTTTACTATTAGTAGAATACCCGAAAAAGATACCTTTATCAGATTTTGCATCAAACTTGCCTAAATTATCCCTATCATTCAAAATAAAACATTTGCATCCAAATACATGAAAATAACCAATGTTGGACTTTTTCTCATTCCAAAGCTCATAGAGGGTTTTATCTAACTTAGACCTTAGCATAACTCTATTTATAACATAACATGCAGTACTTACCGCTTCGGCCCAAAAATAGCTACGCAAGTTGTTCTCATTGAGCATTGTTCTTGCCATCTCTTGAAGAGATCTATTTTTCCTCTCTACTACCCCATTTTGTTGAGGAGTTCGAGGAGCAGAAAAATTATGCACAAAACCGTTTTTATCATAAAATATTTCAATATTTTTATTAACAAACTCTTTTCCCCTATCACTTCGGATACTTGAAATAGTATAGCAATTTTCATTTTGAATTCTCTTGCATAACTTGGTAAAAGCATTATGTGCCTTATCTTTATGAGAAAGAAAGATGACCCAAGTATATCTAGAGAATTCATCAACAATAACAAATGCATAATATTTTCCTCCTAAACTTGCAACCCTATTTGGTCCAAAAAGATCCATGTGTATCAGTTGCAATGGTCTAGTAGTGGAAATATGTTTCTTAGTTTTAAAAGAAATTTTTGTTTGTTTACCAAATTGACATGCATCACAAATTTTGTCTTTAAGAAAATTTGTTTTTGGTAAACCTCTCACAAGATTATTTTTTGAAAATTTGGAAATAAGTTCCATATTGGCATGACCTAATCTTCTATGTCATAGCCAACTAGTTTCATTTTGAACTGAAAAGCAAATAGCATCTTGTGAGGTAATTTCTTCAAAATCGATTGTATAAACATTATTGTTTCTAAAAGCAATAAAACAAATATTACAATCATGATCATTCAAAATAATGCATTTATCCATTTTGAAAATAACTGTAAATCCTTTATCACATAATTGACTTATGCTCAAAATATTATGTTTTAAACTTTCAACAAGTAGAACATCTTCAATTATGAGAGAAGATTCATTACCAATTTTACCTATTCCCACGATCTTCCCTTTCGAGTTGTCTCCAAATGTCACGTGTTCTTCTTTTTTAGATCTAAGATCAAAGAACTTAGTCTTGTCTCCCGTCATGTGTATCTTAGACTTGTCTCCCGTCATGTGTCTTGAACATCCACTATCTAAAAACCACTTATTTTTGCTTGTAGATGATTTCATGCATACCTCAATGTCATCTTTAGCTATAAGACAAAGATTTACTGATTCTTCATTACTTGCTTCACTATCTGAGCTATTTGAATCATCATCCCATGTAGCTTTCATTGCTTTCTTGCCCTTGTTTTGATCTTTATTTAGCAGAGGACAATCTGGCTTGATCAGGTTTATTGCATTTATAACAAATTAAAGTGTCATTTTTACCTGAATTTTTCTTGGAAAAATTTTTGAAGGATTTCCTCGGAGGAGTTCTATTTTTCTTCAATAACCTCTGAATTCTTCTTGTTATCATCGCAACTTCTTCATCTTTATCGTCATTTTCCTCATCTTCATCACTTTCATTTTCATGAGGAACAGTTTTAAGTGCTAAGTTCTTCTTTCGCTTTCATTCTTCTTCTCTTCTTTTCAATGTGTACTCATGGGTGATAAGTGACCCGATGAGTTCATTGATTTCGACCTTCTTGAGGTCTCTAATTTCAAAAATCGCTGTAACTTTTGATTCCCAACGTTTTGGTAAAGAGTTGAGAATTTTTCTTACTATCTCCACTTTGGAATAAACTTTACCAAGAGCTGTCAAGCTGTTTATGATGTTAGTAAAACGAGTGTGTATACTAGAAATAGATTCATCATCATTCATCTTAAACATTTCATATTCATGAGTAAGAATATAAATTTTTGATTCCTTGACTTGCGAAGTTCCTTCATAAGTTACTTCCAAGTTATCCCAAATTTCCTTTGCCGTAGCGCAATTCATTATTCTATTAAACTCATTTCCATTAAGAGCATTATATAATAAATTCACAGCAGTTAAATTTAAAGTATAAAGTCTATCGTTTTCACGATCAAACTCTTCTTCTTCCTTTTCGACCTTTACTCCATTAACCACTTTTGTTGGAATATAAGGTCCATTTACAATACATTTCTAGATTTCTCTACCTTGAGCTTGAAGAAATATTCTCATTCTAACTTTTCAGAATGAGTAATTATCTCCACAAAAGAGTGGAGGCCGACTGCTAGATTGACCTTCACCAAATGAAGCTGCAATGTTAGCCATAAGATCTTAACTCAAAAGATAGTTAATCTTATAATAGAGCTCTTATCTCTGATACCAATTGTTGCCCAGATGACTAACACAAGAGGGGGGGTGAATTGAGTTGTATTAAAAAAATAACAATTATAAATCAAATATATAATATAAAATATAAACAAAATATGAAATAACAATAAATATAAAGAGTAAGGGTAAGAGAGAAACAAACTCAGTATGTTAACGAGGTTCGGCCCCACTGCCTACGTCCTCACCTCAAGCTACCCCTTGAGGATTCCCAAATTCACTATTCAACCTCCTTCAGGTGGAGATAGAAACCTATTACACCTTTGAACAACACCGCTACAAAAGATCCGTGTAGAGCACCCTTTACACTTGCAATCACCTTACATGTGGTGATTCAACTATTTCCCGTGTAGAATACTTTCTACACGCACAAGGGTTATACACACCCTTTTTTTTTATACAAAAGCTGATAGTGGATAGGTTATCAGAAAACACTCCTCAATGAGTGAAATAAGAACAATATAGCGCAAACTATATCTCTCAAAATGAACAAGGATTAAGGTTCAATGCTTAAAGAAGAGAGAATGAAAGCTTTGAATGAATGTTGTATGCTCTTGGTGTTGTGAATGTGAAGCTCTCAAATGATCTATTTATAGGCATATGAGACTTCATATTCAAATTTAAAAAGATTTACATGTCAAAGACAACATCATTCACTTTTTCAAAAAATTCAAATAAAAGGTTCTTCTTTTTCAATTGTCAAAGACAACATCATTCACTTTTTCAAAAAAATCAAACCTAATCTTTTACTTTTGGCATATGACAAAATGAGCACACTTTCCTTTTCAAAAAATTCAAACCTAATCTTTTACTTTTTGTATATGACAAAATGAGCACACTTTACTTTTCAAAATTTTCAAACAAAATCATCTACTTTTTGTATAAGTCTAAAAAAGTATCAATCACTTTTGAAAAAATTCAAATAAAACGTGCACATGTGAAAGATGACAATCAATCATCTTTAATATTTTCAAAGTTCAACCATTTAATCAAGGCATGCATATGCAAAAGATGACAATCAATCATCTTTCAAAAATTTTAAATTTAATTTTCAAAAAAATTCATGCACATGTGGAAAATGTATTTTAATACTTTATGATAAAATATTAATTTGAGCATTAATCCTAATTTCGAATTTTAAGAGATTTACAACATTACTCTATGACTTTAATGTGAACTTGTTTCCTTCTTGCTCATGCTTGGTTCTTTGATGTGCTTGATTTCATTGTATGAACAACTTGAACTTGAAACTCCTTTATTATTTGAATTCATTTGTTATCATCAAAATCCATGTGTAGATTTATAATCACATAAAACTTGAAACCTTGGGTTCAACAGGCTCTATTAACTCACGTGCTCGGGTCATCACCATTGAACTTCGAAAGTCCATCTTTGGTTAGAAGACTTTCCCCCTATGTGCTCCTCTCCTCTCATCACAATTCCATTCTTTTCCTTCACTTTTCCCTATTGATTCCTCATTAGGGCTTGAGAAATCTTGAGTAGATGAATCGGAATCATCCACCATCTTTCGGCTGGCTTCTTCTAAATCCAACGGAACCCTCGAGACTATAGGCTCTTCTCCTATGGTGTATTCTCTCTCCATTCCTACTTTGATCTACCAATTGGTGGAGCACCTCCTCAATCCTTTCAAACCTTTCATTGGTGGCTGTTTGTTGTGCCTTTGAAGTGGCTTCAATGTTCTCGATCCGCTCACTATGAGTTGGTTGTCGGTTGTCCATGGCTTCCTCTTCTTGGGTTGGATCTCTAAATGAAAGCACCAATTGATGGAAGCGTCACTCTCACTCACTTGTAATTAGCGTGTTGTGTGATTAGATCTAGGGTTTGTTGCTGTAACGCCCGTCCTTGTGGCGGGTCATTTTCAAAATGATTTTGATAAAAATCGAAGGGAATTACGATTTCTTTTAAATTTCTTTTCCTTTCATGTCAGGATATAAAAGACTCTATGTTATAAATAAAATTTATTTTCTTAATTAAAAGATTACGGCGAAAAATATTAAATTTTTATAATTAAAGTTTCTCGTACAAAATATCCTGCCTAGGCCTTCGTACTCTTTCCCTTGGCCTGTGTCCGTCCTATCCTGTCATGCTCATTTTGTTCTTAGGAGGGCACACATAAAAATTAAAATGAGTCAATGACTCGTAAGGATCACTTCATACAGTTAAAATGTAATAACATAGGTTTTCAGTCATGCAGTTATCATTCCATACATATCATACACAGCATGCATAGACATTCTTTTTGTTTTAAAACATTGCGAGGTGGGGTTTTTCTTTAAAAACGTTTTCTTCTTTGAAACAGTTTCCCACGCATCGCTACCTTTGTTTCTTAAAGAATCTGTTCATGCATACTTCTTTTCTTACATATGTTCATGCAAACATACATTCATACATACATACATGCATTCTTTCTTTCTTATCACTTTCATTAGCCGTGTAACACACTGTTACATCCCGTGTGTTGGGGTTAGCGGTCTTTTAGACCTGATTCCGCTCTTAACCACGGGTTGGGAATCCATTCCGGCAGGGTGCAGTATTGGGTGCACTACTAGTACTACTTACCCAGCATTGCAATATGCTTAGTCCAGTCCATTCAATTGGTACCATTTCCATTCCATTCATGTGGCCGTTATGTATCTTCATACATTATCCATTCAGTCCATTCATTCCTTTTCAGTCATTTCTTTTCCTTTACAGTCAATTCAGTCCTTTATAATTCTTACAGTCCTTTCTTACAGTTCTTACTGTTCTTTAGTTCATCAGTTCATAAAGTCATTTTAAAAGAAAATGGTTTTCTTTCTTTTATTTTAAGTCATTTTAAAATAAGTCTCTTTAAAATAAAATAATTTTCTTTCCTTTCATAAAAGTTGTTTTAGAAAGAGTCATTTTTTATAAAAGTTTTTGTTGCCCAGATGACTAACACAAGAGGGGGGTGAATTGAGTTATATTTGAAAAAATAACAATTATAAATCAAATATAAAATATAAACAAAATACGAAACAGTAATAAATATAAAGAGTAAGGGTAAGAGAGAAGCAAACTCAATATGTTAAAGAGGTTCGGCCCCACTGCCTACGTCCTCGCCTTAAGCTACCCCTTGAGGATCCCCAAACTCACTATTCAACCTCCTTCAGGTGGAGATAGAAACCTATTACACCTTTGAACAATACCGCTACAAAGGATTCGTGTAGAACACCCTCTACACTTGCAATTACCTTACGCGTGGTGATTCAACTATTCCCAGTGTAGAACACTTTCTACACGCACAATGGTTATACACACCCTTTTTCTGATACAAGAGCTGATAGTAGGTAAGTTATCAGAAAACACTCCTCAATGAGTGAAATAAGAATAATACAGCGCAAACTATATCTCTCAAAATAAATAAGGACTAAGGCTCAATGCTTAGAGAAGAGAGAATGAAAACTTTGAATGAATGTTGTATGCTTTGGATGTTGTGTATGTAAAGCTCTCAAATGATCTATTTATAGGCATATGAGACTTCATATTCAAATTAAAAAAGATTCACATGTCAAAGACAATATCATTCATTTTTCAAAAACTTCAAACCTAATCTTTTACTTTTTACACATGACAAAAGGAGCACACTTCACTTTTCAAAAAATTCAAACCTAATCTTTTACTTTTTGCATATGAAAAAAGGAGCACACTTTACTTTTCAAATATTTCAAACAAAATCATCTACCTTTTGTATAAGTTTAAAAATGCATCAATCACTTTTGAAAATATTCAAATAAAACATGCACATGTGAAAGATGACAATCGATCATCTTTAATATTTTCAAACTTCAACCCTTTAATCAAGGCATGCACATATAAAAGATGACAATCAATCATCTTTCAAAATTTTCAAATTTAATTTTCAAAAATATTCATGCACATGTGGAAAATGTATTTTAATACTTTATGATAAAATATTAATTTTGAGCATTAATGCTAATTTCAAATTTTGAAGAGATTTACAACATTACTCTATAATTTTAATGTGAACTTGTTCCCTTCTTGCTCATGCTTATTTCCTTGATGTGCTTGACTTCATTGTGTAGACAACTTGAGTTTGAGACTTCTTTATTCTTTGAATTCATTTATTATCATTAAAATTCATGTGTAGATATATAATTACACAAAACTTGAAACCTTGGGTTTAACAATTTTTCTTTTCATTTTAAAAGCGTCTGTTCTTGCATCTTTTAAAGTTTCAGTTCATTTTCTTTTCGTGAACATAAATATAATACATACTACGTATAACATCTATTTACATGCATACACGTACATACTTTGGGTGCGTGAAAAGGGGCTGCCAAGAAGGGCCGATACATACTTATACTTGAAAACTTAAACTCCGTTTTCTTTTTCGTAAAGTGTGTCTATTTTTGTAGAGAAAATTTTCATTTTCCTTTTAGAAAAAAAAGCTTTTGTTTTTTTCTTCGTTTATATAAGAAAAACTCTAGAAGAGTATGAACACAATATTTACTTGGACTTCATGCCATACTCAATCCATGCAGTCCATTCGTGTGCGTGTCAGTTGGCAACCAACTTGCATACACATAACCTTACGTCATCATTTATCTAATGCATAAGGAACTATTCTAAAAATAGAACTACACCTCACTTGGAACACTTTCTGTCCATCCTTGGGCTCTTACGTACCATTTACTATGCTAAAACCTTTAGAGTCTTATTCCTTAAAGTGAAGCTCTGTGATTCACCTTAGGGTTAAGACACTAAGACCTCCGTCTCATTTTTCTATTTCCATATTCTGACGCATGATTCCGATCGACAGAGTCATGCATCCCAACCTTAGACTACTTACCCATTACTACTTTCACGTATCCTAACCCATACTAAATCCTTATTTCTAACTAGTCAGGCTACATAAATTCAAGTCAACTCTGGGGCTAAAACATTATGTATCCATGCTTAAGACAGATTACCCATTACATATGGTAAACCTGCCTGGTGTCTCGCCATAGGCACCTATATCTTATCCTCTTTTATCACCTAAGAACAACTTATAATTTCAATGAACTCCCGCTTGTATAAACAAGCTCCATACTTAAATAACAACTTGCTCAGACCAAGTTGACAGGACTCTTCCTACTTCCCAGTTCTGTACAAGTTTATCCCAACACTTGATAGGAGAGGACTGCATCCATAAATGCACATTTGTTTCGTCACGTAACTCAAGACTAATCCTGAGTCACGACGTCCATCATGCTTCTGCTGCGCTCTCTAATACTCTTCTACTACTTCCATATACTCTCAGCCATAAGTCAACCACAAGGTGACACCCGTCACCTCGGACTACAAGCCACATTATCACTATTTCGAGACACTGTACACAGTTTCCAACACTTAACAAGATGACTGCATCCACAAATGCACCTTTGTCACGTCACGTAGCTTGAGACAATTTTTCAAGTTATGGCACGATCCCCATCATGCTTCTGTTGCACTCTTTGATACTCTTCCACCACTTTCATATACTCTCAGCCACAAGTCAACCACAAGGTGACATTCGTCACCTCGGACTACAGGCCATATCACCATTGCTTCGGGACACTGTTACACAGTTCCCGACGCTATACCATACACTCCACACTTCTCCGCTACGCCATCCAACCCTCGTGACAAGCCATCTGGTGTATTATGACATAGCACAGAGTACACTCACGAGAACTCTCTTCCATCCACACTACGACACACATCACTTTGATACAGGCCTCACAGTGCATCGCTACACAACATGGAGTACGCACCACTCGTACTCCTTTCGCTTCATCACTTATTATCACGACGCATAGCGCACGGTGTGTCTCTACACGACATAGAGCACACGCCACGTGTACTCTCTTCTTTCTATGCCACACAACACTACAACACACGTCACACGGTGTGTTGTTGCACTACACAGAGTGCCCCCTTCACACTTCACGCTGCATCACATTTAGGGCATCCATATCACGCCCATACTCATAGCATAGTCCACAATACTAGACAATCAAGCCCAACACTTCACAACTATACTTCATTTCATAACTACGCAGCGAACTCCACAAATACTAACTACATAGTCTATAGTCCAACCCATCAACTACTATAAACGTAAATAACTAGAGATAAAGGGTTATACCATCGACAAGATAACCAGTGCGTCGCTCGCTGCTCGTCATGATCAAGGCATCGAAAGATTTGTACATGGTGGTAAGACCGCGTACGGTGGCTGTCCACCACGTAAAGTGGCAGTTTGGGCTTGAGAATAGCTAAGCGTGGTCTTGGAAAGACTCAAGGTGGCCTCGTGGTGGTCAAAGGTGGCAGAACACAGCGGCATCACACTATGAATAGTGCATCTAAAAATGAGGGAGGTTGCTTGAGGTGGAGGAAGACTATGAAACTTCATGAGAAGCTAGGGAGAGGTAGAGGAAGATGTGGTGGCGAGATGGTGGTCGGGTGGTGGCTCATGGCGACGGATCATCCAATAATAGTGCAACCCATGTCTTGGAGAGTGAGGGAGAGTGAGAGTTGTACAAAGCTCCGTTGGGCATGGAATTTATTGGGAAAGGTCGTGGTGATGATAGAAACAAGATGGTGGTGGTGATATGCCATGGGTAGCCGTGTACAGCGGTGCAACCGAACCTATGGTTGTGGAGACCTATCGAAGAAAAATAGAGAGGTAGAGAAAAAGGAGGACATGGGGAGGAAGCCCATGATGTGGTGAAGCCATTGGTGGTGATCGATGCTAGGAGGAGGAATAGACTCTAAGGCCCATTCGGTTGGAGAGAGAAAGAGAGAAGGAGAGTTGCCGGTGTAGCTCACCACAAATGCGGTAGAGTTAGCTGGTGGGAGAGGAACAGGCCGATGGTGGAGGTGAGGCACGGCAGCTGGAGGTCGCGCCGGTTGGAGGAGATGAAGCTCACGTGTGGTGGAGAAGAGAGAGCACGTCAGCTTCTCATGCACACTCGGGAGAAGAGAGGAGAGCGAAAGAAAATAGAAGAAAAAGAGAAAAAGTGAGGAAGAAATGAGAGGGCTTGGGCATTTAATCCAAGTCTTTCGTTTTGGAATCCTCAAAACAATCTAACGATGGGTTTAAATATTGATTTGAAAATATGTAAGTATTTCATTTAACTAAAGTTTAAAATAAAACACTGAGAGGAATTAAGATAGAATATTATTTTTAAACTAAAGTTTATAAACTAAAATTTATAAAATAATATTTCTTCATCATTATTTAAAATGATGAAGTATCGTTAATTATTCAAAGAGAATAAAGTTATTTAAATTAATTTTAGAGTTTTCAACGTAAAGTTAAATCTCTTAATATTTTAAAATAACTAAAATATTTAATTTGAGTAATTATCCACAATTATAATATTTTTAGAGTTCATTAAAATATTATAATTATGTTACTTTAAAAACAGTCCTATTTAATAATATTGAAAATATTTCATATAAATATTTCAGAATATTTAAAATATCTGTAAACTTTAAAATATCTATCTTACTTTAAAATCCGCTGGATAACTTTGAGAACATACCATCGAGATACAGGACGTAGGATAAGGCTTAGCATGTAGACTGAAGCTCGACATGTAGAATGAGGCTCAGCACGTAGATCAAAGCTCGGCACGTAAAACGAGGCTCATAAATAAAGAAGAATAAGGCTCATAAATAAAGAAGAAGAAAGAAAGAGCGGATATCACAGTTGTATGTTGGTTGGCTAGATCTAAGGTTACCTCAATACAACACAAAGATCAAAATTGATTTGTTGGTAAAGATCAAGACTAGATTAGGCTAGCACTAAACTCTTAAAGGTTTTGAAAAGAAAATTCTCATTTATTGAAAAAAAAAAACATAACAATAATAATTAAATAACAATGCAACCAAAAATATAAATAGGGAACCTAGGGTTGGCTCCTCCTTGCCCTCATTTGCTTCCCTTAACCTAAACCTAAATCTAGATTTAGATCTCAATCATAGATCCAACTTCTAAGTTAAAAAAATCTAATGCCTAAAATAAAAGAAATAAATTAGGAAATAAACATAAACACATTAGAACTAGATAAATCTCCTAATTAAACGTAAATAAACTAAGTGAAAAATAAATAAACTTCTTAAAATAAAGGAGATAGCCGTCCACCCCTATAGATGGCACCCACACCTCTAGATTTAAGGGATTTGTCACCCAACCCCTAAAATCAAGGAATTGGCCGCCACCACTTGAACCTCCTCTAGTTGCACCTGTCTTGGACGCCCATCACCTCACCACCCGAGCCATGCATGCAACCCAATGCAACCCTCCTAGCCTCGACACGCCTAGTCTTATTGCGAATGGCTCATCTTGTATCTTCATCACAATACCAATCTCATCTTGTTCTATCGCTTCAAAACTTAAGTTGTAAGTTGTGTTTAGTTGTTTTATTTAACTCATCTTAACTTTTAATTCATTTTAAATTAATTATTGATACGATATACTATTTTTTTAATTTTTTATAAAAAATCTAAAATTATCTCAATTTATTTCATATATATCAATTAAAAAATTTAAATTTATCTTAACTTAAAAATTTTAAACTCATTACAATAGAACTTATGAAATATTATTATTTATAATTTATTTAATTTATCTCCATTGTTGCCCAGATGACTAACATAAGATGGGGGATGAATTGAGTTATATTAAAAAATAACAATTATAAATCAAATATATAATATAAAATATAAACAAAATATGAAATAACAATAAATATAAAGAGTAAGGGTAAGAGAGAAGCAAACTCAGTATGTTAACGAGGTTTGGTCCCACTGCCTACGTCCTCGCCTCAACCTACCCCTTGAGGATTCCCAAATTCACTATTCAACCTCCTTCAGGTGGAGATAGAAATCTATTACACCTTTGAACAACACCATTACAAAGGATCCGTGTAGAACACCCTCTACACTTGCAATCACCTTACACGTGGTGATTCAACTATTCCCCGTGTAGAATACTTTCTACACGCACAAGGGTTAAGGGTTATACACACCATTTTTCTAATACAAAAGCTGATAGTGGGTAGGTTATCAGAAAACACTCCTCAATGAGTGAAATAAGAACAATACAGCGCAACCTATATCTCTCAAAATGAACAAGGATTAAGGCTCAATGTTTAGAGAAGAGAGAATGAAAGTTTTGAATGAATGTTGTATGCTCTGAATGTTGTGAATGTGAAGCTTTCAAATGATCTATTTATAAGGATATGAGACTTCATATTCAAATTTAAAAAGATTCACATGTTAAAGACAACATCATTCACTTTTTAAAAAAAAATCAAATCAAATCTTTTACTTTTTGCATATGACAAAAGGAGCACACTTTCCTTTTCAAAAAAATCAAATCTAATCTTTTACTTTTTGCATATGACAAAAGGAGCACACTTTTTTTTTTCAAAAAATTCAAACCTAATCTTTTACTTTTTGTATATGACAAAAGGAGCACACTTTACTTTTCAAAAAATTCAAACAAAATCATCTACCTTTTGTATAAGTCCTAAAAAGCATCATTACTTTTGAAAAAATTCAAATAAAACATGCACATGTGAAAGATGACAATTAATCATCTTTAATATTTTCAAAGTTCAACCCTTTAATCAAGGCATGTACATGTAAAAGATGACAATCAATTATCTTTAATATTTTCAAAATTCAACCCTTTAATCAAGGCATGCACATGTAAAAGATGATAATCAATCATCTTTCAAAATTTTCAAATTTAATTTTCAAAAAAATTCATGCACATGTGGAAAATGTATTTTAATGCTTTATGATAAAATATTAATTTTGAGCATTAATCCTAATTTCAAATTTTAAGAGATTTACAATATTACTCTATGACTTTAATGTGAACTTATTTCCTTCTTGCTCATGCTTGGTTCTTTGATGTGCTTGACTCCACTGTATGGACAACTTGAGATTGAAATTCCTTTATTCTTTTAATTCATTTATTATCATTAAAATCTATGTATAGATTTATAATCACATAAAATTTAAAATTTTGGATTCAACATCTATATTCAAATATAAACAGCAACGGTATTGTGGATACTTTATATGGAAGGAGATTTGAGTGCGAGTTGATAAGCTTTACCTTTTGGACGTGCCTATAATAAAATCCACCGAAGGTGGGTGGCACGGAGTAGGTTAGAGTTTTTATTTTAATTTTTTTTTCATATATTATTTTATATTTTTAAATATATTTTAAAAAACCTTATATTATTTAAAAATATTATTTTAATTATTAAATAAAAAATATCGATGAGCTTGATGACTTTCTGTCTGTGGATAATTATTATCTGACCTTTTTAGCTTGATGGATGTGGGTGTGTTTGACAATTGGTATGACTTTTGACTGTGATGGAACTTAAGATTTTGAAAAGTCATTGAAACCATTAAGAGGATTGAAATTGGTTTCTCTCTATTTATCTTTAAAATTATATTTTTTTACATATAAAGAAATTTTTTTATATTAAATTATGTATGTTTAAATTAAATAATAAAATATTATTATTTTTATTTTTATCTTAAAATTATTATTTTTAGATATTTTATAATTAGTACAATATGTTAAAAAATATTAATTCCTTATATCTAAATATTACCAATTTTATATATTAAAATAATCACTTTTATCAATAAATGTTAATATATACTAAAAAAACATAGTATCATCAACTTAATATAAATTTAATATATC
Source organism: Carya illinoinensis (assembly GCF_018687715.1). Classification (NCBI taxonomy): domain Eukaryota; kingdom Viridiplantae; phylum Streptophyta; class Magnoliopsida; order Fagales; family Juglandaceae; genus Carya; species Carya illinoinensis. The sequence continues at coordinate 40,214,080 of NC_056766.1, read as the reverse complement.
AAAATCATTTTAATACAAATTTCATAAAATTGATTTTATTGGATATGAGAGAAAAAAATAGAAAAATAATGTTTGAAGAGTGAATTGTGTTTCTTCAAATTTGAAGAAATACTATTTATGGTCATGCAAAATTTTGAAAATGCATAATCTAATGTAGATCAATTTAGAAAGATGTTATGTAAATATGAAGATAAATATAAATATGTATAAACCATTGTCAATGCTCTAAGAAGACATCACCGAAAGATAAATGAAAAACAATGTGCTATCCAGTAGTAGTTATAGTTGAGTGTTCCCTAAGTTAAATTTTATTTTTTAATTTTAATATATTTACCTATTTTTAAAATATAAAAAATATCAATATATTAACAATTACTTCTTTAGTTAACAAATAAAAAATAAAAAAACATTTAATATGTAAGCGATCAATATAAAGAAACAAAATAGAGAAAAAAAATAACATTATTCAGTGAAAATACTATCTTATGGATAATGGCTAAAGTCTCCAATATTGATCTGCCAATTTTGTTTTTTTTTTTTTATTTTTAGTTAACGATTAAAGAAGTATTTTAAAATGATGTTATAATTTTTTTTTAAATATTGAAAGGTATAAAAAAGATGTAAAATAAATAAATAAAAGAGAGAGAGAGTAAAAGACCCTTCCCTTATTCTCACTGTCTTAGCTTTCTATGTACCCCTACAGTACTACGTATGAAAAATACTAATCGATAATCTCGTGAATCTCTTCACTTTATCATTACTTTCGAGTATGAAAAATAATATTTATAGTTTTAAGAAATGTAAGTTTTCTATTTTTATTTATATTTTTTAGAAATACATCTCTTATAGATGAGAGATCCCGAGGGAAATTTCGACAATTTTTTTATTTTTTTAATTTAATGATTTAAATTTTTTTAATGAAGTTATGAATTTTTTTATAAAAAAAAAATTATTTAAAAATTGTATAAAAAGAAAAAATCACCGGCGGGATCCCATCGGCATCCCCATGTGTGGCCTACGCCACTCTTTTATATATATATATATATAGGGAATGAGATAGAGGGAATTATTCCAAAAGGTTCATGCACGTAATAGGAGTACGCAGCTTTCCACTTTATTACTTTATTTCCACTTTATTGCTTTTGACCAGCTCTTTAGCTTTCTTTATATTCTTTTGCAAGTAGGTCAAGTGGGGCCAATATGTTAGTAGATTTTAGTAGGGGTGTACAGAAAACCGATAAATCACCCCAGACCGACTGGAACCGACCTCAAGACACTAGAACCTGCCAAGAACCGATCGGCGGTCGAGGAAATTTATCATAAATCGACATCGGTCGGTTCGGCGTGCGGTTCAGGACTAAATAAACCATTAAACCGACCGACCGTTCAGTTATTTTTTTTTCCTTTTTATACATATAAAACGACGCCGTTTCACTTAAATAATTGAAACAGCGTCGTTTTCTAACGTCTTAACTTATTAAGTTTAAATATAAACGGCGTTTGGCGCCGTTTGGTATTAGGGTAAAATACCCCCCCTTCGACTTTCCATTTTCGTCTGGCCTTCCGAGTTTCTGAAAACAGAAACCCCCCATCCTCCATACTGCCGCCGATCGCTTCTCGGCTTCTCTCGTTCTCCCTGCGTCTGGCCCTCTCCCACTCACTGCTCAGCTCCCTGCGTCTGGCCCTCTCTCGGTTTCCCAGCCTCTGCTCGACGGCGCGACGCCCCTTCCTCTATCGGTGTAAGTAATGGCTGTAATGCTATTTAGTATTTACCAAGTTTTTTTTTTTTTTTTTTATAGGATCTTGCTATTTACATTTTACTAAGTTGGATTTGGGTTATATATGAGTTAGCTCTAATTTAATTTAGATTAATGTTTATTTTTAGTGTTATATAGTCCTGAATATGATATCTATTTAAGTGTTATATAGTCTTGAATATTAATGCTTTTTAGTGTTATTTTTAGTGTTATGATATCTGTTTATATAGCTCCCATGTGCAAATGATCAGGTTCGTGAAGATCCTACGTTACTTGCATTAACAATATGGACCTCCTTAAAAGCCAACAAGAACTCATCATGTTTTGATTGCTGCTTAATTTGGGTTATATATGAGTTATCGTCCAGTTTAAATTTTAATGATAGTGTTATATAGTTTATTAAAGTAAAAGCACAAGAAGCCACAGATTTATAGAATCCAACAGGTTTAAACTACACCTTGGAATTTAGAAAAGTAATCCCCAATGATAAGTTTTTCCCACATGCTCTTCCCTTTTAGAGTTGCCTGATTGTAAGATCGGTCCTACCTCTGTACTATCCCTAGGCCATGAAAAATACCTATAGGGAGAACTGGCCATCGTTAATTTATGTATTCTTTTTCCATCATGAATCAAGAGTGAAGCTAGACACACACTAGAGCTCCATTTAATTCTAATTCAATAATAAAGCAAACCACAAGGCCATGATCTTCTGGTTTTCTCTGATTATTTAGTGGGTCCACCATGAATAAGTTACCCAAAAAATGGAGGGACCCAGCATGAATAACGTGTACTTTTCATGTTATTATTAGTTATTGTTATTTTTATCACCGTATATGTTACTTTATCAACTATGTTTCTTAATGAATTTTGAAATTAATGTTTCATATGTTAAATAGATTCCTCATCAACTCTAATTGATCTTGATAATGATGAACAAATCGTTAATTTGGAAAAGACCTAAACACCAAAACCTTCAAGTGCTTCTAGTAGTACTTGTCCACTTCCTAAGAAACGGAAGGGGAATGACCCGTCAATTGTTTGGGATCATTTTACGAAAGTTGAGGGTTGTTCCATAGATAATATGAAAGCTAAGTGTAACTATTGTGACAAGATTTATGCTTGCCACTCAAAGAGAAATGAGACTTCAACTATGCAAAACTACTTATCTGCATATCCAAGAAATCCTCATAAACGCGGGCCTCTAGATAGATATCAACAAACATTGACGGGTGAGGAAGTTGGAGAGATTGATAGTAGCGTGGTAAGAAATCTTGTAACCCACAAATATAGTGAAGATGCAGTAAGGTTGGCCATTGCGGAAATGATAATTATTGATGAATTGCCATTTAGAATTGTTGAAGGACAATGATTTAAGAAGTTGGTTTGGTTACTTGAACCAAAATTTAAAGTGTCATGCCGTGTTACAGTTGCAAGAGACTGTATGAAATTGTTTACATCTGAAAAGGCCAAGCTTAGAAAGTTGTTTAAAGATGGGGAGATGAGAATTTCATTGACTACTGATACATAGACATCGATATAAAATTTGAATTATATGTGCCTAACTGCCCATTTCATTGATAATGATTGGAAGTTGAAGAAAAAAATCATAAATTTTTGTTTAATCCCTAATCATCGAGGGGATACAATTGAAAAATATATTGAATCATGCCTCCTTGATTGGGGTATTGATAAGATATTTACTGTCACTGTTGATAATGCTAGCTCAAATGATACTACAATTTCTTGAAGCATTTTTTGATGGGGAATGTGTTGGATGGGAAGTATATGCACTTGAGATGTTGTGCTCATATTTTAAATCTTGTTGTGAATGAGGGTTTGAATGAGTGTAATGACTCTATCACAATGGTTAGAAATGCAGTTAGATATGTGCGCTCTTCCCCTGCTAGATTAGACAAGTTTAATAAGTGTGCAGAAAAAGAAAAAATTGATTGCAAAAAATTGTTGTGTCTTGATGTGCAAACCCGATGGAATTCAACTTATATGATGTTGGATGCGGCTGAGAAATTTGAAAAGGCTTTTAGGCAGATGGAGAGTCAGGATTACAATTTTCTATCTTACTTTAATGAGGGACACATAGGGCCTCCTAGAGCTGATGAGTGGGAGACAGTGTGGGTTTTTGTGAATTTTTTGAATATATTCTATGATGCCACTTGTCGCTTTTCTGGATCTCTTCATGTCACTGCAAATACAAGTTTTGTGGAGATTTGCATGCTCCAAAAAGAATTGGTTAGGCTGAGTTAGAGTTCTAATAGTTGTTTGATGAACATGGCCATAAGCATGAGAATGAAATATGATAAGTATTGGGGTTCATTGGGTAAGCTGAACTTGTTGTTGTTGTTGGTTGCCGTTGTGCTTGATCCTCGAAATAAGTTAGGCCTTCTCACCCACAACTTGAGAAAAATTTATGATGAAACTCGAGGATTACATTTGGTGTCTAGTATGAGACAGTTACTATTCAACTTATACGATGAGTATAATGCTATATTTGGTTCTACTTCGAGTAGCCAAGAACATGTGCCCGTTTCGACATCTATACCCTCAATAGAAAGTGAAGAAGAGTCACAATTGTATATGGATTGGTATGAGCCAGATAACAAGATTGAATCAGTTGCTGCTAAAATAGAGGTGGACCGATATTTATCAGATGGTTCTGAGGCACTTAGTTTATCTTTTGATTTGTTGATTTGGTGGAGACAGAATGAGATTAATTATCCTCTACTTGCAAGGATTGCACGAGATTTGTTAGTCATGCATGTTTCCACTGTTGCTTCAAAGTCAGCATTTAGTATAAGAGGGCGTGTACTTGATCAGTTTCGGAGTTCATTGGCTCTGAAAACAGTTGAGACACTTATTTGTACTCAGAATTGGTTACGACATCCATTGGTGCCAATTGATCTTTGAGAGGCCATGGATAATGTGGAGAGCTTTGTAGAAGAATCTGGTAATGTATTCATTCAATATTAATTTATTTTTATAAGTTAATTTCATTTATTTATTGATTATCCAAATTTATTAATATTTGATGTTTAATCTTAATATTTTTTTCATATTTATATAGAAATGAGAGCATAATCAGGCATCACAACTATTGAAGATTGAAGACTTTTCGAATATGGAATGAAAAATTAAAGATCCAAGATTTTAATGTTTAATTTCTGTTAGTTGCTTGTTTATTGCTTAAAACAATTTGTGTTGGTTTGTATTTGTATTAAACATCTACTCATTTAGTGGATACTTTTATTGATTACTTAGTAGTTAGTTATTAACTAACTTATTAGATTTTAAAGTATTATTTAGTAATTACTACTTACTAGTTACTATTATTAGGTTCTAAAACAATATTAGTTTTATTGTTTTAAACTAGTAATGAATTTTAAAAATACAAGAAGAAAAATTTAAAATATTGTGAATATTGACTAATAAATTCACTAGATTGAGTAGAAAAAGTCCAAAAACTTTGAAGTGAGAAAAAAAAAAACCTTCTGAAAAGGGGCCCAAAACATTGGCCCAAACCGCTGAACCGACCGTGAACCGACCGGAATCGGTTCCGGCCCCTTGAACAGTCGGTTCTCAGTCGGCAAAATTAGGAAAAAATGCTGGTCGGTCGGCGGTCGGTTCGGCGCAGTATCGAACCGAGAATGTCGGTTTTCAGGCCTAGATTTTAGATGTGTCTATTGTATTTAGGCAAGATAGTTTGTCAGTTATTTTATTCAGTTGTATTTAAGTACCACCAAGTTTACATTAATGAAGTATCGACAAACCTTTAGTTCATTATTTTTGTTGGACGACTTGGCCCTCGAAGTGCCGATATTTTATTCTTTATTGTGAGACTTGACAGCCCAGAACGTAAGTCTAATTTAGAAAAAATGACAGCACATAGTTTATCTAAGAGTTCATCAATTAGGAGAATAAGGTATTTATCTTTGACAGTAATCTGATTGAGTGCTCAATAATCCACGCCCATTTGCTAACTACCATCTGCCTTTCGAACTAGGAGGACTGGTAAGGAATAAGGACTTTAACTGGGGTGGATAATCCCACTACTTAGCATTTCAGTTATGAGCTTCGCAATTTCACCCTTTTGGTAATGAGGGTAATGGTAAGGCTGAGTACTTATTGGTGCAGCACCTTCGATTAGAGGGATCTTGTGGTTTTGGCTACGGTGTGGGAGTAACCCTTTTGGATACTGGAAGACCATAAAAAATTTACTGAGGTGCCGAAGGGCCTCTTGAGAGTTTTGGAAGTAGATGCCTCCATTAGATGTACCACCAATTATTTAGTGGGAGGATTCTGGCTTGCATAGAAGTTCTCAATCTCCTCCAGAGTGAGTGTGGACTAAGCCCAATTAAGTTGATCGGTTGACCATTCCAATTGAATTGCATAGTTAGCTTAGAAGTGTCTAAATGGTATAGGGGTTTGGTAACAGTGGGAAGTAATTTCCCAAGTTTGGGCTTGGTCTTGTTTTATGGGTTTGGAAGGTTCGGGAAGGGTAGCCACGTCTCCATACTTCTTCCTTATAGATTCGAGCTAGGCCAAAAGCTGTGGGTAGATCAATTGGCCAAAACATGGTAATCATGGTTTGGATTTCATCTCGGAGACTACTTAGAAATGTGCTGACTTGAAAATCTTAAGGTTGGGGATACGGTTGGATAGCATTTCAAATTGGGTTTGATATTCTTCCATAGTGGATGACTGTCGAAGTTTGGTGAATTAGGCTACTGAGTCATCAAAAGGGGTGGGAGCAAACCTGACTTGGAGAGCATGAACGAAATCAGCCCAAGAGTGAATTGGGTGAGCTTCGATCAGCCATTGGTACCAAGTTAGTGCTTTTCCTTCCATATGGAAGGAGGCCAACTGTATTTTCTGTGGGTCTGGGGCATTATAAAAAGCAAAAAATTGCTGGGTACGAAAAATCCAACCAGTGGGATCGGATCCATCAAATTTTGAAAAATCCAAACGCATGTTCGTGTGTCCAGGGAGTCCTTGTTGGGGACCTCGGTCTAGTCTTCAAACATTAGCGGTCCAAGGGTCTCGCATTGCCTCAAGATGGCTGAATGTTCTTCGTCGTCTTGCTTGATATCGGTTAGGATATGGCAATGAAGGGTTCCTCGGTTAATGAAGGTATGGTGTTTGGTAATGGATTTGATTATAATAATGAGTTCGAGTGATCTAAGTGATGATTTGGTGTGTTTGATGCAATGTGGAAAGGCTTGATGGCGCCACTTGGATGATGCTTAGGGTTGGTATGATGAAGTGTAGCTAGGGTTTTGGGTGGTAGCTAAAGGGGATTACGAAATTAGGAAGTGATGTATTGGGGTTGGAATCTAAGATGTGTTGCTTAGGTTTGGAAGGTGTTTGGAAGAGTCTAGGATTGCTCATTGACTTTAGGGATTGGCTAAGGTAAGATGAAGAATGTATGATTTGAATATGGTAAGAAGATGAAATTGGATGGTGTTTGAATGAGTCTAGTGTTGTTCCTAGAAGTTAGGGATTTGGAGATTGAAGATAGGGTTTGTATGATGGGTAAGGTGGCTAGGATTTGATCCTAAATGATAAGGTCGATGAGAATTGTTTAGAACTTGGAGTTTGACTAAGACAATGGATGTATTTCGAATTTGAATGGATTGAAAGATGGAAGATGAGTTCCTAAAAGGTAGAAAATGATTTAGGGATTAGGGTAGTTCAACTAAGGCAAGAATGGAGTGAGGGATTTAAAGTTTGAGTGATTCTAGAGATTGAGTGAGTTTAGGGATTGGATTTCTTAAAATGTTAGGATTGAAATTTGAGTTTGAATTTGAGAAAGTGGTTGGCCAAAGATGGAGATGAGGGATAGGATGAGATTTGGAAGACGAGATGAGTATTCCTAAAATGTAGGAATTACCTTGTAGGAATCTAGGTGGTGTCGGCTAGGGTTTGTGAGAGTGGAAGGAGGGCGTTTTGGGAAATGTTGGCCGAATATGGACTATGGGAAATAAGGTGGTAGGCGTGTGGTGTTTGGAAAATGGATTAAAGCTAGAGAAATGATAAACACGATGGAAGGATAGGAAGAACATGCATGAACAATATTAACACAAAGGATAACAACTCAACAAGGGACGATGAAAACTTTCTTTTTAGCATTTGTAAATATTTTGAGAAATCAAGAATAAGAATAGTAAGGCTTAGGATATATTTGATATGCGAGAAAATGCAAGAAAGAATATGAATAACTAGAAAATATAAGAACATAAAAGTATTTTTGGATTTTTGAATAGAGAATGAAAATGTGCAAAAGATTGATAAATGGATGATGTGAAGATTGAATGGAAAATAAACAAGAACAAAGATAAGTAATTAAATGAACAAAGGAAAATACTCATAAGATTGATAAATAATTCACTACTAATTCACGAATTGCACAGTGATGAAAAAGATAATTGAATCACCACCTATTCACGAATTGTAAGGTGATGATCCTCTCATTAGGATTCACGAATTACACCCAAAAGAGCCCAAATACAAAAGCACAAAAAGTATTCGCAAGAACACACCAAACCGTTCCATAAAAGAAAATATGTCAGAATGATTAAAGCTGCAAATGAAATGCCTAAGGGTCCTGTTTATAGAGCATACAACTTGAAAACCCCCAAAAGGCCTTTAGTAAAGTAAATTAATTAAATAAATAAAGAAATAAACTAAGAGCAATAACATAGTGATGGACTGGCCATGGTGGCCCGTGGCATGCCATGACCCATGGATGGGCCATGGTGGCTCATGGTGTGCACGACATGGTGCTATGTATGGCTTGATGGTTGGCACGGCCTTGCTGCTGTGTATGGCATGGTGCCACACATAGGTCTGCTGGATGACATGGCCGCATGGCATGGCATGATGCCATGCGTTGGTCTGGTGGTGGGCATGGCATGGCACTGTGCGTGGCCTGCTAATGGTGGCATGGCATGTGCCAAGCCTAAGCCTGATGGTGGGCACAGGATGGTGCCGTGCTATTGTTGTGGGGCCCAGTCAAGTGGCTTGGGCTGTGGTCCTGCATGACCCGGGCTGGTGGCCTGGGTAGTGGGCATGCATGGCCCAAGCTGATGGTCTAGGCGCTGGGGCTGTAAGGCACGGGATGGAGCCTTGCGCTGGATGACATGCTTGGTGGGCATGCCACTAGCCTTGCCTGCAAGGCATGGGCTGGAGTTGTGCGTTGAATGGTGTGAGCGTGCCATGGCAAATGCTAGCAATGATGTCAAATGCGTGCCATGGCAGGGGCCTTGGGTTGTCTGTTGGTCTATAATGCATGTGCCATGACGGGGGCCATGGCATGCCTGTGGAGCTAGGTGTGCTGATGGGCTGTTGGACATGCTGATGGTGCTGGACATGCTGATAGTGTTGAACATACTAATGGCCCATGGGGCTGTTAGGGCATGTCAGCAATAGTGTCAAGGCAAGGCGATAGGGCTATCAGGGCATGCCAATAGGAGTGTCAATGGGCTATCAGGGCTGAGCCATGACTTAGTCAAATGGAAAGATGTGAGCCATTTTCCAATTGAGCTGTGTCATTCCCGTAATCTCCCTAAGGTCTGCACTAGACCTCTAGAGAAGTCCTCCAAAGTTAGGCTCGATCCCATATGTGGCCCAATCTTGGATGTCCATGCATGTCTAGGACCTTATCCTAGGGTGATTTTTATTGGGGTCTCGATAGTCATCCCATTGTGTCAAAAAGGGGATTTTGATGGAAAAGGTCAGGGTCTGTACGGTGTTGGGAATTACTGCCTTGGGGGTTAGTGTTATAGGTGCGGGGTGAGGAGTGGGTCAAGGTGTGGGACAAAGTATTGTAGCTTGAGGCTAAAGTTTCAACCTGTTGAATCAAGTCTTTCAATAGATTTTGTTGTTTGGTTTGGGTGCCAGTCAACTGTGATTGTGTCTCTCTCAAGTGTGCATTCTCAACTTTTAATTGAACAATAGCTTCTGAAAGTTAGGTGAGTCGAGTTCCTTCTGCCATGAACTCGACCTGGCTCTGACACCATTGTCAAGTGTCTCACAATAAAGAATAAAATGTAGGCACTTCGAGGAGCCAAGTCCTCCAGCAAAAGTAATGAATTAATGAAAATACTAGTCTTACCACTAGTTTTTACCGCTAGATTCTACTGCTATGATTTTTTTCTTTTTTTTTTATTATTTTTTATTTAATGATTAAGTAAGTATTTTTTAATAATATTATGAATTTTTTTATTTTTTTAAAATATTAAAATGTATTAAAAAATATAAAAAAATTTCAAACTATTAGCAGGAGTCCCATTAGTGTGTGTAGCACCGTCCAATGAACTAAAGGTTTGTCGGTATTTCATTAATGTGAATTTGGTGGTGCTTAAATACAACTAAATAAAGAGAAATGATTTGTGCAGTCGGCAAATACAGTTGGCATGCAGTCGCCTTGAAAAAAATGAATTAATATGGGACCTATATGAAAAAAAAAAATTATTTTTATAACTTTTTTTTATTCATTCTGTACAACCATGAAAAAAAAAATATTTTTATATATTTTTTTTATTTATTCCGTACAGCCGACTGTATTTACCGATTGCGTCTAGCAAAGCCCCTAAATAAAATAACTGACAATCGTGCCTAAATACAATACACGTCTAAAACCCATTAACATACTGGTCCCACTTAGCCTACTAAGAGCACTAATAGTGGACTCAACAAAGTTAAAATATAGCTAAAGAATAGTCAAAATATGGAAAAAAGTCCTACAATAGACGCAACAAAGCTATAGTAAATTTGGCCTTCAACCAAATGACTAGCCAAATTTGTTGAGCCAACTTCACTAGCTAAATATTATTTTTAGAGTAAAATAATGGTAGATTCTTCTTTCACTTTAATTCTTTTGGATTTATTTGCTTTTTTGATGTGATTTCTGCAGATTGGATTCTTAAGTTTTGATTGATTTTTTTCCTATATTTTTTATGCGATTTCTGTATCTTGGATTCTCAAGCTTCCTTCACATTTTTGATGCGATCGTTACTGCATTTAAACCATCAAGAGGGCATAGAGTACATCAAATTAATAAATAAACACATAAAAAAAGTTATAACATTTGCAATTTATTAAATATTTTCTGTTGTCTAAAAAATTAATATTTTAATAAAATAGTGAAAGATTTATTGAGCTTATTATTTAATATTATAAAAAGTGACTAGTTAAAATTTATAAAAGTAAATTATTTAGCTAAATTTTAGTTAAAGATTATTGAACCTACTGCTAATACTCTAAAGTACAAATATATAAAAAAAGTTAAAGAAACGATCAAAAGCAATAAAGTAGAGATAAAGTAACAAAGGGGAAATAAAGTGGAAATTACTGCTGCAGAGTGTAGACTCATATTACGTGAATGAACCTTCTAGAATAATTTCTATTGGGATGAGATACGGAAGGAGGTATGAGCACTCATTCTTCATCTTATTTTTAAAAATATATTATTAAAATATATATTTTTTACTTTATATATTAATTTTTATAATATATCATATATTTATTTATTTATTTTTTTATATTATTTAAATATTATACTTTTTAATATATTTTATTTATTTAAAATAAAGTAAAAAGTAGAAAATAAATAAAATAAATAAAAAGTAAAAAATAAAAAGAGAAATGAATTAAAAATTTATAAAATGTGAATAATATTTTATAAATGTGAAAGAATTATTGTTGCAAAATATATATTAAAAATAAAGTACATAATCCAATAAAGCCTCTTGTGAGTACATTCTTTTATATTTTAAAAAAGAGAAATACCTTTTACAGTTAGAAAATATAGTTAGCGTAAAGTAAATTAATACGATACCTACATGAAAAAAAAATTATTTTTATAACTTTTTTTTATTCATGTAGATTTTCTTGAATATAAAATAATTTTTTTATAATTTTTTTTATTCATTTCGTATAGCTGACTGCATGTTAACTATATTTCCCCAACTGCATCTAGCAAAGTCCTTTAAAGAAATATCTATTTTAGAATAGCCAGTGCTCTAACGTGACAATCGGCCGGAACGTTTCTCTCTCTTTTATTCTTCCGTCGTCCGCTTGTACTTTATTTTTGTACAGCCCTGAAAGCAATACTAAATTCTTCAAACGAATCCAGCCATGAGAGATGACATATACGTATCTCCCTGCTCGCCATGCTCTGTGATATCCAAATTCCACAAGACTCAACCTTGATAACAGGCATTTGACCTCCGAATTTAACATTAAAACATCACCCATTTGGAGGATGATTCTGAACTTTTCATGGGTATTGTTGGCGTTGAATTCCTTGAAGCTCTCGACGCAATCACCGCACTGGAGAGGGAAAGCTGGAGCGCTTTCTTGTGAGAATCAAGGAGCTGCTGCTTGTGAGTGCCATTATTAGTTTGCTTCTTTCTCTTAGTCTCTTTTTCTTCTTCTTCATGGGACTGGGCGACGAGGAACTGCCTCTAAATCTCTGTCTGGTGGGCTCTGGGAAGGGAAAGGAAGAAGAGGGTCTGCGGCGGAAGAGAGAGAAAAAAACTGACTTGATACGGTCCCACTTTAATTTATGGGATACCTTTGTAACCCCATTTTCTCCAAAGAAAAGTTATCAACGATTTATTTTAAAAAAATTAAGAATGAGAAAGAAGTCCTTCTGGCAACCGTAACCGTCATAGTTTCCCTACTTTCTTTGACCGACTCTCTATAATCAATGTACCTAACCGGTGTAGGAATGGCCGATGCTCCTTTCTTTTTCCAACTTCTCTATAATTGGACATCTCTGGTAAATGGTAATTACACTTACAGAGAGGATGACTTCTTCCATGGCCCTTCCTGAAACTTCTTCCTCTTTCTTAGACTCTTCTTCTTCCATCCGTCCATGGAGTCATGATGTATTTTTAAACTTTAGAGGTGAAGACGTTCGCCAAACGTTTGTTTCTCATCTATACCATGGTTTGGATAAAAGGAAAATCAACACTTACATAGACAACGATCTTGAAAGAGGAGAGGAAATCTCGGCAGCACTTTTCAAAGCTATTGAAGAATCAAGGATTTCTATCGTTGTACTCTCTAAAAATTACGCAGAATCAAGATGGTGTTTGAACGAGCTATTGAAAATCCTCGATTGTAAACAAGCGGTGAAACAAATTGTTCTACCAATTTTTTACGGCGTAGATCCATCAGAAGTACGACATCAAAGAGGAAATTTTGGAAAATCATTTGATAAACTTGGAGATCAGCTCAAGGATAACGTAAAGATGTTGAAGTGGAAGGCAGCTTTAGAAGAAGTAGCCAACTTGTCCGGGTTCGAATTGCGGAACAGGTACTTACTATGAGCTGTGCCTATATATATATGTATATATGTTTATATATGATGTTAAAAGAGAACTTTATGGGCAAAATCTAGACAAATCCAGGATCTGAGAGGGTGCAAATTGGTGAAGATATGGTGCCATACAAAACAATTTGATATTTTATCATTCTTTTTCACACTGAGTTTTATGCAAGCCATAAATAAATTTGAAATCTGTTTTGGATTTGTCATCAATTAATTACCTCATTAATTTCACACAAAGTATATTGGTGAAACAGAAGAACATGGAAAAAAAAAACAAATCTAAATCTTCTCTCTGTTTTCTTTTATTAACTAAATCATATAATTCATGCATGCTTATACTTTGAGAGGTCGTTTAGACTTTTCTTCTCTTTGTATTGATAGGAACGAGGCAGAATTTATCCATGAAATCATTCAATGGGTGGACTCAAGAATAGCATACCATACACCTCTAAGTGCTGCCAAGTATCCAATGGGAAAAGAGGTTCGTGTACAAGACATTTATCGGCATTCAAATATTAGAAAGAATGATAATCTATGCAAAGTTATCTTTACCCTGTCATGTTTACCTAGTTATGTTTACTTGCTATAGGCTAGGAATTAGGGGCTGTTTTTCTATATTGTTTTTGCTCCAAGATATGCCCTTTTCAGAGGAGGTCCTAAAGATGGATTGGTACATGTTGGAAAACTTGTTTCAAGTTCAGATAGATTAATTTCCTAGTGTTTTTTAAAGTGGCTATACTTTCTGGTCTGAAATTTTTGTTATCAGATTTGAACGTCAGAGGTGCTTTAAGCTTGTAACTACAGTCCCAATAATTTTTAAAGGTAATTTTTAATGCTATCTTTGCTCTTGAAGTTCAAAACATATTTTTCACATAGTAATTTGTCATATATTCTGTTAAATAGCAAGCACCTTTGACCTTTTCTTTGGTTGTGATTTACTCCTTTGAAATCATCGCTTGTTCCCAAAAGTTTAAATCAATGGGAAGATATAGATTTAATTATTTATACTTGTTTTAATACTCTCCCTCGCGTGTGAGCCTGATCTCCCTTTGTAAGGGGGCCAACTATGTGGAATATTTAATTATTTGAATAAGTGTATAGCCGGGATTTGAATTCAGAAAATCTGCTCTAATACTACATGAAATTACCAGTTATTCCAAAAGTTTAAACTAATGGAAAGAGGTAGGTCTACTACTATGTGAAATCAGTACTGCTTTTCTTAACATCTCTAGACTTTTCTTTTTGTTTTGTAATCCGTCTGTGTCTATGATTGAACAGATCAGTGTCCAAATAGATGAATTGAGTGGAAAGAAATCTTTGATGCTGCCAGCGAGGGAGTTAACTATTCAATGGGGATCTGGAGAAACTCCAGAATACTGGGAATGGATTCCCTCAACTGAGTCACCGGTTCTACCCAAGTCTAGGTCTCTCTTCATCTCTCTGTTTGCTGGAGTACTGCATGCTTGTTTACCCTATTTGTTATTTATAACAATGGTGTGTAAAATGTGCAGATTCTCTGAAGTAGCTCGTCTTAGAAAGGTTTATTGGCTTGACATAAAAGGCAGAATTGAGAAAAAAATCCTTTCCCCAAAAACAAAGTATGGGGCATACTTTATCTACTCCATGGTGGATGGTTTCTATGGGTTTCACAACCCTGTGAAAGTGTCCATTAGATTGGAAAACGAAGTGGAAGGAGGTGATGCTATCAATGCTTATTTGAATCCAAGGCTGTGGTCGGGTACACACGAACAACGATCTAATGAGGAATTATTACAAATTAAACGACAGGATGGTCGACTTCCAATCAGGAGAGAGGATATGTGGATGGAGATTGAGATGGGAGAATTCTTCACTGGCAGCCACGTTGATAATCGTGGCGAGGTCGAGATGTGCTTGAAGGAGGTTCAAGTCCTTCACGAGAAGTCTGGCCTTGTGGTCCATGGCATTGAGCTTCGGCCAAAATAAGAAATTAGTTAATTAGTAAAGAGATTGGTGCCTAGCTATTTTCCTTCTGAGCAAACGACATTTGGTGTGAGACCTGGATTTGTGTGCATTATATTATGAGCAACGTTTTGATGAGACTTTGGACTATATATAAATAAATATATATATTTATATATATGCATGCATGCTTTGCGAATAAAAACAAGGGTGGAATTAGTACTTCATCTACTGTACGTAGGAGCAAGAAAAGCACGCGCAGCAGTTTTTGAAATTTCGTTTGTTTGGAGTGAACATAGCTAGGCAAGAGGTGGAATTCATGGTACCTACCACGTCAGCTGGCTTGGATCAAATCTAAGAAGATTTGCAAATCCAACTTCCAATATTAAGAGCTGAAATATAAAAAATAGAAAAATATTTTAGCCACAAAGAGATTATACATATATAAACTTGGACCACAAAGTTATGCGTCTTGATGTGGTCCGTTAGATTGTAAAGTTAATTTTATCATAAAGTAAATCTAATGGATCACATGAAGATTTGTGAATTTACTTTTATGTAATTTTTCGAGTCTATAACATTTTAAAAAAGATATCCATAAAATATAGCCGATTGGTGCATCTAATGTATACATGCATGCACATATTGAACTTTGTTATAACTTTTGAGAAGGAAAGGGAGAGGAGAAACAGAAATGGATATCACCAAAACACTGCCAGAAGAATGCATCGCCAACATAATTTCCAGCACATCCCCTCTCGATGCACGTAGGTTGTTGCTGGTCTCTCAAGCCTTCGAAAGCACTGCAACTTGAAAATCTCGTGTGGGAGAGTTTTTACCATCGGATTATGAGCACATCATTTTGTTATCATCATTGTTGTTAATGACGTGTTCCGTACACTGGGTACTAGGTTCAATCACCTGCAACACAAAGAAGATGAGAGGGGTTCAGGATAGAAGGGACACCTCCAATGCATAAATCAGTTTATCGTTCTTTAGAAAGAGTTCTAATAAGCAAGGGCATGGAGGGTAATTACTACCTAGTACTCAGTATTTATACCGCTTGCTAAGGGCCTTCGTTACCCTACGTTAGAGGTGCATGTCTTCTGTGTGGGCCTCCACGCTGTCGTCATTGTTGTGGTGTGGCCTTCCCGAGTCACATCCTTGTGGCAGGTCGGTGAGTGCGGCCACATTCTACACACTAATCCTGTTTGGTCGAGTTTGCTCTTTATAACTCTATTTTTGAAGGTTTACCAATATCCTTTCATATGTCCAAAGAGGACCAACGATGAGTTTTGAATCAGGCTATAGGAAGACCATATGTCAGTTTCCTTTGGCCTTCAATGCATCATTCAATGCATCAATCTACTTGAGAACAATTGTAACACCCCCTTCAACGTGTTTTCATAAAAATAACCAAGTAAGAGAATTGCATAATTTAATTTATTTAATAAAAATATATATATATATATATATATTTTGTAAGATACTATTTTTTCTTTCAGAAAGCCTGCAAATATCTTGACCTGTGTTCTGAATCTCTAATACCAAACTGTAACGAGTGTTACCAGCTAACTCCCAAGAGAATGAAAGTAATTCCACGAACCCTAATCATCTCAGGACGGAAGGCACAGACATCTTCTAACAGAAACAAATGCAAGACCCTTTCTTTTTTTTGGGCTAAGAACATATAGAAGTATATTCAAAACAGAATATAGAAACTCACTAAAATCACCAAGACAGTTCTCTTTTTATGTGCGCCAGCAGACAAGCAAATGCCATACAAATTGGGAAATCATGCACGTATGTAAAGAGGAAAATCAGTTGACCTTGCATTCAATATCATGTAGTAAACTACAAGGATTTTCTTTTGTGTTTCTGATATAGTCCAGACACTAAGCTTACAACAACATAGCATAATCCCCAACCTGACCTTTTCTATTTCATCTTTCTCACAAAAATCCCCCCCTCTTTGGAAACCAAGAATCCACCAATACAAGGCAACATGAGACAAGATACAAAGTGACCAATCCCCTGAAAAAGTAAAAAAAGAAAAAGAAAAAGAAATAAACAACAAAAGCTATCTGGATCAACCCTTGGGATTGCAAGTACTATTTCAAGATTGACCAAGCCCATTCAACCTTTGACCACTGTGCTGATTATATTTTGGCTTCCTACTGTACATCTCCTTTTCGGGGAGCTCTAGCTTGCTTCTTTGCAGGTCGACCAACAGGATCTAAAAGAGGGGCCTCAAAGTAAGGAGGCAGCCCTGGTCGAGTAAGTTGCAAGTCTGGACAGTCATCTGGACCTGTCAAAGCCAGGGGACTCGCTGCAGCAGAAACAAAAAACAAAAAACGGTTATAGTTCTTAGTTTGGAATGTGTTTTCTTTTTCTATGCAACAAGATGTCATCACTAAGGTAGGAGCAAAGATGAAAGGTTCCATTCAAAGAAATCTCTTATGGCTAATTATTCCTCTGATGGATTTCCCTTCAGATTCAGCCGTCAGTACTCTAGACTAAATCCATGGGAAAAAAGATGATTTAACGGGCAGCAAAACCATGTTCATTTGGGATTTACAAGTTAGTTCGAGCATCAGACTTGCAGCCATCACTTGATGAGTCTGAAGTAACCAACAAGTCAGCAACTGATATATAATAGGAGGCACCCAGAGCATAGATATGGTTTTCCATAGTGGATAAAGGAATCGATGGACAAAAACAGAAATGTAATGAAAACCTAAATGGACAGATGATAAAACGAAACAGTCATATGTTGAAAGCAAACTCAAAAATACCCCATGTGAAAGAACATAAAAATGTAAAATATGCCAAAAATAAAAAACCCAAGAACATGTCTTGGAAAAATTAGAGAACTCCCTTGCAAAAATTCTATTAAAGTCTCTCCTCCCATCAAAGCAAACAAGCTATAACTCAAATGACATCTCCTTTCTTGTAAAAACAAGGTAGAGGATTATGTCAGTTCAAGTCCATCAGACGTGTGTGTAACTTACTAATGAGAAATAAGTGCCCTATCCAAACCTACGGACTTCTTGCTTAACATCCCCCTCATCGAAGAAGTTTCCAACTTTTGCAGCCAGGCACCCCTGAAACGAGTCTATCTAATAGAGGAAAACTAGCCTTTAGGTATTGTACTTTTGACATACCATTATCAGGAGAACCTCATGATAGAGAAGAGAATAACTCCTCAAGGATAAATCAGAGTTTCATTGTAACTTATAGCAAGTGTAATTTTCACAAAGATAGGGCTTTGCTTGGATTACTTAGGTTTCTAAAATTTCTCAAAAACATTTTTGAACTTCAATCCAAACATCTTTCAATCTCAAAAAAATTTCCTATTTCAACTTTTTATCCAATCATTCGCCTAGATTTCAGTGGAAAGTCATAAACATAAGAACCAAAACAAAAACACCCTAAAACATTATATTCAAACAACTTTTCAACTCCACCCATTCACTTTGAAAATCTCAATACAAAACATATTTAAAAAAAAAAAAAAATCAAATTTTCTAGTCTACCTTCACAAAACTCAATGAAAGACACATCTAAAAAATTTAAAAATAAAAACAAAAAAAATCTAAAACATTCTACACACCCTTTGTTTCTAGACTAGCATTCTGAAAAAAGCCCCAAAATATAAATGCAAGACTGCTCCACCAGATTTTATGGCAATAAGCCAGAACTTAAACCAGGTGGGACTTCCTCTTCTTGAGCTAAGAACATAGTTAACTATAAAAGGCGGCTCTTCATTTTGTTTTTGAGATGCAGGCAGCTTCTTCTGCATACCTTCACCAGGTTCAAGAGGTCCAGTGACGTGTGAAGCTGGCAGACGAGGAGGGCGCTTTCTCACATAATCATCCCGCAAAGGCTTTGGAATTTGAAATGAAAATTGTGAGAGAGATACACCATCACTCGTACACTCTGGATGTTCCTGCAAGTACCTGCAAAATCAAAAGCCTCAAGAGGGCTGCAAAGGAAGTATGGAAAAACATTGTAAAGTTAAAATTACACAGTGATGCAACAGGGAAATAGTCGAGTAGTGGCAACAACATACTTTTGGATCTCCACCATTGAGCGTAGTCTCTTACCTGATGGTGCTTGATAATATCTGTAATAATTGGACAGAACGTATTAGAATGAAGTTGATGATTGACAGTCCAAATGGTCTTCTTATAAACTTAGAAACCCCAAAATAAACATTAAAAATAAAAAATTGATACAGCAAAGTAGGAAAAAACTAGGTCTGAGGATAAGCCTGAAATATCAAACGTGAGACAACACTAACAGGTCATCCAATTTTCAGCTAGATGGGAACCAGAAACCCCATGTGAACACTCACAAATGAGAGTGGAAGGATATTATAAAAAAAATGATACACCACAAGCAGTAAGCAATCAGAAGACTTCATGTGGTATACACTAAATGACTAATACCAATTTGTGAAAGCATCAAAAGAATATTGTAAAACCATTCCCAGTGTATTTCAGCTCCAACATTCAAATACCACATTTATCCTCATCTATGGAGCACATAACCACATACCTAGTAGCAGCTACAGACTATATGTATTCAAGGATCAACTAGCAAACAGAAATGTAAGGGAGATTTTCTATACTACAGCTACTTCAAAGGTAATGATTAGTTTATATATGTGTGTGTTTGAATGTGGGAGTTGGGGATGCACGAGGGTTGCACAAGAGAAGAGATCAAGAAAAGGAGACCTCTTTAGCTGACAGAAGGAGCTTATGAAGTTTGGGCTGAAATAAAAAGGGGAGGGATATCAAATTATAAACCCTAGAACCATACAGTGCGATATGAGAAGCACCCTTCAGGGCTAGTTCGCTTACTAAACAGGAAGCGAGAGATGGGTACTATATATTCTCTGGATCAATACAATATTTAGTCTATTGCAGAATATTTATTACTAGCAAACAGTAATATTCATTTCCCGTGGAAGAGTATTTGGAGCTCTTGTGTGCCTTCTAAAGTAGCTTTTTTCGTATGGACCACCTCTCTTGGGAATATTTTGACCATGGACAATTTGAGGAAGCGGGGTCTTGTTGGTAAGAATTGGTGTTATTTATGCAAGAAGAATGGAGAATCAGTGGATCACTTATTACTGCAATGTGAGGTGACGAGTGTTGTGGGATGAGGCCATTAGAAGAATTGGTGTGGCTTGGGTTATGCCTTTGAGGGATTTAATAGCACTTGTTGGAAGGAAATTCAAGGCTGTCCCCAAGTGGCTGCAGTTTGGAGGATGATTCCTTTGTGCATTATGTGGTGAATTTGGATAGAAAGGAATGCTCGGTACTTTGAAGATAGGGAGTGTACAATGGAGGAACTTCGGAACTTTTTTGTAAAAACCTTATTGCTCTGGTTTCAGCCACTGTGCTTAACGGTACTAGTGTTCATGATTTTCTGTTCTTAATTTCTGGTTCCTAGAATGTATTTAGGTGTTCTTTTGTATACTTCCTGCGTACACGGGCTTTGCCTACTTCATTCGTATCAATAAAATTTTCATCTTACTTATAAAAAAAAAAAATAACTCCAGAAACATCCAAACTTCTTCAAGCCTTGATAGAAACCCAATTGGAATACTAAAGAGTTTGAAGGTAATGTCAGCAAGCTCAGAAATAAATAAATAAATAAATAAAGCAAGCACAAAATGAATCCTATTCAAGTAGTTAAAATAGAACAAGGCAGTCTGGAGAGTTGGGCCACTATTACATTAGTTTCTGAAAACTCGGTGCATAATTCAAATTATAGTAAATTAGAGTTTTTTGGATCTTATCCAAATAATAAAATTCCAGACAGAACTGACTAGTAAATAAGAGCTGGAAATAGAGCATAATATTAAATTAATTACCTACATATAAGAGTTTTTTACAATAGAAGTAATCAAATGCAAAGGAAAATGTACACATATCGCTAAGGGTGGTAGCTCAAGTCGAGGGAAGACTAAAGGGAGGGCATTATGAAGACGTTCTCATAGAGGGAGTTTCAGGTGGAGTATTAGTCTTAAGGGAAACAAAGGCTTGGGGTTGGGGAGGTGTGTTCTATTCCAATTCGGGCTTGGTGTATTTTGGGTAGTTTTTCACGGGCTTTTTAGGTCATTATGAGCTCTCTAGTATGGGCTAGGTTTTCTCTTGTATACGTCCAGTATACTTGGTTACTCCTATTGATATATATAATATTTTTACTAAAAAAAAAACAGGGGAACACGTACACATCTGCAAACTTGGTGCTTCCTTCACCTCTGATCCGGAGCAGCCGTTGCCACCCAGGAGGGGGCAGCGCAATATTGGGCTTATCAATCGCCCAGAGTCTACTTCCATCTTGAGAAATGTCTGCTGGATCATCACATGATACATCAGGCCGCCACTCACGAGCTGTTTCACAGTAAAAAGGCTGTTCCAAAATATGTTCTCGTATTGCTTCATACTTTTCCTTTGTTGGGATGAGCCTCCATTTAAAACAGCGGGCACACTGGACAGTGAAAGCCCCTACAGATGGCACAACTCTGGAAGATGAATTTGGAGAAGAGTATCTTAGTAATGATGGAGGCCGGGACTGAATTGGGTCAGGAGCAGGTACAATTCCTGCACTGTAAGCCAATGGGTCGTATAGCACCAACTGCTTTGTGGCATTCCCATTAGACTGGTCATCTCCATCCTCCGAAGAAGAGGATGAAGCAGAAGAGACACCTATGGGTTCCTGACTATTGCTGTCTCGTTTAGCTAGGAAACTTGTACCACTAAAATCATCTTCTTCCTTTCCAACATTAAGGGATAACTTTTCAGGGGTTGAGCACATCTGAAAAGATCCCAAAAACCTGTCATAGAAAGCACCACTGAGCAAAGCAGATGCAAAGAGATCTTCCGTGGAAACGAACCAAGCTAGAGATACATTTCAAATTACGACCCCTAATTTGATTTTGTTTATCCATTTCCAGCCACCAATCAAAAGACGCCATATATTAATTAAGAGAAAAGAAACAAATTCCTAAGAACCATAGGAAAAAAAGAAACCTAAAAAATGAAGAAAAATAAACGGGGAGCAAAATTGAACGAGAAATCGTATTATATACAGCACATGAGAAATAAACATATGCAATGGTTTGATCTCTCCCTCCGCTTTTTCATCAAATGGAATTTCCCTTCACTAACAACCGAATATTCAGACCACAAAACAGAGCCTACCAAAAGGCCGTGGAAGAAACAAAAAATAAGAAAAAAGAGAGAGCTTGCAGATCAAAATGCCCGAAAATATAACTACAAGAATCATTAACGGTCAATTTGGCTGCCGATAAAAACGAGATAAAGAAGAAAAAATTGAACAGACCGAACAAATTCCCGATCTGCCTCTCCACAACACAAGCGCAAATGCATAACAAAAACAAATGCACGAGAAAAACAAACGAAAAGAGAGAGAGAGAGAGAGAGAGAGAGAGAGAGAGAGAGAGAGGTATTACAGAGATCAGGATCAGAGAGTCAGAACGGTAGAAGAGAAGGAAATAGGCAGATCGTACGGTGAGTGTTGCGACTTGCGTAAGAGTCCGGTGATAAAAATTCTCTTGCAGGGCTTTTCCTCTGCCTCGATGAGAGCGAGAGAGAGACGAATGGGAGACCTTGGCAGGTAATGATATCATTATTATTATTATCCAATGTATCCTTTGAGCTCTGGTTTTGGTAATATTGAGTTATTTATTATAAGGTAAAATTTGGATATATTAACTTTTTAAAAAATTATTTATTATTATTTTTATCATCATTTTCTTAACATATTTTAATATTAAATTAAATAATAAATTTACAAGTAAAATATTATAAATAGTCTCTAATCACTTAATACAACATCATAAAATGATGAAAGCATGATTGTAAGTGGAATGATAAGTAACATTACTATTTTATATATTAGCTAAAAAATATTTTAGTCATAAAGAGATCCCTTATAGGAAGTTCTCTCACTTCTCTCAAAGTTTATGAAAATGAAAAGTTAAAAATCAAATAAAAAATATGCACAAAAAAGAAGATAAAATAAAGAAAATGAAAATAAAAATATTTTATTATTATAGAAAGTAAGATAGTTAATCCAATATAGAGTTCAAACTTTAAATGATTACCAAAAGAAAAGGGCCATGTTAGCTAAATCTTGCCTAAAAGTTTACTTAAACCAATTCTAATATTTTTAATATTTGAGTTCTGTTATATACAGTCACTTTTACGTATTTTTTATATATTTTACTGATGTAATTGGTTAAAATAGTTATTTTATATTAAAAAAATGATGTAACCAATCATATTAATAAAGTGCATAAAAATTACATAAAAATAATTATTTTTATATTTATACATGCTAGTTAAAGAACATGTGCATGATATAGGATAAAATAAGACAGGCTAACATCCACTAAAACATAATTATTTTATGATAAAATAGTTCAGACATTTCATTGGATGGAAGCTTTCAAAACAAAGTAGTTAACCTCTTTAAGTAGAAGGAGAAAAAAAGTAACAGAAAAAATGTAATAGAAATGCCACCATCTTTTTTACCTTATGTCTTTCTATAACCTTCATGAATAATATTATGTAGAATATAATTCTCAGCCCATTTATTACGAAGCTGATACTAACTTGTATCATTATCTGCAATTTTATGTAGGATATTACATACTTTGTCAGATTGTTTCAATTAAATTTGTTAAGGGTAAAACTCACAATCATGAACCAAACCTTATTTTTGCTCATGAGAGGCATTTGATTAAACATTTTATCAGGGCCTTCAAGAGAGCAAAAGTGACCATAAACAGTAAAGTGCTCGCCACCCGGACGAGCACTACGGGAGGCAAAGTGCTTGCACCACGAGCAAGCACCCTGGAGAGCAAAATTGCTTGCCACCCAAGTGAGCACCGTGGAGCAAAAGTTATCATCACCTCGGTGAGCATCCTGGATGAAGTACAATGCTTCTCACCTCATTGAGCACCATGAAGTAGAATGAAGCTTGCCAACTTAATTGATGGAGATGTAAACTGCTCACCCACTAGGCGAGTACCATGAGAGCAAAAGGGCTTGCTACTCTATGGGAAGGCAAAGTGTCTATCATCTCGCAAGTACCATGAATGAGCATGAAGCTTGCCATCTTAGCATTGTGGAAAGAGCTAGGCGATTATTGTGGAAAACAGAAGTGCTTGACACCAAGATAAGTGTTGTTGGAGCAAAAATGCTAGTCACCTTGGCAAGTACCCTGGATGAAGCAAAATGCTCATCAATAGAGTATCGTGAATGAGCATAAAGCTTGTTATCTCGACTCATGGAGAGGGAAAGGTGAGCACCGTAGATATTAAAAGTGCTCTCCAACTAGGCGAGCAATGCATGAGCAAAAATGCTTGCCACCTTTGCGAGCATTGAGTAAAAGGAAAATTCTCGCACCCCAGGCGAGCACCATGAATAGTAAAGTGTTTGCCACACAGGTGAGCATTATATGCAAAGTGCTTACACTCTTGGCAAGCACCGTGAAAAGAGCCTGAAGCTCACCATCTAGGCAAGCATCGTGGAAATAAAAAGTGCTCGTCACTTCGATGATCACCATGAAAGGAAAAATGCCCCTTACCTCAGCAAGATGGTCCATCCATTAGTTGATTTGAACCTATGTTGACTCTGTGATCCATCCCTTGGTCGATCTGGGTGCATGATGGTGTCATGGTCCATCTATGAGTAGACTTAGACCCACGACATTGATATCAATAGGCAAACCTGTCATGGTTTTGATTGTTCTAACCCATGGCATGATGATGTCGTCGTCCATCTATAGAAAAATGTCACTCATTCTATCTAAATTCTATCATGTTTATTCTTTCTTTCTTTTTTTTGTAGACTTCATTCATTCATAAAAGCGAAATTATAGATGTGATATGATACAATTACAAGTCAACTACTCACAATTAGGAATCTCCCAATACACAAATTCTTTTGTGACTAGTATGGTGTTAATTTCTATATGGTCTTAATCCCCACCCTCTAGAGGAGGAGAGGGCTTCTAAACCTCACTCTCAAGAGGAGGAGAGGACTTTCATCCTATAGACAAACTGTCTAAGAAATTAGTTCTTTTTTTATTTTTATCTAAACAAAAACAAATAACAAAAATCATTAAGATATAGATTGTGGTGGCACATGAGGGACACGCGCTACCCTAAAAGTGTAATAGTTGGTAGGGTCTGAAGAAACCAAGAGCCCTAGTCCCAGAAATGTCTCGCGTGGTGATAACATGAGCTTCCCCATGTTGCAGTGCATGGAACTCACGTACACTTTGACTCACGTGTGACTCACGTGCCGCTCCGTTTGACAAAACTTTTTATCCGTTTGAAGAATCAGAGCTTGGGAATCTAGAGAACAGCAGATTGGTGTTTTGCTATACTTTAGACGGAAAACATAACAAAAAATTGGAAAAAGAATTACGCATTGTCTTGTCTAAACAGATGGGAGGAGGGAGGGAGGAGCTGACCACCCTTCATTTGCCTGTTTTGGCTGGAGGCAAGACTCTAGAGAAAAAAGGTTGAAAGAGCTTTTGGCTGTGTTAGGGTTTTTTCTTTCCCAAAATATTTTGTTCAAGGCTACAAAATATATTTATTATTTGATATGGTTGAAGTAGTTGCTCTTTAAAATATTTTATATCTGTCGTATTCTATATTTATATCAAGTTGCCAAATATCTCTCATCCTGTTATTTGACAAAAGTTGAGACGAATAATGGTATTATTAAAAGTTATATTTTCAAGCTCGCGTACTATATATATTCTTCATGACATAATTTTATTTATAAGAAAAATTAATTATAAACTTATAATTCAAATTTCAAATCAAATCCAACTCCATCACTCGAGGGTGTGTCTGCTATCTCGAATTGCAGACAAAAACACTCTAAATATGGTATATTTGTTACTTTTTTAATTTTTAAAAAAGAAATTAAAAAGGAGTATTGATAGAAGCACAACTTAAAAACCAGAGAGAGAGAGAGACAACTCTTTTATAATTCTTTTTTAAATAGATGAAATTTATATAAACAAATAATATCTTTATGACTCTATTTTATAAAAATATCCTCAATCTAAAATAGGGTTGTGCAAAAATTATAATTTTTTTTTATCAATTTTCATTAAAAATAGAATTACAATCTCACCATTCTAGTTTGTGTAATATTATATACCATATTTTTATCGTATTTTTATTTTGTTATATAAGATGTGACACATTTATCATTATTGATAATGAAATAAAAATAAAATAATAATATTAAAAAAATATATTATAATAATATTTTATCCAACTTTCAATTTTTATTTCAACTCATCTTATCTGCGAAAACAAATTAAGCCTTAAAGGCTAGTTTGGACACCAAGGTCTTCTTAGTTATTTTTATATATATTTTTTTCTCAAATATAACTTAAACATAAAATATTTTTTTAATTTTAAATTTTTCATCTAATTAATTACTTAATTACTTAATTATTATAATTTTTCCAAACTTTAAAATAAAATATAAAAAATAATATAACTTTTTTCAAATTTTAAAATAAAAAATAATATTAAAAAATAATATTTAAATAATTTTTTAACTTTATAATATTTTTATTTAAAATTTTCTCTCTTCTTTTTTAAAATCAAATCAAATATTTAATTTTAAATTATTTTACTATTATTTATATATATTTTGAAATATTTTTTAGTTCTAAACGATCGCGAGAGCTAGTGGTATGACAAGTAAAAAGCTGAAATGAACATAAATGAAGTGGGCAGCAGCTACAAAGTTAGGTGGTGCCATAAAATAAAATAAAGGCTTAAATTCAAAGGGAAGAAACGAGATAGATGAAAGGGAAGAAACTTTACATAGGGTGGTCTCTCTTGCCTTTCAACTTCTACACAAACACCTTTTTCAACTTTTATTTTTTACGAGTTTTGCTACTTATATAAATAAATTCGTATATCAATATTGATGTCTTAATATTTAAAATTTAAATTAATATTATTTTTAATAAAATTTATTTTCTAATTAATTACATTAGATTAATACATGTATTAATATGCAGAATTACTTATAAATAGATGTCTAAATGATCTCAATAGCTAGTGGTATGACAAGTAAAAAGCTGAAATGAACATAAATGAAGTGGGCAGCAGCTACAAAGTTAGGCGGTGCCATAAAATAAAGAGCAATGCTATATACAGTCGTGAAATTGCAAACGACGTGTAATCGCTTTGAAAAAAAGTGGAGTCCACGATTAAAAAGTTAATTTTTTTTCATGTGGGTCCCATATTAATTCATTTTTTTCAAAACGACTGCACGCCGCTTGCACAACCACGACTACAAATATCATTTCTCTAAAATAAAATAAAGGCTCAAGTTCAAAGGGAAGAGACAAGATAGATAAAAGGGAAGAAACTTTACATAGGGTGACTGTCTCTCCTGCCTTTCAACTTCTACACAACCAAACGACACCTTTTTCAACTTTTATTTTTCACTGAATTTTATTACGTATAAACAAATTTACGTATCAATATTGATGTCTTAATATTTAAAATTCAAATTAGTACTATTTTTAATGAGATTTACTTTCTAATTAATCACATTAAATAAATACACGTATTGATATGCAAAATCACTTACAATTAAAGTTTTTTCATTTTTCACTATTACATCGAGAGTAAAGTGAAGCCATAATAAACTATAAAATTATAAATATAGTGAATTTCATCTCTAAAAGGTTTGTGGAGGTAGCATTTTAGTGCAAATTATATAAATCTCAGTATTTCTTTTTATTTACATGTTTTGCGCTTTAATACTGTTTGAACCATGGGTGAATACTCAAGTATCGTATCTCCATCTAAATACCACCGCTGGGCATTTGACCGTATTGTTGATATCCAGCCTTGACGAAAAAATACACACCAACAGGATGTGTTATTTATAAATAGAAAATGATTTAAAATGTTATATTTTACACGAATGAATTTAATTCACAATGTATAATAGTTTTACTATCTAAATCGTTGTGGAAAGTTGCCAACGAACAAAGTTCAACTATAAACAACTTAAAATTGAGGATCTTTGTCATTATGAAAATCTAAAAGACAGAGGTACAGCTGTAATGGGTATGCTTCCAATAACATTATTGGATGCTTCCCAATACACAATTCCATGCACACATCGACTGAGGGATCGATACATTTTGACAGCTTCCCAGAAATCAAAGTTATTCAACATACGTTAAGAGTTATTACAGTTCAAGTAATTGCTTTGCTAGTTAATGATGTAGATTTACCTTGCTGTACCCCAAAAATTACATTTTCAATTGTACTTCAAACAAGCATTAGATTTTATTTCAAGTTTCCAAACCAGTGGTTCGATGTGATTTTTCTTAAAGTGCCACATTAATGTACAATGCAATGCGACATTTTTATTTTTTATTTTTTATAAATAAGCTATGTCACTCTATCAATAAATCTTTTTATTCAAAGTAGGATTTTGATTCTTGAGTTATGTATCCAAAGGCTTGGTGGAAGATTTAACATGTTAATCCCATAGCAAATGTCAAATGAATTGACTCACTACTAAGTGGATAGCAATAGCAAAAATTCTTCATGGGATTCATTCTACATGCAAGGCTACATCTTTGCAAGAACTAGAATAAAAACACTTCTCAAATGCTACATTGTCATTCTATTATCAAGTCGGTGCATTGAACAACACAGCTCACGAGTCACAAACCCAAAACTTCTTCAAGCTTTTTGTTTATCTGTTTATCCATTCTCCAACCCATCAAATGCAGGGCGAGGTGAGTTGGTAACCATCGTCACAATCATTAGTTCTAAGTGAAGAGACCAAAAGGGGTTTAAAAATACGCTAAAAAGCATACATCAGATGGAAAGTATACGTGTTTTTCCAGTTATAGTTCTGACTTAAAAAACATGTATCCGTAACTTTTAAAAGAGTCATGCTACACTCTCAACCATACCTTACTCACATCACACTGTGTTGACGTGACACTGGCCATCAATTATTAGATCAATTTTTGTTCTCCAAAATAATAATTTCAAGACTTGATAGGAAATGTCACTTTTAGTATAGCGTAATAGAAGTGAGCTAAAGATGTATATAGCATAACCTCTTTTAAAATAGGCAACCAGATAGAGTCTCAAGGTATATTCAAGACTCAAATGTTTCAGAGAAAAAAAAAATCATCAAGAAAAAGTGACAATATTACTGTCAATGAACTCCATCTAAGGTCTGAAAGTAAATACAAACCCCCAAAAAAATGTAGATTTCTTCAAATATAGACCATCATCAAGATAGGGCTTTTTGAATCAATTGCTGGATGGGAAATCCAGGACTCACGACCCTACCAACCAAAATCATGTACTAGGTAATGAGTAATCCAAGGAAACTCTTAACATGGAATCAAACCCCATATGTCCTTAGGTTGTGTTTGGGTAGTGAGGTAATTTCAGATACTCTGTGAATAGTAGTGAGGTATTCTCACTAACCACTTGACTTGAAAATTTTTTAATATGGTTCATTGTTAATTGTATATATGAATGAAATTAACCTTCAAAATAAACCAAAGATAGTACTGTTCCATTCTCGTTAACTTCAGAAATCAAACATATCATTATGGTAGTCTAGATTTTCCAGGAAGCCAAAAAAGTTCAGAGATATATTGGTCTTCTCAAACTTAAAAAAACAATGGAAAAAGTTTCAAACTTCAATGTTCTTTCCGCATTTTCTCATGAACCAAGCAGGGGCAAGAGAAAATATACAACAGGTCTATATAATGGAAACGGCTTGGGAGTTGGGTCTGTCGCTAACTTTTCCAGGCTTAATTCAATACCAAACAGAGGTTAACAGTGATTCATTGTAATTCCATAAAAGATAACTAATTTTCCCATATGGTTATTATTCAAATTGATGAGAGTCAACAAGTCATATAGGAGGGAATAAAATATCAAATAAATCCAAAACCAAACAAACTTCAATCATCTTGGAAATCATCAATAACATCAAGTCCTTTAATCCGGCCATGGAAGTAATCAGATTATACAGAAAAACATTCACGCAGCAACCAAACAGAAGAACGAGGAAAAGTAAATTATCAAAGAAAAATCTTGACCATAGGAAGTTACTTTATCTAGTAAATTATAAACATAATCGAAAATTATAATTTAGCGGCAGATATTAACCGTTTAAACCACATCAGGAAATATCCAAAAGTCAGTATAATAGATTCAAAATTCAACACTAATTTTTATTTTCTATTCCCTAGACTTTTCCCGCTATCCAAACGCAAGTAAACAAACATAAACTGAAAACATAACATAAAAACCGAACTCAGGCAAAGTAGATTCAACAAATAGGCACCGACCCACGAAAGACGAGCCCGAATCTGGATCTGGGTATTGCATAAGACGGAGGATTTAAGATCAGACGGGGCTAAGGAGCTGAGAAAGTTGAGGTTTTGGCTCCGAGTTCATGCCGATGATGATGATCAGAGGAATGAAGCCGTAGTGGGTGATGACCTTGGCCTTCTTCACGGCCCACGTGCTCCACTCCTTCAGACTCTGCGCTGTGGACTTTTCCTCCGCCGAAGCCTTGGACCCCTTGCCGCTAGCCTTGCCCTTGCTCTTAAGTGAAACCCTAGACGCCATTGATTTTTTTTTTTTTTTTTACCCTCAACTCTTCTCTCGGAGTCTCTCTTCTGGTGGCCTTTTGTTTTGGTGAGATCTAAAACCCTAATTATAGAGATTTTTTTTTTTTTTTAATCAACCTCACAAATGTCCCAGTTGAGTCTGGACTCTGATCAGTGCACTCACAGCCGTCGATCAAAATCAGAAAGAGATTTCGGAACCTATGGGGTCCACTTGTTTAAAAACTGAAATAATCTGCTCCTTTCATTTTAAATGGATTACGTTTGAGAATAAGGCCTTGTTTGTTTAGCCAAAACCAAAAATCTCATCTCATCTCATCTCAACTCATCATTACACCTTTTTCAAATCTCAATATAAAATATAATAAACAATCTAACTTTTTCAAATCCCAATACAAAATTAATATTAAAAAATTATATTATAACAATATTTTATTTATTACTATTTAAAACATCTCATCTCATCTTATCTCATCTGTATAACCAAACGGGGCCTAAGGAAATGCTATGTCCACAGAAATTTTTTACCGAAAACTCTCCACCGACTGAGCTGGCTGCTGATAGGTGGATATAAAAATATAAAATCAAATAACAACTGAAAAGTGCTGGTCTCTCTCATCTTCGTCATCTATGAAATCTGAAATTCTTTTTTTTCAATCTCCCTCATTTCCATCCTAGAATCCAGAAAATCTTCATCTTCAAGTTTGAAATTTTTTTCTCTAATCTCTCTCATCTTCAAGCCTAAAAATTTTTTCTCCAATCTCCCTCTTCTTATCTCTTTTACTCTAGAAAAAAAAAAAGCAAAAACATATATATAAAAACAATTCAATAATAAATTGTAAACAAATTAGGTAAACAATTGTATATGGGTTAATGCCGGCGAGTGACCAAAAATATCAGTGACCAATAACGAGTGAAATGTTCAATATATATATATATATATATATTTTCTAAAGATGATGAACAACATGCTGTGAAATAAGATAAAGAAGCCAAACAGACCATTATCAACAATGAAAAAATTATCCTTTTTTCTTATTTATTTTTTGGTAAGTTTGTGTTTATAAACAGATTTTATGTCTATGAGTACTTGATTTTTCTTAATATTTATAGATTAAAACCCTAACATTTGAGTAAAAATACAGAAAAATATAGAAGAAAAATTACGGCTTAGAAGAGGGGAAAAGCAAGATCGGCGGGAAATGGTTTACCAGAGCACGGTGCCGAAAATAGAGATATGCCGGTGAGTACTGGAGGTGGCGTGATAGACACTGTAACTTTATTAGAAATGAGGGGGCCTGGAAAAGGATGGGTTATTTGCTTTATCTTTGTCTTGTTTTGTGTGTTTATTATTTTTTAATATTTTTTTTCTTAACTCAAGTGGCATGCCACGTTAAGGACATGTCAGTCGGAAAAAATCTTTTGTAAGAAGCTTTTGTGAGTGTAGCATCTTCCTTGAGAATAAATATGGTTAAGAGGAAAGTAACTTTTATATTAGATTTATTTGTTTTTTTATTAAAAAAAATATATCTATACTAATATATAAAGTGTGAATCGCTTAAGAATAGTATTTTCGTCTAACATTTTTATTTCCAATTTTATCCTTAGTTTTATTTGTCAATTACGGTTATTTGCATTCTACTTTTATTCTACCGATTGTTCTTTTGGTTTTTCTCCATTCCCACCAACTTATTTAGCTTTTCCTGTTTTATTTCCAGTTTTGCCCCTTAATTTTATTGTCCAGTTTGTTGTCTTTGGTGTCGTTTTGATTCGCCGACTTTATTTTAATGTCTTTTTACAGTTAAAGCTTATCACTTTGTCTGATAAAATACAATCGGATTGAAATTTAAATGTCAATATTTCTTTCATTCCGTATCTTCAACTATCTATTCTCCGTATTCTAACCTTTTAAAAAAAATATCCTGGACGAAGTTAATCGTGAATCTCAGCAATTCTAGGTATGTTCTTGTTGTTTCTCTCAGTATTGCAATGATGAATTCTATTGTATGAATGTTGTTACAGTGTGTAATTAGATGATTTGCATATGCATATGTCGTGATTTCTTCTGATTTCTTCGTATGTTCTGAGAACACAAAAAAAAAAACACAGTTAAGAGTAAAAAAAGAAAGCCCAGTTGTTCCTCACCTTCAGAGCCAATAAACAATAGATCCAACAGAAAAATAACCATAAGAAAAAAAAGTTCCTCCACCAAACAACAGATCCAACCGAGAAACCCAATAATATGCCATCAGAAAAAAAAAACACCCAAACAGAGTTCCTTAATACACACGAGATGGTGAAATAAACCTACCCAAACAACAAATGCAACCGAGAAAGTCAAAAAAAAAAAAAAACTCCCTTTCAACAAAAAAAAAAAACTCCTTCGAAAATAAAATTTCAAAAATAATCCTACGCCCATCTGGTCTTATCTGGTCTCTTCCACCACCAAGTGCTTCCTCCTCCCCAAGCCCGAGGCCTGTAGTCCCTTTCTTTTCCCTGGCACAGATGGTCTCTCTTTTTACATCTCTTTCCTCTCATTTGTCCCTCAGATCTGCCACCGACGGCAGCTCGCAGTCATGCACGGGCACACCCACTACGTTACTATTTTAGATAAAATATTATATAATATATATAATATTATATAATTCATCTCACCCACTCCGTTACTATTTTAGATAAAATATTATATAATATATATTATCATCTCACCTCCAGCGACTCTCACCCACCAACTCCCACTCCTGTCGGGAAAAAATCTAAAATTAATTGCCGTGCACACCCACTCCGTTACTATTTTAGATAAAATATTATATAATATATATTATCATCTCACCCACTCCACCGACTCTCACCCACCAACTCCAACTCCTGTCGGGAAAGAATCTAAAATTAATTGTCGTGCACACCCATTCCGTTACTATTTTAGATAAAATATTATATAATATATAATATATTATATATATACGGTTATTATATATATAAATAGATACTGAATCCACCAACTCCAGCGACTCTCACCCACCAACTCCCAGTCCTGTCGGGAAAGCATCCAAAACTGATTGCCGTGCTGTCTAACCACGATGCACCCAACCATACGGTGATGCCGTGTGACCTTGACATGGTGGCGGCAAGGGGGCCACTGGGTGACAACCCAACAAAAGAAATAGAACCTAAAGGCAAACAACAGAGAAAACAAACACATACCCAACAAACAACAGAAACCCCAACTGCGATGCATCCCAACTAGACGCTTACATTGTTTAGTGTCGGCGTCCTCGCTGCATGTGGGGGTCAATAGCCCTAGGTGGTCCAATCACGATGCAACCCAAGCACATGGCAACACCGTTTGGCCTTGACGTGCTTGCAGCATAGCAGATCGTAACGATCAGTTGCTGCAACAACTACAAAAAAAAAAAAAAAATAGAAATCCACTTTAATCCCATTGAGAGAAAGAGGGAGGGGGACGATTGTCCGCTAGAACCCACAGTGTGGCCGTGGGTTGGGGGAGAACCCATGGTGAGTAAACCGATGATGATTCTGTTGTGGGTGTGGCCATGGTGAGAAAGAACCCACGGTGACTAAAAGAGAAGAGGGGAAAAAGAAAAATGGAGAAGGGTTGTGGCAGGTGCTATGGGGCGACAATAGGAAGAGAGGGATGAGAAACTGAGTTGAGAAAGCCAAGAAAGTTTGCTTTGCTTTGTTTTGCTTACCGTGCTAAAACAATCATCCAACTTTTCATATTGATTGAAAGAAATATGATAGGTGACAAAAAAGAGTTATTATACAAGGGAAAACGTGAGGTGGGTGGAGGACCGGTGGTAGTGATTGACAGCTTATAAAAAACATGGATTGACATAAAATACACAATAAACGATGAAATGTTAGGTGGCAGGAGCGAGGAATTACTGAACCCATCCTCACTCACATCATCAGCTCACCCTCCTTCCGCTGTTACACTCAATAGGGATTAGTTTAGCCATTTCCTTCACAATGCGTCTGTATGTGTGCCATATAATATATACACATATCAAAATAGTTTGAATTTCAAACTCCCAACAAATAATATTAAATTATTCACGAAACTAACATTTATTGATTGTCTTGTAACAACTCTCAGAAACGGATCACACTAAAACAAAAAAAAAATAGTAAATAATTACAGTTTTTTGAAATCTTTATAAAGTGTAATAATAAATTTTCATATAATTGTTTAAAAAAATTTTGCTTTGCTTTGTTTTGCTTACCATGCTAAAACAATCATCCAACTTTTCATATTGATTGAAAGGAATATGGTAGGTGACAAAGAGGAGTTATTATACAAGGGAAAAAGTGAGGTGGGTGGAGGACCGGTGGTAGTGATTGACAGCTTATAAAAAACATGGATTGACATAAAATACACAATAAACGATGAAATGTTAGGTGGCAGGAGCGAGGAATTACTGAACCCATCCTCACTCACATCATCAGCTCACCCTCCTTCCGCTGTTACACTCAACAGGGATTAGTTTAGCCATTTCCTTCACAATGCGTCTGTATGTGTGCCATATAATATATACACATATCAAAATAGTTTGAATATTAAACTCCCAACAAATAATATTAAATTATTCACAAAACTAACATTTATTGACTGTCTTGTAACAACTCCCAGAAAAAGGGTCACACTAAAACAAAAGAAATAAAATTTTAAAACATTTTAATTTTTTTTTACATTTTAGATTCTCAACAAAATTTTATTTATAACTCATATATTAAGCAAAAACATTTAAATGAACTATGTACTAATATCTAGATAACAAAAATCTTTTATAAACATTATTATTAAATTTTAAGTCATTATTAATGTATAAATTAAAAAAAAAAAATTACAACATTTTAAATTTTATTTATTTATATTTTTAATTCTTAATATAATTTTATACAAAATTCATATATGAATTGAAACAATTTAAATGAAGTATATGCTAATAGTTAAATAATGAAATTTTTTTATAAACATTATCATTAAATTTACAGAAAGGACGTGCATTGATGAACTTAAGCCGATCACCCTCAATCCACTTCTAAATGTTTATCCACACCTCCATGTAAGAATTATCATTTTAGAATTCTCTAGATAATAATGACGACCGGAACTGATGAAAGGTGTAGGTGAAAATTTTGTTTTATATTTCTTAGTCAAAGCAAAAAGTACTTTGTTTTTATTAATTGATTGAGAAAAATTGTGGGGCAGTAAATTACTAGCTATATTGCTCATATTCATCATGATTTTACTTCACAAATATCTCATCCTTCAAGTCTTCAGAAAAGTTGATCCAATAATCTTGAGTAGGTGAAAAGAGAGTTATAGGTTTGGTGGCAGGTCTATTTTTGTATCTTTAATATCATCATTTTGTTTTATTTGATTCAATAAAAAACTTATTACTTTTTAATGCACCTTAAACGCCATCTAATAATCACGTGGATCTATACTGCTTCAACAACACTAATAATGAATTGTTCTCTTTTTAAAATTAGATTATTAATTTACTAAAGAGAATGTACATTTAGTTGTCTTTTATATGAGTTGGCCAGCTGTAGCCTGTAACATTTTGCAGTCAAACAATGGGTCTCACACTGCCCATCTCTACTCTTTTTACAGTCCAACGTTTTGTAGTACCCAAAAAGAAGACAATTCTCATTTCGCACCATAAGCAGCCATGACCGAGTAATACCATTTTGAAGAATGCACGATGCAGAAAATTCACCGTTTCAGAATTAGTGCGCGCACAATCTTGCGAAATGGATTATTCCTAATCTATAAAGAGTTTTGCTATATATAAACAAAGTTATGTATTAATTTACGTATTAATACTATTTTTTTATATTTAAAATTTAATTTCATTTAACGTATATTCTTACAAGTTTTTGTTTCTTTCATCTATTTGTGCTGGGATTTATTTAGTTGTTGGTTTGTGGTGTGGTTTTTATTTCTTTCTTGTTTTGTTTGTTGTTGCGATTGAGGTTTATTTTTTTGTTTCGTTTGTTGTCACAGGTCTAAACACATCTTTAGTTGATTTTCTTGCGTTTATTTACAGATCTAAAAATATCTTAAGACATCTGTTAGTTCCTCTCGCCCCTTCGGTATTTTTCTTGTACAATCTTTTTTTTTTTTTTTTTTTTAAGTTGTACTTGTTGTTACACCCATGTAGAAATTTTTTGTTCTTGCATTTCATGTATATTCGATTAATGTTCTATTTTCCTTGCATTTTAGATTTGTAGCATTTTTTTATTTTTGTAATCTGTTTTTTTAGGGTTTCAGTTTGAAGAGAGCTGTTTTTGGTTTATTTTTTTGCATTTATTCACAGATGTTCAGATATCTGTTTGTTCTTTCGTCTTTTCCAATTTTTGTTTCTTGCACATTTTTTGTTTAAATGTTGCGTTTGTTGTTACACATGTAGAAAAAAATTTTCTTGCGTTTCATGTATATTCGATTCACGTTTTTTTTAACTTGCATTTCAGAATTGTAGAATTTTTTTTTTTTTTTGCGATTTGTGTTGCTACGGTTTTTTAGTTTCCGGTCCATCTGGAATAATATTTGAATATTAAAAGCTATTGATTCCAAGGCTCTAAAATTCAAACCACCTAAATCGTCCAAAGTGAACCACCTAAACCATTATATTAATAATGCATTTTCAAATCGTTACGATTAAATATTAATATAATCTTCAGGTCCCATCCCTTTTTGTTTTCCCACACCCTTTTTCTCTCATGAAAAGCAATTTCACAAAGTAGCCATGATCAAACCCACCTAAGTTGTATTGGAAGCGAATCATTTCCATGTACCAATTGTCAAAAACTTATCCATCCATGACTACTTTTCCAAACGAAACTAAGAAATTAAGAAATGCTATTTTTTTTTTTAAGTTCTTTTCATTCTTTATTAGTTCTTAATTATAAATAGTGAAATTATTTATATCATCTTTTTTGTTTATCATTAGAATAATTTTCATCAAGCAACATATTATATATGTAGGTTTTTTTGACACATCTTTGTCAATTGTCGATCACCACAGGCCAGTACTGCCAAAGGTTGTTGGCCTGACCTCCTTCTGGAATAATATTTGAATATTAAAAGTCATTGATTCTAAGGCTCTAAAATTCAATCCACCTAAATCGCCCTTACGTCAAAGTGAACCACCTAAACCATTATACTAATAATGCATTTTCAAATCGTTACGATTAAATATTAATATAGTCTCCAGGCCCCATCCCTTTTTGTTTTTCCACACCCTTTTTCTTCCCTGCAATAGATAGTGGTGGTAGTTTGTAACAATGCTCTTTTAATATTTTAAATTATTATTATAATTTCATGTGCAATTCATATACGTAAATAAATTATGTGATAAAACATGATAATGTAAGTCTATAAACACATGATAATGTATTTTTTTCTCATAGACCCCACAGTATTAACGTCACAACACCAATGAAAACCAATTCCACAAGGTAGTCATGATCAAAGCCACCTAACTTGTATTGGAAGCGAGTCATGTCCATGTACGAATTGTCAAAAAGTTATCCATCCATGACTACTTTTCCAAACGAAACTAAGAAATTAATAAATGCTGTTTTTTTTTTAAAAATTTTTCATCTCGAATCATATCAACTAATAATTGATCATGTATTGTATTTTAAAGGATATATAAATATTATAAGTTAATTACTTAACGATTGACATGCTTCTAAAAATATATACAGCATGTATATAAATCGGTATGTTTGGAGATGACATATATATATATATATATAATGGAAGGTGGAACTTAATAAATAATTGGGCTTATATATATGTTTAATTATATGCCATTAATTATATTAGATTACCAAATTAGTTCTTTTCATTCTTTATTAGTTCTTAATTATAATTCATGATTGGGAACGATCTATGGTAGGCATTTTGAGAAGGAACTATATATGATTTATATCCTGATTTATTGCTAGTTGATATTCTTGCTGCACTACATGTTGTTAAATACAATAAGGATTTGGGTTTAAAGTAGGTCATTTTGGAAGATCAATTATGTTGCAAAAAATATGGCAATATGCCTTGGGGTTTGATATTTTATTTAATTATTGGTACCAAATTAATATGATGGTGCCGTGGTTCACAGACACAGAATTTTCGATCCATACACTAAGATCGATTGAGTATTATATATTAAAAAAAGTTAGTGTTACAATATAGTTATAAAATATATAAGTATTAGTCGTTTTAAAAAGAAAATCAGATTTATTATTAAAGAAATTAATTTTTTATATAAAGCTTGTATTTTTTTTTTTTTGAGAAGTAGCAAAGTATTTATACATTCACGACTATAAATATTATTTTTTTGAATAAATAAAATAGAAACTTTTTATAAATTATCTGTAAACGAAAAATTATAAACATTTTTTTAAATCAAGTAACAAAGTAATGATCTAGGCGAATTAACAAGAGATTTATATGAACTAACAATAATGATAAGAAAGTTGATGAATTCTTATAATTAACTGTTTGTTAGGAATTAATAGTAAAACATCATTTTGCTTACTGATCGCTTCAAAGTTATGGTTATTGAGTTTTTATACATAAATATAGTATTTAGTCTTGTTATTTTCAAGATTTGTTTGAAATCTTTTAAAAATTTGATAAACATTAACTTATTAACACAAACATTATAATAAAAAAATAAAACAAAATAGCATTTCCATTTATTTGTGGTTTTTTTATAGCCTTTTATTTGTTTTTATTTTTTTTGTTTTATATATTTTATTAAAAATATGTTTGATAATAAATTCCATTCAATACATTAATTCTTTGTTTGTAAGTTTTTTTTTTTTTTTTTTCAGTAAATAGTTAAATTATTTATATCATCATTTTTATTTATCATCAGAATAATTTTTTTTTATGTATGTTTTTTTTTGTCAGATTTGTTGCTTTTGCTTTTGTTTAGCTCTTCATCAATCTGGTTGGTATCAATTTGCTGTGTCCACTTTATTCCTCTGTTTGTGCTCCACTTCCTGGTACGTTCTTTTCTATCTCATTTGAAAAAATATTATTCAATTCTTTTATGTTTATATAAGTGCGCTTATAATTAGGATAAATTGATGATATTATATTATTGTTATGTTAATATTTACTTTTTTCATTTTTTTATGTTCAATTTTTTTTTAGATTACGCACCAAAATCGACACAGAATTTATAATTTTTCATAACTTTATGCCGATTGGTAAGACAATATTATTAAATGCAAAAATATACTTAAACATTATTAACACCGTTTTTTTTTTTATCTAACTTCTTTTATGAATAAATCCAGAAGAGAGTGAAAACAATCCGTAAAAAAAAAATTGGTATAGTATCCAATCAAACCAAAAAGAAGAAGAAATCCGTCAAAAAAGAAGAGAGAGATATGCTGAGTTGAAAAATCTTCGACATAATGAAATGCGAAGGCAAAGGCAGTCTCAGAATGTCCTATCTCTTTCTTCAAACAACAATGAAGGGATTTGTATAAGAGAAATTGGATCGTCTTCGAATATCAACTTTTCTAGAATTAACATCGATAACAATACGTCAACTTCAGTATTGACCAATCAGGTTTATTCATAACAATTTCTTACTAAAAGAAATATTTCCTTCAATTCCTTTCTCATTCTATTCAATAAATATTAAAAAATGCTTTTATAGGTTAATTATCTAAATGAAGATGAATTGAATTTTCAAAGAACATCAAATTCTAATTTAGGTAATGTACAAGCTAACACATTTTTTCATTAATTTTTACATTAATATTTAATATCTTATCTTTAATAATATTATTTTTTATTTTTTTAATATAGGAAAATGACAAAGAATATCTCCTTGTTTTAGACAAATATTACACACTATAATTCTTGAACCAAGTTATTTACCATTAGTACCGTCATGTAAATATTGTGGAGCAAAAAATTTTTATCATGAATCAAACAGTTTTTGTTTTGCAGATGGAACAATATCGTTAGCGTTTAGTCAAATTCCTAATGAACTATATCAATTATTTACTTCTAATTCAAACAAATCTGAAAATTTTCGTACATACGTGCGTACATATAATAATAAATTTGCCTTCACATCATTTGGAGTTAAGTTTGATACAAATTTATGTAGAAGAAACAGAGGAATTTACACATTTAGAGTTCAAGGACAAATCTATCATTACATTAATGATTTAATTCCCGAAGATGGATATCCTTCGTACTTGCAACTATATTTCTATGATACTGAACATGAATTAGAAAATCGTGTTAATGATGCAGAAAGATTAGATCCTTCAATTATTAGTCAATTGATGGATATACTCAGAATTAATTCATATAGTCATTTCTTTCGAAGCTTGAGTAACATTCCAAATCTTGAAAATCATGTAATTCACATAAGATCAGACATTGGATTAGATCAACGTGTTTATAATACCCCATCAGTATCGCAAGTTGCAGCTATTTGGACTGAATCTGATAATTATGCAGAAGAAACAAATTGAAATATTATCGTTTTTAGTCATACAGGTCAAAATCATATTGTTCAATATTATTTTGGTTGTTACAATCCACTTCAATATCCATTATTATTTCCTCTTGGTGATTCTGGTTGGCATGAAGGAATCGAAAAAATAAAAAAATGAACAATATTGCTAAACAATCAAACATCAACATTAAATGATTTACACAAATCAAGTAATGCAGAGGAATTATTTTGAACTGAAGAAGAAGGTAATAATAATTTTAAGGGTTAGATTTTATCCCCTCCAACTATTACTTAATTTACAATGTACCCCTAAAATTATTGATTGCATCAAAATATCCCCTCTTATTTTTAAAACGTCCCAATCGCCTTCTTCCATCTACAACAAGCATTAAATCGAACGAAAATGTCATTTGTGTGCTTTTCACGTGTATTTCCTTTAATGCAAAGACAAAATTACCCTTCAGTTCATCAACAACATTGTCGTTTGCATTTCCCTCGAAAACAAAAGGGGTTGGTTGATATGCTTTCCTATTCTTTTTATCCCCATGAAAATTTCTCTTTTCACATTGTTTTCAAATTTTTTCTATACATCTCGCAAGTCCAATGAAAGCAGGTCCAGTGTACATGATTGTGAATTAAATGATAGTCCGAGGGGGCAAACTATATTTAACTCTAATTTTAATTCTTCTAATTTTGTTATCTTAAACTTTTATATGTTTATATTTCTAAATTTTCTTCCATAATTTTTGTAGTTTTGAAGAAGAAGAAGAAACAACCAACAATTTCATGCCGTGAATATTATTGTTTCAAATTACAAATAAGACAACATAACAAATCAATTTTATTATTATCTGGTCGTTTATTACAACAATTTGTTGTTGACATGTATATTAAAATTGAAACATCAAGATTAAATTATTTTCGTTCGAAACAACAAGAAATTAGATCAGATATATATCAAGGTATTGTTGATAGTATTTCAATTGGAGAAACTAATGCCCTCCAAAATTGGAAGACGAATTATCTTACCTTCATCTTTTATTGGAGGTCCAAGAGATATGCGCAAGAGATATATGTAAGCAATGTCATTAGTTCAACGTTTTGGCAAACCTGATATTTTCTTAACTATGACATGTAATCCAAGTTGGAAAGAAATTTTAGATGAATTAAAACCATATGAAGAAGTTCAAAATCATCCTGATTTAATTGCACGAATATTTAAAGCAAAATTAGAAGATTTAAAAAATGAATTATTTAAACGAGAAATTTTTGGTAAAGTTGCAGTATATGTTTACACAATTGAACATAAAAAAAGAGGCTTACCACATGTTTATTTTTTAATAATACTACAAAAAGATTGGCGAATTTATGCACCTGAATCTTTCGATGAAATTGTTTCAGCAGAAATACCTGATAAAACAAAAAATGTACACTTATATAAAAGTGTTGTTAAACATATGATGCATGATCCTTGCGGAATATTGAATCCAACTAATATATGTATGAAAAAAAATGGAATTTGCAAAAATCAATATCCCAAAAAATTTACATCTAAAACAACTGTTGGAATTGATTGTTTTCCATTATACAAACGTTCTAATGACGGAACAATTGTGAAAGTTAGAGGACAAAATTTAGATAATCGTTGGGTTGTACCATATAATCCATATCTTCTTTCAAAATTTAATTGTCATATAAATGTTGAAATTTGTTCTACAATTAAAGCTGTCAAATATTTGTATAAATATATTTACAAAGGACATGATCGTATCGCTTTCAATTTAATCAACGACGAAAATAATCAACAA
Source organism: Carya illinoinensis (assembly GCF_018687715.1). Lineage (NCBI taxonomy): Eukaryota > Viridiplantae > Streptophyta > Magnoliopsida > Fagales > Juglandaceae > Carya > Carya illinoinensis. Next base: position 40,170,984 of record NC_056766.1, on the reverse strand, counting down.
ATTGATGAAATTGAACAATTTAAATCAGGTAGATGGATTACACCACCCGAAACTACATGGAGAATATATGGTTTTGCACTTAACGAAATGTATCCATCAGTTTATAGTTTACATCTGCACCTTGAAAATCAACATTTAGTAGCTTTTCGTGCACATGAAAATTTAAACAGCATTTTAAATTTAGATTTGTCAACAAAATCAATGTTAACTGAATTCTTTTTAACAAATCAAATTGATCAAAATGCACACAATTTATTGTACAAAGAATTTCCTGAAAAATTCGTTTGGAATCAACAATATAAAATTTGGACTCCAAGAAAGAAAGGAAATGTTATAGGGCGAATTGTTAGTGCAAATCCAATTGAAGGTGAAAGATATTACTTGCGAATATTACTGAACCACATTAGAGGGCCAAAATCATTTGAAGATTTAAAAACAATTAATGGTATTGTTGTGCCCACATTTCGTGAAGCAGCTAATTTACATGGTCTATTGAACAAAGATAGTAGTTTAGAAGAATGTTTAGAAGAAGCTTGTTTATACCGAATGCCAAATAGTTTAAGACGTCTTTTTGCAATAATTTTAGTATATTGTAATCCTACAAATCCAAAAGAACTTTGGGAACGATTTGAAAAAGAAATGTCTGAAGATTTTTATTCAACAAATACAACAGCAAAAAATATTAAAAAAATGGTACTACAAAACATCTCTTTTACGCTTGAATCAATGGGAAAGAATATAAATATGTATCATCTTGCTCCAATTGATATATTCTCTGACGATGAAGAATTTAGACATCAAGAAATTGATGATGAATTAATTGTTACAATTCCACAAGAAGATCTGCTTGCATCAAATCATTTAAATTCTGAACAAAAACACGCATATGAATTAATTCTCGAAATTTTACTTCTCAACAAATCTGCTGCATTTTTCATTGATGGTCCTGCTGGTACTGGAAAAACATTTCTATACAAAACACTTCTTGCTGAAATTAGATCAAAACATATGATAGCACTTACAACTGCATCATCTGGTGTTGCTGCATCAATTTTACCTGGAGGCCGACAACACATTCACGCTTTAAATTCCATTAAATATAGAAAAAAATAGTACATGCAATGTTAGCAAATAAGGAAATCTTGCTAAATTATTGCGTCTTGCAAAATTAATTATATGAGACGAAGCACCTGTGTGTGGAAAATATTCTATAGAGGTAGTGGATAAGATGTTACAAGATATAAATGATACAAACCTTCCTTTCGGTGAAAAAGTTATTGTTTTTGGCGGAGATTTTCGTCAAGTATTACCTGTAATTCAAAAAAGTACAAAAGAACAACAAATTGATGCAAGCTTAGCCCGCTCTCATTTATGGTCTTCTTTAACCAAAATTAAATTAATAGAAAATATGAGATCTAGATTGGATCCTGATTTTTGTCGTTATTTAATTGAAGTTGGTAATAGTAATGAACCAATTACTGTTAAAGATATGATCAAAATTCCAACAGAAATGCTTATTCAATATAACAATGATGCTGACTCTTTAAATTGTTTATTAGAAGCTATTTTTAAAGACATATCAAATTATTCAAACAATTTAATTGAAATGACAAATCGAGCTATATTAACACCAAAAAATCACTCAGTTGATGAAATAAATGCTATAATCGTTGAAAAATTTCCAGGTGATATGGTGCGATATTATAGTTTCGATGAAACAATTGATACATCTGAACAAGGTGTAATCGAAAATTTTTTAAACACTTTAACACCAAGTGGATTGCCACCACATGAATTATTGCTTAAAAGGAATTGTCCCATCATGTTGCTTAGAAATATAAATCCTTCAGAAGGTTTATGCAATAGCACACGATTGATTTGTTGTAATTTTAATCGTAATGTTATTGATGCAAAAATTTCAGTTGGTCATCACAAAGGGAAAAGAGTTTTTATACCCAGAATTCCATTCTTACCAGATATAAATGAAAATAATGGTTTTCCATTTAAACGCACACAATTTTCCATCAAATTAAGTTTTGCAATGACAATAAATAAATCACAAGGACAAACATTAAATTCTGTCGGAATATATTTACCTGAACCAGTATTTTCTCATAGACAATTATATGTAGCATTATCAAGAGCCAAAACTGCCAATTCAGTAAAAATTCTTATAAGACCAACTACAATTGATAACTATGAAAAAAATTGTACAAAAAATATTGTGTATAAAGATTTTTTGAAAATAACAAACTCATTATAATGCTATATAAATAATCATATTTAATATATTCTTTAGTCTGCTTAGTTAATGTTTTTCAAATATTATTATCATTTATACATTCTATTGTTTTTTTTAATTATATTATACAATTTATAATATATATATAGTAATACTTCTCTATCTTCTAATTTGTAAAAACAGCAAATATGCGAACCGTTTATGCATCAATCAGAGACATTATTCCAGTTACCAAAAACTGGAAAGTAAAAATGCTCGTTGCAGAAAAATCTCCAAAAAGGATTGCACGAAACTCAATAACAAAATATCAGAATCTCACATTGATAGATCCTCAGGTATGAATCATTTTGTATTTATTATATTTTATACATTTCAATCTATAAACATATTTTCTTATTGTATTTATTATATTGTATTTACTATTGATATATAAATATTTATTTCTTTAAATCCAATTGATTAATTCTTCAATTTTTTTTTTATAGGGAAATCGTTTACAAGCAGTCATATTTGGTAAAGATATCGATCTGCGCGATGATACATTGCAGGTTTTTCAATCTTATTATATAGGCAATGCATATGTCAAAGCAATAGATCCAAGACACAAAATCGAATCGCATGAATATCAATGGATCATCAATTCGAGGACAATTATTGAAAATATTGAAGATGACGAACCAGTGCTAAAGGCTCCAGAGTACAATATCATCCCTTTTAATGAGCTTGATGCTTATAAGGATACAGATTCTGAAATAGGTAATAACTATATAAATAATTATTAGATATATTTATATGCTTTTGTTTCATTATGAACTAACAAAAAATATTTTGGTGAAATAGAGATTCTAGCTATTGCAATCCAAATGATGCCACCCAGAGAAGTCAACACTGTTAATGGAAAGGCAACAGTTCAAGATATACAACTTATTGATGAGAGGTTTAAATACATCTCTAATTACATTTATAGCATTTTTTATTTAACGCATTATAATATTTTTATTATTACAAACTTAATTCTATTTCTAATTTGTACAGCCTGAAGCCTTTAACTTTAACAATGTGGGCTCGATTTGTTCATGATGAATGTCAACAAATTTCAAACATCATTGCAACAAAACCAATAATTCTTGGAATGCGAATTAAAGTTGGTTCTTATGAAGATACTTTTCATTCAAAATAATACTTTTGTTAATTATTTATCATGTATTTATATATTTGCTAACACATATTTATAATACAGGTCTATCTTTATCATCACAAGTGACAAGCGTGTTTACCATCGATCCTCTTTTACCAGCTGCGGTTTCGTTACGTACATGGTAAATTGTCTTTTTTAAAAAATTATTTCAATAATTAATTTTATAAAATCTAAATTATTTATTGTTTCATTCATTATAAAATAATATCGTATAATTTTAACATATATTATTGTTTTTTTTATTACAACCATCGTTTTAATTATTAATGTAACTTTTTTTTACTACATACATTGCTTTAATTATTAATATAATTTTTTAGGGCAACCCAAAATGATGCATTACTAGAAGAAATCATTGCCAAGGGTTTCAATACATCAACAGGATCGAGTTCAAGCAATGCCATGCAGACAATAACAAAAATTTCTGAAATTGCTGAAATTTTAGATTCTACACAGGCAATGACGGTATAACTTTCTTTTTTAAGACTAAATTATTTCTTTCTATTTAAATTCACTTTATTGCTACATTCATATTAGAAATTTATTTTTTCATTTTTAATGCAGAAATCAACATTCACAGTTAAAGCAAAATTTTTATTACTCGATTTGCATCAGCCGTTCTACTATATGTCCTGTGTCAACTGCAATAAAGCGACTGGATATGATTATAATGAAAAGTTCTCGTGTTACAATTGCAAAAATATGAGCATCGGACAGCCACGGTAAAAAATTTATTTCAATACTTTAAATTATCATTTTTTACATAATAAATATAAAATAATAATTATAAAAATTATGCAATAATGATATTATCATTAATTATAGTTCTCGAGTATATTTGGAAATAGAAGATGACACAGGATGCATAGCAGTTGTTGCCTTTGGATTGGTGGCAGAAGAAATTCTGAATTTTACAGCAGTTCATCTATTAGAGCACACAGGCGAGGTAATAAATCTCTTTATAAATTTATTCAAAAAAACATATTACATTATGTTCTATATTTTTTCATTATTACAGGAACACCTACCATATTTGTGATGACCCGCTTTTGAGTGTATTTTCGCTGAAATAATTGTTTTTATTTTAATTAATATATCAGTTATTTATTTTAATTTATTTGCGTTTTAAAATTGGTTTTTAATTTAATTTAATTTATTTGATGTTGTGTTTTATTTCTTTTAGTTGTTTTTGTGGTTTTTAATCTTTTTCGGCGGTTTGTTTCGTTTTCCCGGAGTGAGAATTGGACCTCATTTCTTTTCACATCTTTTTCCTTTTTCTCTTTTTCTTTTTTTTTCTTTTTCCCTTCTTTTCTTTTTCCTTTCTTTTTCTTTTTTCTTCTTTTTTTTCTTTTTCTCTCTTCTCTCTCCCCGATCGGTCCCCCCCGGCCTCTCTCTCTCTCCTCCCTCTCCCTCACGCCGAACCCCTTCTCTCTACCGGCCCACCGCCGTCCGGCCACCACTCGACCCACCACCGGTCCCAAAAGTTTTCCCTCCCTCCGGCGCACCACCCCACCCAAGCTCACCCCCAACCGGCCGACCATTTGGCCGGAAAAAGCCCAACAAAGCCGCAACTACCACCGGAACAGCTCCTTTCCGCCGCCGTCGCTCCACCTCCGGCCACCACTTCTTCACCACTTCATCACCGACTCCTTTCCGTCCTAACCCACCCATTTCCGGCCTCCAACGACCACCGGAACAGCTCCTACGAGCTAGCTTTCCGTTTTGGGTAATCCGGCCATTTTCCGGCGATTCCGCCGCCACCCACGGCCGTTCATCACTTCCAATAGCTTCACAACCATCCCTAGACCATTCCCTATCAATCTCGTGTCCTAGTTTGTCCCCGTTCAAAAGTGAGTTTTTCAAACCCACGGCCACAGTGAATTTTCACTGTGACGTTGCTGTCTTTCCGCCGTTTGCAACGCCGCTTGTTTTCTAAAATTGCCATATAGCGCTGTAAGTATTTTCCAAACCCTATTTTCAGATTTTAATATATATTGCTCATTCAATTATTTACTGTTGTTGGTTGTTGATTCAGGACTGAGTCCGAGGAGTTTCGGGGGTCGGATGGATGGAGGACGGAGTTGCCTGTTTATTTGATTTATGATTGTTGGATTATTTTATTATGCATTGTTATGGCATTACATGGTGCATGCACGTGTGTTTGTGGATTTATGTGAAAAACCTGTGTATTGGCGTAAGTGTATTGCGGGTGCGTGTGTATCACGAGCCCAAGCCGGGATGGGTTATTATCTCGGTGGAGCTCCTCTGGTCACTCGGGAGCGGAATAAACTGAGTGATGTCCCCTGAGTTGTCGAGAGCGATGACGGGAGCGGGGCTAGGGGATGCTTGGCTACGAACGCGCCGGGCGCGGAACTGGGCATCGCCCTACTCACCGACTCCGTGGCCCTTCGCTGGTGAGGGCTAGAGGATGCTTGGCTACGCACGCGCGGGGCGCGGAACTGAGCATCGCTTGTTAGGTGTCGCACGCGCGGTGGTACTCTGCAGTGTGACACTGGAGCCAGGGTGTGCGGATGACCCCTAGGGGAGGTCATGGTGCATACGGTTAAAACTGTATAATGGTTTGAGAGGCCAAATGGGACTTTTGGCGTGGTATTGGGCCAGATGGACTTCTGGCGAGATATTGGGCCGGATGGACTTCTGGCGAGATATTGGGCCAAATGGACTTTTGGCGGCCAAATGTGACTTTTGGCGTGTTTTTCGGAAAGGATGTGTTTTTGGGCCAAATGGATTTTTGGCGTGTGTGGAAAACTGGTGTTTTATGGGCTTTGTGCATTGGGCATGGTTCATGCATCTTGTCTGAGTTTTATGTGTTTTTATCTGGTAGTGTTTGGGTTTTACTTACCTGCGGTACCATTCTTGGTTCCGTAGCTTTTGGTGCAGAGTTAGAGGACGAAGAGGAGGAGGCTGAGCCCGAGGATGCGGCTCCGCCGGGCTGCTGATGCTGTGTTTTATATTTGTTTAAAACTGTAATTGTGTTTTGTAATATTTTATCTATGTACGTTTTAAACAGCTTGTATTACGTTAAGGAAAATTCTGGTACTTAGTTATGACTTTCGTTATCCGCTGCGTGTTCTTTCATGCACATTTGTTGCCTTTGCACACACTTGGCACCCGTCGATAGGGTGGTGACCCGGGTTGTCACCATCCGGACGTCTCGATTTTCCCGTGTTCGGGCGTGGGGATTTGGGGGCGTCACAATATTTAGCAAACATTGCAAGTGCAATTTTAGAAAAAGAATGGATTATACATTTGCGTGCAGAGATGAATCAATATGGACAATTACGACAGAACAAGCTCAATGTTCTCTCTGTCGAATCTATAAATTAAGCTACGCTATAGATACTCTAAATATCTTTTTGTTAAACTTATCACTTTTATTATTATACCTATAAATAGAACAGTGACATGTATGTATAGTTCATATATGTATAATTATATACTTAAATGGGATACTATCTTGTATATAAACTTTAAGTTTGCTTCTTTACTTTTAAACTCTGTTATAATTATATACATAAATAGGATACTAACTTGTATGTAAAGGAATTTGTGGAATTGGATGTGTAATGACCCATGAATTTGTTGGATTTTATTGTTGGGTTATTAATTTCAATATGGTAGTTACGTTTGGTTTTGGTATTATATTGTTCTGGATATTTAGAAGTTTAGAATTGTTTACTCACAATGTGCTTTGTGTGGTTATTTTCTAACCTATATTTAACTTTTCCAATGGTCTAACCAAGAGTTTGGATATGCATGATTAAATGCATATTTATATGAGTCATTAGATTATGTCATATATATGAAAATCCCTGAAAGAAAAAAAAATAGAGCACATAAAACATCTACCAGAAGATAAAAACACAAATATGAATATTTGTTAAATATTATCTTTTTATCTCGAAGCAAAATTACAGAAATTTAAGGCTTTTTGCCTCAATCTTTAAACGCTCTTGCTCTTCAAAAATCTGCATGCCTTTTCTATCTAAAGGAGTAGCCACTCGAAAAGAAGATTTAAGCAAAGATTTTAAATCTCTATTATCTCTCTTTAGTGCTTCTATCTTCATGTTGGACTCCAGAAGAAGCCGCTGAAGGATAAAAATATTCTCGTGGAGTTTGTCAACCCCCCCAGTCCTGGATTGTAGTCACTCAGAATATGCGACAATGGTTGATGAGTATCGAGTGCCGAGATTCACAAGCTCGTAGATAATTTCATTATCTGACTTATTAGTCAGATCATTATTGGATTGCATTATAGCACCTACGGAAGAAGCAGAAACAACTGGTGAACGAGGTGCAGAATACCTCATATATTGGTAATGAGAAGATTGCTGAGCCATTGCAAAATGAGAAAACAGAAAGAGATTGCAGAATAAGAATGCAGACTAATTTCAGAAAAGTGGAGAAGATGAGATGTAAAAGAAGATGAACTGAATAATTCTTTTATAGAGAAAATTATGACGAATCATCTCTCGTGAAGCATTTCTCTACAAGAGACAAGAGCGATGTAGTATCATAGCTGCGGCGTCTGACACCTACAGAAGAGCAATGTAGTGTCATAGCTATGCGGCGCCTGACAGCTACAGAAGACCTGTAAAAATCCTACGAATCAAAGTTATTTGGTCTAAAATAGAGGGCCACCGCTTTTGTTAAGAGAGAGAGAGAGAGAGAGAGAGAGAGAGAGAGAGAGAGAGAGGGGGGTTAACGGCTTAATTTTGATGAATTCTCTACTAACTATGGTATTACAATAACACTTAAAGAATACTGCCTATGTTTTTCTAAGAAAGAGTTTTGGAAGATTATTTACTTGAAATTTAGGTTTGGAGAGTATGTCGATACAACTTGGCCAACCTTGTGGAAAGAAGTATAATATAATTGTTGGTTAAAGTAAGAGAGTTAAAAAAATGACATAATCTCAAAGGTAGATATATACAGAATAGACAACAGGTTGGTAAGCAACACCTATTCCTTAATTTGTTATTTCTTACTTATTTCGATTTCGAGGACGAAATCTTTTTTTTAGGAGGGGAGATTGTAACAGCCCGCTAGAAATTCAATTGTGAAATTTCTATTACCTTTAAGAACCTCGTGAAAACTCCATAAGTTTTCACGAATCCATTAATCGTATAGGTTTTAGTCTAACTACATAGTTAGTGTTATTATTTACTATTGTATCAGAAGTGTATTTTTGATTATTAGAGATAGTTAGAAGTGTCAAAATGTATTATGGTTTGTGCCATTATATATATTTCCAGTGTTGAGTTTTTAAAAAAATTTTTTACGTGTTTAAAAAAGAAACTCAAATGAATATCTATAAAAATTTATATACCAATATTGTAGTAGTACTTGTCATACTCTACAAAACGATATAACAGGTTGTCTAACCATAATACTTTAAATTTTTATTGCATATCTCCACAGCATTTAACACTTATGATTTTTTGGTCCAACAAAATTTCTTAGATTTCTTTTTATTAATATTTATTTTATTAACATAATGTCAAACGTTATATAATTTTTTATTTTCATCATTTTCTTTGATTAACAGCTAAATTTATAATCCCCACTAGGCAAACGTTTAAAGGACGTTGTGTTTCCTAGTATATATATATATATATATATATATATATATATATATATATATATATATAATTTGCACACTTTAATACTATAAATATCATTTTCTTTTTCATTATAAATTTGGTCATAATTTTTTTAAAAGGCATTTAATTAAACCATTACTACAAGGAAAGTTAGTGTTGGATTTTATTAAAAGAGAAATAATAAAATAATTTTTGGATATTTTAAATAATAATGTAATATTTTATTTTCCTCATATGTTTAAATAAAATATTGTATATTGATGGAGAACTACAAACCATTAAAATATATGAAAAATAAAATATTAAACAGCACATATTACTTAACAAGAAAACTAGTCTTTTCTAGTCGTTAGAGGGCATTTATTTTAGCCGTTAGAGGGCATTTGTTATGTAACAAGAAAAACCGTTTTCTAGCCGTTGGAATGCTTCATAAATGCCTATAAATAATTGATTTGTTCGGATTTTAGAAAAGAAAAGAAGAATAAGAGTTCTCCTTCTAAAAGTGCTATTGTAGAATGAGCAATATTACATACAGTCGTGGAATTACAAACATCGCGCAATCGCTTTGAAAAAGAGTAGGGTTCACGATTAAAAAGTTAGTTTTTTTTTTTTTTTTTATGTGCTGTTGAACCCAAGATTTCAAGTTTTGTGTAATTATATATTTACACATGGATTTTGATGATAACAAATGAATTCAAAGAATAAAGAAGTCTCAAACTCAAGTTGTCTACACAATGGAGTCAAGCACATCAAGGAAACAAGCATGAGCAAGAAGGGAACAAGTTCACATTAAAATTATAGAGTAATGTTGTAAATCTCTTCAAAATTCGAAATTAGGATTAATGCTCAAAATTAATATTTTATCATAAAGCATTAAAATACATTTTCCACATGTGCATGAATATTTTTGAAAATTAAATTTGAAAATTTTGAAAGATGATTGATTGTCATCTTTTGCATGTGCATGCCTTGATTAAAGGGTTGAACTTTGAAAATATTAAAGATGATTGATTATCATCTTTCACATGTGCATGTTTTATTTGAATATTTTCAAAAGTGATTGATGCTATTTTAGATTTATACAAAAAGTAAAAGATTAGGTTTGAATTTTTTGAAAATGAAAGTATGCTCATTTTGTCATATGTCAAAAGTAAAAGATTAGGTTTGATTTTTTTGAAAAAGTGAATGATGTTGTCTTTGACAATTGAAAAAGAAGAACCTTTTATTTGAATTATTTGAAAAAGTGAATGATGTTGTCTTTGACAATTGAAAAAGAATAACCTTTTATTTGAATTCTTTGAAAAAGTGAATGATGTTGTCTTTGACAATTGAAAAAGAAGAACCTTTTATTTGAATTTTTTGAAAAAGTGAATGATGTTGTCTTTGACATGTGAATCTTTTTAAATTTGAATATGAAGTCTCAAATACCTATAAATAGATCATTTGAGAGCTTCACATTCACAACACCAAGAGCATACAACATTCATTCAAAGCTTTCATTCTCTCTTCTCTAAGCATTGAGCCTTAATCCTTGTTCATTTTGAGAGATATAGTTTGCGTTGTATTGTTATTATTTCACTCATTGAGGAGTGTTTTCTGATAACCTACCCACTATCAGCTTTTGTATCAGAAAAAGGGTGTGTATAACCCTTGTGTGTGTAGAAAGTATTCTACACGGGGAATAGTTGAATCACCACGTGTAAGGTGATTGCAAGTGTAGAGGGTGTTCTACACGGATCCTTTGTAGCGGTGTTGTTCAAAAGTGTAATAGGTTTCTATCTCCACCTGAAGGAGGTTGAATAGTGAATTTGGGAATCCTCAAGGGGTAGCTTGAGGCGAGGACGTAGGCAGTGGGGCCGAACCTCGTTAACATACTGAGTTTGCTTCTCTCTTACCCTTACTCTTTATATTTATTGTTATTTCATATTTTGTTTATATTTTATATTATATATTTGATTTGTAATTGTTATTTTTTTAATACAACTCAATTCACCCCCCTCTTGTGTTAGTCATCTGGGCAACAATTGGTATCAGAGCTAGTTGACCTGTACTGTTCATACAGGCAGATCACTCATGGGAACTCTCGCTTGTGACTGTGTCACCGAAGCAAGACTCTCCGACCATGGGGGACGGTGCACCGGTAGAGACGGTGGCCGGCTAGTCTGGTAGGTACAATTGTTAGGTGACATAGGTGCGGCCTATGATCAGTAACAATTGGTATCAGAGCTAAGAGCTCTATTATAAGATTAACTATCTTTTGAGTTAAGATCTTATGGCTAACATTGCAGTTTCATTTGGTGAAGGTCAATCTAGTAGTCGGCCTCCACTCTTTTGTGGAGATAATTACTCATTCTGGAAAGTTAGAATGAGAATATTTCTTCAAGCTCAAGGTAGAGAAATATGGAAATGTATTGTAAATGGACCTTATATTCCAACAAAAGTGGTTGGTGGAGTAAAGGTCAAAAAGGAAGAAGAAGAGTTTGATCGTGAAGACGATAGACTTTATACTTTAAATTTAACTGCTATGAATTTATTATATAATGCTCTTAATGGAAACGAGTTTAATAGAATAATGAATTGCGCTACGGCAAAGGAAATTTGGGATAACTTGGAAGTAACTTATGAAGGAACTTCGCAAGTCAAGGAATCAAAAATTTATATTCTTACTCATGAATATGAAATGTTTAAGATGAATGATGATGAATCTATTTCTAGTATGCACACTCGTTTTACTAACATCATAAACAGCTTGACAGGTCTTGACAAAGTTTATTCCAAGGTGGAAATAGTAAGAAAAATTCTCAACTCTTTACCAAAACGTTGGGAATCAAAAGTTACAGCGATTCTTGAAGCTAGAGACCTCAAGAAGCTCGAAGTCAATGAACTCATCGGGTCACTTATCACCCATGAGTACACATTGAAAACAGGAGAAGAAGAAGGAAAGCCAAAGAAGAGCTTAGCACTTAAAGCTGTTCCTCATGAAAGTGAAAGTGATGAAGATGAGGAAAATGACGATAAAGATGAAGAAGTTGCGATGATAACAAGAAGAATTCAGAGGTTCTTGAAGAAAAATAGAACTCCTCCGAGGAAATCTTTCAAAAAGTTTTCCAAGAAAGATTCAGGTAAAAACGACACTTTAATTTGTTATAAATGCAATAAACCTGGTCATATCAAGCCAGATTGTCCTCTGCTAAAGAAAAATCGAAACAAGGGCAAGAAAGCAATGAAAGCTACATGGGATGATGATTCAAGTAGCTCAGATAGTGAAGCAAGCAATGAAGAATCAGCAAATCTTTGTCTTATGGCTAAAGATGACATTGAGGTATGCATGAAGTCATCCACAAGCAAAAATAAGTGGTTTTTAGATAGTGGATGTTCAAGACACATGACGGGAGACAAGACTAAGTTCTTTGATCTTAGATCTAAAGAAGAAGGACACGTGACATTTGGAGACAACTCGAAAGGGAAGATCGTGGGAATAGGTAAAATTGGTAATGAATCTTCTCTCATAATTGAAGATGTTCTACTTGTTGAAGGTTTAAAACATAATCTTTTGAGCATAAGTCAATTATGTGATAAAGGATTTACAGTTACTTTTAAAATGGATAAATGCATTATTTTGAATGATCATGATTGTAATATTTGTTTTATTGCTTTTAGAAACAATAATGTTTATACAATTGATTTTGAAGAAATTACCTCACAAGATGCTATTTGCTTGTCAGCTCAAAATGAAACTAGTTGGTTATGGCATAGAAGATTAGGTCATGCTAACATGGAACTTATTTCCAAACTTTCAAAAAATGATCTTGTGAGAGGTTTACCAAAAACATATTTTCTTAAAGACAAAATTTGTGATGCATGTCAATTTGGTAAACAAACAAAAACTTCTTTTAAAACTAAGAAACATATTTCCACTACTAGACCATTGCAACTGATACATATAGATCTTTTTGGACCAAATAGAGTTGCAAATCTAGGAGGAAAATATTATGCATTTGTTATTGTTGATGATTTCTCGAGATATACTTGGGTCATCTTTCTTGCTCATAAAGATGAGGCACATAATGCCTTTACCAAGTTATGCAAGAGAATTCAAAATGAAAAGGGCTATACTATTTTAAGTATCCGAAGTGATAGGGGAAAAGAGTTTGTTAATAAAAATATTGAAACATTTTGTGATGAAAACGATTTTATTCATAATTTTTCTGCTCCTCGAACTCCTCAACAAAATGGGGTAGTAGAGAGGAAAAATAGATCTCTTCAAGAGATGGCAAGAACAATGCTCAATGAGAACAACTTGCCTAGTTATTTTTGGGCCGAAGCGGTAAGTACTGCATGTTATGTTATAAATAGAGTTATGTTAATGTCTAAATTAGATAAAACCCCCTATGAGCTTTGGAATGAAAAAAAGTCCAACATTGGTTACTTTCATGTATTTGGATGCAAATGTTTTATTTTGAATGACAGAGATAATTTAGGCAAGTTTGATGCAAAATCTGATGAAGGTATTTTTCTCGGGTATTCTACTAATAGTAAAGCTTATAGAGTATTCAACAAAAAGACTTTGACTGTACAAGAATCTATGCATGTAGTATTTGATGAATCTAATTCTCCACTCTCCAAGAAATCTATTGATGAAGAAACAGAAGGTATAAATAACACAGAAAGTCTCAATCTCAACAAAGAGAAAGCAATAGAGGAAGTTCAACATGGAGCCATCAGGAAAGATCATCAAAATTTAATACAAGATGCAACCAAACAGTGGAAATTTGTGAAAGATCATCCAGTGGAACAAATTTTGGGAGAACCTTCACAAGGTGTAAGTACTCGATCATCTCTTAGAAATATTTGTAATCATACTGCTTTTCTATCTCAAATTGAACCAAAAAATATTGATGACGCACTTCTTGATGAATCTTGGATTCTAGTTATGCAAGAAGAGTTGAATCAATTTGAAAGAAATGATGTTTGGACACTTGTTCCTAGACCCAAAAATTATACTATTATTAGAACAAAATGGGTTTTTAGAAACAAGAAAGATGAGTCTGGAGTCATTACTAGAAATAAGGCTCGACTTGTAGCCCAAGGTTTTAATCAAGAAGAAGGAATCGATTATGATGAGACATATGCACCTGTCGCAAGATTAGAAGCTATTCGAATGCTACTTGCATATGCTTGTTATAAAGATTTCAAACTTTTTCAAATGGATGTTAAAAGTGCTTTCTTAAATGGTTTTACAAATGAAGAGGTATATGTTGAGCAACCTCCAGGTTTTGAAAATCATATTTCTCCAAATCATGTTTTCAAACTCACAAAAGCACTATATGGACTTAAACAAGCTCCTAGAGCTTGGTACGAGAGACTCAGTGATTTCTTGATTGAAAAAGATTTTTCAAGAGGAAAAATCGACACAACTCTTTTCATTAAATATGAAAATGATGATATTCTTTTGATTCAGATTTATGTTGATGATATAATATTCGGTGCTACTAATGAAAATATGTGTCAAGTTTTTGCTAAGACTATGCAGGAAGAATTTGAGATGAGCATGATGGGTGAACTTACATTCTTTCTCGGATTGCAAATTAAGTAAGCAAAAAGTGGGACATTCATCAATCAATCAAAATATATTAAGGAATTACTGAAGAAGTTTGGGATGGAAAATGCTAAGGAAATTGGAACACCAATGAGCCCATCAACTAAACTTGATAAAGATGAATCCGGTAAGCCAGTTGACTCGAAGATATATCGAGGTATGATTGGTAGCTTATTATATTTAACAGCCAGTAGACCAGATATTATGTTTAGTGTGTGCTTATGTGCACGTTTTCAACCATCTCCAAAAGAATCACATTTAATTGCAGTTAAGCGCATTCTTAGATATCTTAGTGGTACAATTAACCTAGGGTTATGGTACCCTAAGCACACATCTTTCGATCTAATCAGCTACACAGATGCAGATTATGCTGGCTGTAAAATAGATCGAAAAAGCACTAGTGGAGCATGCTATTTCTTAGGTCATGCATCAGTTTCCTGGTTTAGTAAAAAACAAAATTCTATTGCACTATCTACTGCTGAGGCAGAATATGTTGCTGCGGGTAGTTGTTGTGCTCAAGTTCTCTACATGAAGCAACAACTTGAAGATTTTAAACTCATGTATAATCACATTCCAATCAAATGTGATAATACAAGTGCTATAAATCTTTCAAAGAACCCAATACAACATTCTAGAACTAAGCATATTGAAATAAGGTATCATTTTCTTCGAGATTATGTGCAAAAAGGTGATATAATGTTAGAGTTCACAAACACACACGATCAGTTAGCAGATATTTTCACAAAACCTTTACCAGAAGATAGATTATGTATGATCAGAAGAGAAATAGGTATGATGCATGCTATGAATATCTCTTAAAAGATAGACCAGAGTCAATAAAAATAGAGATAGATTTTTTTTAATACTTTTACATAAATTTGAGATTCTTAGCCTCATGTTTGAGACGCTCATTCTCTTCATACAATATCATGTCATTCTTATTCATGGGAACCGGCAAGCGGAATGAAGAATCTAATAAAGATTTCAACTGTTTATTCTTCTGCCGAATGATTCCTTCCCTTGTGTGAGACTCTTGAACAATTTGTTGAAGTACAACAATTTGTTCTTTGAGCTTTTCAACTTCGTGATTTTTGGCTTGTAGCCGCTGAGAAAAAGCCACAATAGAGGAAGAGTAGCGAGTCCCAAGACTCACCAAGTCATAAATAGCATCAGAATCTGACTTATTAGTCAGATTATTATTTTCTTGCTGCAACATGGCACCAATGGTAGCTGCAGAAAGAACAGGAGATTGAGATGCAGAATGCCTCATGGATGGATCTAGAGAAATGTTAGAAGAATGAGCCATTGAGAAAAGAATAGAAGGCTTAAAACGAGAATGCTGAAGGAATGCAGATGAGTTATAGAGATGAGATGAAAACTTGATGCGGATTGGATGAACTTCAGGACTGATTTTATAGAGATAGCATAAAGAATAAGACAAACTATTTTCTCTTCAAATCTTATTTAGTCAAAAGAAATACAAGATATGCTGGACACACATTGTCAAAAGTTTTCTTACTAAGCCAGCGAGATTAACAGTAGATTGTCCCTATTTTTCTAGTAAACGATGAACCTCTGCTGTTATCTGCCGATGTTGACCTTGTATCTGAACCCTTTCTCGTTCCAGCTCCTCTATTCATGGTTGCAGATCATGAGCATACCAATCTGCAAATTTTTTCAACTCTTGGTTTTCTTGCTTTAGCCTTTTATTCTCACTATCCTTATTAGCAAGCTTCTGTCGTAACTCAGATATTTGCATGTTAAGATGATCAATCTCACTTACCCTCGCCATTAACCTTCGAGACATGATCGTAACAGAGGCAGCATATTGATTACTGAGCATTCTTGATTCTACAATAATCTCAGAATCAGCCTTACTAGAAAAACGGTTCACTGCTCCTATCATGGTATTGACGGCCTCAGGAGAGAAGATTGATGATTGATGCGTCAAGGGTTCCTGATTCAAGTCTGGAACATTAGTGGAAGAGAATTGCTCAGCCATTCTATCGTTGTGGAAAAACAGAACTCAGGTCAAGAAGTGATTATTTTTTTTTTGGCATCCGATAGATGAAAATGATCATTTTTTTATAGAAACTCGGAGCCTTCAATCCCGTTTGTCAACAACATTAGGCGATTGTTTAAATCTTCAGCCGTATTAAATTCATAGAGTTAGGCCTCGAGGCTTTGCAGTACTTGTCGGGTCACGGACGGCTCCATTTTTCAACTATCTACAGTGACTATTAAACGCATCATTTTCTTCAGTGCATTTACTTGTTGCGGATCCTTTTTAATGATGCCAAAAGGGGGAGAGGTGTTAGACTAGAACATTAACATCGTTTGAATTGCTAAACTTATTATATATATTTGGAATTATATTTATACTTTTGCTTGAAAAACTAACGCACATTCTCAGGGGGAGCTTAAGTATTAATTCAGGTTTCAGGTTCTATCAAATATTTGTCATCATCAAAAAGGGGGAGATTGTTGAACCCAAGATTTCAAGTTTTGTGTAATTATATATTTACACATGGATTTTGATGATAACAAATGAATTCAAAGAATAAAGAAGTCTCAAGCTCAAGTTGTCTACACAATGGAGTCAAGCACATCAAGGAAACAAGCATGAGCAAGAAGGGAACAAGTTCACATTAAAATTATAGAGTAATGTTGTAAATCTCTTCAAAATTCGAAATTAGGATTAATGCTCAAAATTAATATTTTATCATAAAGCATTAAAATACATTTTCCACATGTGCATGAATATTTTTGAAAATTAAATTTGAAAATTTTGAAAGATGATTGATTGTCATCTTTTGCATGTGCATGCCTTGATTAAAGGGTTGAACTTTGAAAATATTAAAGATGATTGATTGTCATCTTTTGCATGTGCATGCCTTGATTAAAGGGTTGAACTTTGAAAATATTAAAGATGATTGATTATCATCTTTTACATGTGCATGTTTTATTTGAATATTTTCAAAAGTGATTGATGCTTTTTTAGATTTATACAAAAAGTAAAAGATTAGGTTTGAATTTTTTGAAAATGAAAGTATGCTCATTTTGTCATATGTCAAAAGTAAAAGATTAGGTTTGATTTTTTTGAAAAAGTGAATGATGTTGTCTTTGACAATTGAAAAAGAAGAACCTTTTATTTGAATTCTTTGAAAAAGTGAATGATGTTGTCTTTGACAATTGAAAAAGAATAACCTTTTATTTGAATTCTTTGAAAAAGTGAATGATGTTGTCTTTGACAATTGAAAAAGAAGAACATTTTATTTGAATTTTTTGAAAAAGTGAATGATGTTGTCTTTGACATGTGAATCTTTTTAAATTTGAATATGAAGTCTCAAATGCCTATAAATAGATCATTTGAGAGCTTCACATTCACAACACCAAGAGCATACAACATTCATTCAAAGCTTTCATTCTCTCTTCTCTAAGCATTGAGCCTTAATCCTTGTTCATTTTGAGAGATATAGTTTGCGCTGTATTGTTATTATTTCACTCATTGAGGAGTGTTTTCTGATAACCTACCCACTATCAGCTTTTGTATCAGAAAAAGGGTGTGTATAACCCTTGTGTGTGTAGAAAGTATTCTACACGGGGAATAGTTGAATCACCATGTGTAAGGTGATTGCAAGTGTAGAGGGTGTTCTACACGGATCCTTTGTAGCGGTGTTGTTCAAAGGTGTAATAGGTTTCTATCTCCACCTGAAGGAGGTTGAATAGTGAATTTGGGAATCCTCAAGGGGTAGCTTGAGGCGAGGACGTAGGCAGTGGGGCCGAACCTCGTTAACATACTGAGTTTGCTTCTCTCTTACCCTTACTCTTTATATTTATTGTTATTTCATATTTTGTTTATATTTTATATTATATATTTGATTTGTAATTGTTATTTTTTTAATACAACTCAATTCACCCCCCTCTTGTGTTAGTCATCTGGGCAACATGTGGATCTCATATTAATTCATTTTTTTCAAAGTGACTGCACGCCACTTGCACAACCACAACTGTAAATATCATTTCTCTTGTTAAATATTGTGAAGAGAGAGAGCTTCATTGTATCATGGGAACAGTTTTATCAATACTCTTAACACATTGAAAGGGGACAAAATATGTTCTAAATAAATCGTTGTTAGGATTGAGTGTTTAAGCCAGATTTTATTTTCTGTGATTTCATTATTTTCATCATATTTTTCTAACAGTTAGTAATGGTTTAGAGTCGTTCGACATGGGTTTTATTAAGGTATGAAAGGCTTCCCCGCTTTTGATTCCATTGTACTGGGATCATCAAACATTCTCCAAGTGGATGCCCAGCACCCCCTAGGGCAACACTACATGCCACATGGTGCTTCTTCCAGAAATCAGTATAGTCCTTGCCCTTGGATCCATGCATCTTCAAGTTCATGTGTACCAGTTATTAGCAAATTTAGCCCTCTTTCTCCACCAATTTATCTCCAGTTAGAGCTATTTCATCAAGAGACAGTTATGGCGAAAGGAGGGGAAGATGGTAACCTCTGTCTCTAATAAAACTCAAGAGGACAGTTATGCAGTTACTCTGACAGGATTCACATCT
Organism: Carya illinoinensis; assembly: GCF_018687715.1. Lineage (NCBI taxonomy): Eukaryota > Viridiplantae > Streptophyta > Magnoliopsida > Fagales > Juglandaceae > Carya > Carya illinoinensis. The sequence continues at coordinate 40,151,745 of NC_056766.1, read as the reverse complement.
CAAGGTACAAAAATGGGGGATGAAAAATCTCTTACAAATTAGGGATCACTTAGAGCATAATCTTGTTACTAATTCTGATTTGGTCCATTCTAAACCACTTCTTGCTCCCTGTGTTGAAGTTAGAACATGGAAAAAAAAGAACTCGTTTTGGAAAGGAGAATGTTCCACTACATATTAATCCAACTGATATGAAGGACAAAAGGAATCAAGGAGCAACACCATATGCCAGTCCGAAACCAAGTAAGATTCCTGAACAATATCATACTTGGTCTGGCCTGTTTATCATGAAGGAACCTAAACCAGACAATGAAACATCGGTGGAGGCTGTTGTACAACCCTGTCAGGAATTATGAGTCTAATTAGTTGAAATTGTCGTGGGCTTGACAACCCTTGGTTAGTTCGTGGCCTTTGATTGGTAAAGGATAAGAGGCCATCCATGGAAACAAAATTAACAAGGCGGAAAATGGAAGGAACTAAATTGAAACTGGATTATCCAAATCTATTGGAGCTAGTGGTGGTATTGCTTTACTCTGAACTGATGCTTTTATTATTGATCTCTGGAATTTTTCTTTCCAACATATACAAGTCGAAGTATCAATGGCAAGAGCGTCATTCAAATGATCTTAACAGGGTTTGTGGTCATTCTCAAGTGGCATCTCGTTGTGGTAGTTGGGCACTTTTAAGACAAATTAAAGTACCTTGTAATATCCCTTGATTAGTTATTGAGGATTTTAATGAAATACTTGAGAATGCTAAGAAGTTTGGCACTACTTTGATTTATAAGAGGATAATTTGGAGATATGAAACTCAAGATGATTGCAAGGATGTGATTACTACTACTTGGAATGATGGAGTACATGTAGAGGCTAATATGCAAAGAGAAATGATATATACAAGTTTCAAGCATATAAGCCTCATATAAACCCTTTTATAAAAAAAGTGGACCACACTCTCAATTAGTTTGAAAAACTTACTTTTTTTAAAGTAAGACTCACATTTTTACAAAAGACTTGTATATCTAAGGCTTGTATTTAGCATTACTCAATCTGCAAAATATTTCTTAAAGACTTAGTATGTGTAAATATTACTTATGATAATATCCCTACATCTCTAAAAAAAAAAAAAAAATGAAATATTATCATTTTCACTTAAGCAACGTGATTAGGGAAAAAAAAATAACATTATAAGTGATGTGAGTCTCACTTTAAAAATGTGATTTTAAAGTTTGTAATCCAATGCATACGCCATGGATTTCTTATTTCGCATTTTTCGGATGCAATATTCATGGATACTAATTATATGAACAACTTTTCATGTTTCCATCAAGTCTACCAATCCATTGTCCAGGAATCATAGGTTTAAATGGACTTGCCAAGTTGCCAACGGAGGATGCCTTTGACATTTAAAATTGCTTTTGCTTTGTTCCTCTTTTTTGTTAATTTTTTTTTTATTTGTTTGCTTTGTTGCCTCATGCCTGAACTTTTTTCTGAAACAGTGAGCAATTTACCTCTATGTTGTCCTTGCTTTGTGCATTCTAGTCCTATTTTTGTTGGCCATTTGTACACCCTAGCACCCTGCGTTTTGACTTTCATTTTTTGCAGCACATGCGAATTCAGGTACGCCGTACAGGAAGTTTCTGTAAGACTTTCAGAACTGCTCGATAATAATCGTGGGAATAATAGAGCTAGGTTCTCTGTTGAATCACCTAACAATCAGGGAAAGTATTTGGTTTCTTTTTTTCTTTGAAAGGTTTTAGAATGTGATGACACTGATTTAGTTTTAGGTAATTCAAAGGCACACAAAGATTTTATAATTTAGGATTGATTATACTTTACTTTCTCGAATTTTCACTCAATTCATAATGTGCATAAAAAATTAATAATTGCATTAAAGTGGATTTGCTTACTTTCAAAACTTTCCAACCCCCCTTCCGTCTACTATTAGCATTAAATTGGATGGAAATTGAGCACATGTTGCTCACGTGCAGTTTCTTCACCTATAAAGACAAAAATACCCCCAAGTAAAAATTTCATTTTTCCCCTTTAAATTTTCATGTGATTTTCAATTTGCCCCAATGTCACATTAAATTAAATTTTTATAATAAATATGAATTTATAAATTTGAGATAAAAGACTAGCAAAAATATAAATCTTTAAACTCAATAAAATATTAGGATATACTTTTCTAATTTAAAAAAAAAAAATTAAAAATATATTTGAATAACTCTATATAAAGTTTTGAAAATGATTATCCCATCTTGATAAGGCAGACTATGACTACGTTCGTTCATTCCTCATCCTTATGTCCAAAAAAGAAAAAAAAGGTAATGAAATGCTTTGAAAGGAGAGTTTTCATGATAAAAAGAAGAGTTTTACTACATACAAGTACAGTCGTATACTAATCTGTGTACCAATACTGATTTATTCATACTTAAAATT